>NC_052617.1:55256210-55574978 GCF_016545825.1 Eucalyptus grandis
AATAGGGGTATCCGGGAGTAGTTCTTCATCCATTGAGAGGTCTTGTGATGTCTTCTTTTCGTGGTTGACTCCCTTCTTTTTTTAATTGCTGGAGCTTTATACATTGCCTTTCCTTTCTTTGCCTTCATGTGATGTTCATCATTCTCTCAGAGGAGATTAGCAAAATTTGGGTCTGCTGTGGCCTTTTGCTGTTGCATGTTGATGCTTGTTACGTTTTTGGGCCTCAATCCTACTCTCCTTTGCATTTGGGTGGCAGGAACAATTGCTAATACATTTGTTTCATCTTGCTCTGTCTGCAGGTGTTCATTAGCAGCCATTATGGGAGTTTCCAACATTACCTCTTCCTCCATTTCAGTAAGTTCAACTTTCTGTAAAGGTCTTCCAACGAGGCTGACTTCTCAAACTTCGCCTTGACCACAACCCATACCGGCGGGTTGATCTGAGCTAGACCGGTTTCCTCATAAGGTATTTTCAAGCAGAAATTTGCATAATGTCTAATGCGCCACATGAAAAGTAGAAATGTGGAGTCGTTCATACTTGAAGTCGATCCACCATTTTTGTCCCCACATTAATAATAGTTCTTGTTTTAAGTGGGTTTGACAGGTTCAACAGCACCCTTGCTTTTCCACTTTTCCGGGAGTTGTTGTTTCTCGCTTCTATTTTGATCTCCTCAACTTGCCCCAACTTAGATGCTATGTGACGTATAGATTCTTCGATTACTCGGGCATGAGGGAGGCCTATGATATGCACCCAGAATGCATAATGAGAAAACTCATAACAATGTTTAGGTATATTTGAATCTCCTTCCTTTAGAACAAGTAAATTATTTGCGAAAGACCACGGCCCGGTTCTAAAACCCGTTTTTTCTCTTCAATAGAGTTGAATAAGAAGGAGAAAAACCACGGCGCAATTAGTTCACATTTTACTGATTATGTTTTCCATTCTCTTCTCATAGTGGTGATGAAAGCAGGAAGTTAACGTTGGGTCTTGAGTAAAGTTTTCCATAAAGGGTTAACTCACTTTCTTTCCGTTCTTCTTCGGAATCTTAGCCCCTAAGTCCGTTACATCCTCTTCTGACCATAAATCTCCCATTCTTCGACATAGGGCTGCCATTCAGAGATGGTTATCCTCCCCCTGCCATTTCCTACCTACTATTCTGGGTTTAGTAATAGTTATAGGAGTATAGTTGTGGATTGAAGGGAGGTCTAGTTTTGATTGGCTTCTACATTGAGGGTATGTAGGTTTATGGATGTCGAGTGTTTAGCAAGCGGGTTTGTTACGTAGGCCGATTTCCTATTTTCTGGATTCATTGATTCTAAATAGGGGTTATACTTTGGATGGTTTTTCAGGGATACCTCACAAGATTAAAATAAACCACTAGGCTCTGCGGTATTATGAAGAAGCGCACCTTGCCAATTGTGAGCAGCCCAACGACTTACGGATTCCCCTAACCGGAAGCTTCAGAGAGGGTTTCGAGGTGCTGGAAAGAAGCCATGGGTCACAAAGGAGGTCGAATGGTGCGAGTTCGCTACTCCAATCCAGGGCAGCGTGGGTGGGCACATTGAAGGATCGGGTATGTGGTTTTTGGCTAATCGGGTGGAAGCAAGCAGACACATACATGGAGATGGCTTTAGGGTTTGAGAGATTGGAATTTCTTGGGATAAAAGCTGGGTGTTGAGGGATCGAACTATGGGTTGGCTAATGCGGTAGAGTAAATCCAGACTCGGCCATAGAGATGGGATTTAGGGTTTGAGAGAATGGGGTTTACGGGAAAAAAACTAGCTATCACCATGAGGATAGAGGAGAGCTCAACATCAATTGAAAGAAGGTTGGCTACTTGATGTTCAACATAATAATTGGCATAGACTTTGATCGACTCTCTTAATAAAAAATAGAGTTAGAGCTTGAAACTATATATGAGATTACTTTTATTTAACTGAATTAACACTGGATTGGGGCGATTTTCTTTAAAATGATATTTTTCCTTTTATTTTTGTGGAGTAATACGTTCAATTTTTTTTTTTAGGGGACGGTTGGCCAGCACCCTTCTCCCTCCATGGCTAATTTGTGTTTTTAACAATATTCCTGAACTTAATATTGTATCTTCGATCTTTTGAAGAGACCCTTTGTATCAATATGATAGCCAAGGTGAACTCACTAAATTAGTCACAGCTGAAGTTTTGATTAGGCTGAATAAAAGAGAGAAAAATTTGCACGATCATTTAGTATCCAGATCGTGTTGAAGATGTTGTCAACGTTGTACGCCTATTAGATGAAGGTTCTCTTGAGGTACGTTATATAGTAATCCATGATATGAGTGGCATTGGTAAGAAGACTCTTGGCAAGGTTGTCTTTAACCAAGTTTAGAGTCATTTTCATGGGTACAGCTTTCTTTCAATGTTTGAGAAGCTTCACAAGTTGGCCAAATCATTCAATTGCAAAAATATTGTCAAATATTCTCAACTTTGAACCGGTGGAGATCTCTAACCTGATGCAGGGATTAACCAAATCAAAAGAAGATTCCTCAACAAGAAAATTCTCATCATGCTTGATGACCTCGATAGTGGGATCAACTCTCCAAACTTGCAGAGAAGTGTGATTGGTTTGGTTTAGGAAGCAAAATCATTATTACAAAACAAGATACTAACTTTTTCCCAATCAAAGAGGAGATCGGAGAAAATAATGTCTATCGCGACCAACCCTCGGGGGGAGGGAATAAGTTTAGGGGTATTGCAAAGGACGAGCCTAAGGCCCATGATTAGTGCGGGCTCTCCCAGCCCATACCCCGCATGACATAGGATATTCTTAGAAATTTTGCACAAAAGGAGTCGCCACTAGCCTATTGTGGTCGGCTAGAAACCAGCGAGGCATGGGAGCGTGCCTCACTTCCTGGCCAAAGAATCTAGGGTCGGGACTGGATTACACTAATTAGCCAATTAGTGCCCTTTCGATACCTAATCCTATTCATTTTAACAAAATAATTTTTGTTAGGCAGTTTGAATTGATTTTATGCTTATCCACTAACATGTGAGGTAATCATGCGGATATGCAACCATTAAAGTAACAATCATAACTATCAAGATCCTAATTGTAATAAAATTAAACACGTGCAATTAAACATAATTAGATATGCAAATTAAACATGCAACATAATTAATATACGAGCAAATAAATGTCTAATTACACTAAAAATGCAAAACATAGCAATTCCTAACCAAACCCCATCATTTTTTAATTTTCAAATTTTTTTTTAATTTTAATTTAATTATTTTATAATTAATTTTATTATTTTATTATTTTTTTAAAAATTATTTTCTTATATTTTTTTGGATTTTCGAAATCGTTTTTAATGATTTTTTTTCGGACCGGTCGGGTCGACCCGGCCCAGGCTCGGCCGATCAAGGCGGGTGGGTCCGCCCGACCGGGCACAGCGAGGGCGAGACCAGGACTTGGGCCCAAGTCTTTTTTAAAAAACAGATTCACTCGCAAGCCCATGGCCCCGGAGTTGATTCCGGGCGGTGGGCTGCGGGCTAGGAGAGACCAAGCGGGCCGGGTCGTAGGCGTGGCCCGGCAGCCGCACTCCACAGTCGGCGGCGCTCGATCACAACCAAGGAGCTGCGCGGCGGGAAGACGGGGCGAGGGCGGCCCCGATCCGATTGGGGTCGCGACGGTGCCACCTTGGTTCGAAGGGCACGGTCCGGCTTTGGAGCGGCGGCGGCATTCCGGTGACTAAGAGACTAGTTGAACTCTACACAAAGGAACCGAGGAGGGAGAGCCCGCTTGGGCATTACGGCGAACAGGTGATGAGCACTAACGAACTAGCGGCTTCCGACCTAATGGGGATTCGAGGCGGCGGCGGTGTTGACTAGCAAATAACCAACAACAAACGAGAACCTAAGGGGGACCTACGGAGGCGGAGCTCGCCCGAAATGGGCCAACGAACTCCAGCCAACTCGAGCTCAAAATGCACACCGAGTATTCAATGAAATGCCAGGCGAGTTCCGACGGGAATGGTAGCTTGGACGCGTCTGCGGCGCGGCGGCGGCGAGAGATGCATCGGCGGTGGCCTCGATGAGTTCCCCCTCCCTTTCCTTTGTGTTTCTCTCGTTCAAACTCTCTCCTGTTTTTCTCTTCTCTTTTTCTCCCATGTCCCTTTATTTTTCCCCTTTCCTCGAGATCTCTCTATGCTTCTCTTCGTTCGGTTTGCGCACCCGTGCCCTCGGCTCTCCAACCGGCGAACTGCCGGGCGGCTCGACCTCCCGATTCCAACGATCGACTACACCGGTGAGATGATGCGGTCCCTTGCTGCCGTGGTGGCCTTGTTTCGGTTTCGCCACTTCCCCATGTGGACAGGCTGCTTTACGCTTTCGTCTTCGCCGATTCATTGTGCGGAAAGATTGAGGGGGAGAAGACAACAAGGCGAGAGCTGGGCCGAAGGGAAGAAAAGGTTGGGCCGTGCAAGGAAAAAGAAAAAGAAAAATGAGAGGAGAGGATTGGGCCGGAGCCCATGCGGGGAGAAATAAGGGGAAAAAGGGCAGTCGGGCCAAGGCCGGATCCGACTCGGCTCGGACTGCACTTTTTAAAAGGAAAATTAATAATTAAAATTTTTATTTTGATTTTTGATTTGATTTTGATTTTTCTTTTTTTTTTTTTATATATACCATTTGAAAGATAAAAATTAGGTGTCAACATTGCCCCTCTTTAAATGTAGCCTCGAAGAGGTTGCAATAAAAAACATAAGATACCTAAATTATTTTGGCGATAGAAAAACCCTAGGTGAGTATGCACGTATCAAGTCGATGGAAATGACTCATAACTATGGAAGCGCGTCTTGTCAATAAGAAGAAAGAAAGCTCCACAGCTACGAAGCTTTCGGGTTCATAGGAAGAAGGAAGGACTCGAGCTACAAAGCATACCGTGTCATAAGAAGGACTCCAGGCTACAAAGCACACCGTGTCATAAAAAGAATGACTTTGGGCTACAAAACTCTCCGGGCTACAAGAAGAACGAGGGAGACGAAATCTCACCATGTAACAACGGTTTCAACCGGGCTGAAAATACATGGTTTGAGGAAGACACACGAACCTTCGGCTTTTAGGGAAGCACGCTAACCCCTTGAATATTGCATGGCTGCTGCACTAAGGAATCTGTTCAACTCAACTTGAACAAATGTCATTAGAGAAGTTATCAAGAGATGTATTAGCAATATCGCAGCATTAATTGAACCAGCCAATCAAGCTAAGTTCAGTTGCTTTAGAAAATCTTTCGATGTCAATTAGCGTCCCAAAAACTGTCAACTTGCTCGTGGATATATCATTAATCATCAAATTCATTAGGAGACAAGTTCTTATCAAAACAATTTTTATTCGTGAAAAAAAAAGGTTCATTGAGCATGCCAAACTAGAGCTCCTTAATCGAAAGGGCTTTTTCTCAATAACATAGGCTGCAGTCCCATCTATTCGCGTGAGAAGTAGCTGGTGCGAGGGTATCTCACATAACCCATGTTAAATACTTTCAAAAAACATTCGCGATGAGCACAAGTTGATCGATAAAAAGGTCTTTTGAAAGGGCTACAAATATAGGCTCGATTAGGGCTTACATAAAGGAATTGTTGCTTTGAGGCCAATAAAGAAACATTTGTCGCTATGCATCGGGTTTACGAGTCGAGAACTTAGAAGATAAGACAAGATATACTTCCACTCCTTCAAGCAATAGCTTCTTTGTGGCATTCTCATTTTCATTCAAACCATCCCAATCAGAAGAGACTTCGGGAGAGGGTTATGATGTTGGCTCGAAAGAGGCTCGAAAAGCTTAAAATTTTTAAGAGGGTTTTTAAGAGTCAATGATCATCATGGCATCGTGACCAAGTCACTCGATCTTTCCAAATTATTTGGCTTTTGAAATACAACGCGTCTCGAAAGTCCCTTGACTAATCATTTCTGCATGGGAGCTTTGCCCCTTTTTCTAACTTTCTTTGCACTTGCAATAGTTTTTTTTTTTTTTGTAGGCACTGGACTGTGATAATTTTTCACATAAGATGCAGCCTTTTGGCTCTTTTTCTTGATGGGCATTGGCCTTGCTTTCATCAGGCACATTGCTTTTTTCATGCCCCCTAATTCGTCGAACTTCTTGCTCTGTGACCTTTTGGAGCTCTTACGACTTTCAAGATGCTTTTCTCGTTTTCTCGTAAATGTCAATTGTATTTGGTCAATTCTTATGCCTTGCCCTAGTAAGGGAGATGATCACCGCTCGGGGTTGAGAAATGAACAATCGAGGCTCAAATTGATTAAAGCAGCGGGTATCAATGTTTGGATAGAAAGAAATGCTCTTCTTCACATTGGGATGAGTCAAGCTACGATGAGAATTCCTCTGAAGCTACCACCGAAAGATTCATGCAAGTGAAAGTAATAGAATCTTTCTCAATATTTCGCTCTACAACACGACGGTAACCTCCTATGCTTCCCCAATGTAAGGTTGTCCTCGACAGGGGTATTTTGAATTATCATCTTTGCTCTGCCCAAAGGGGTAGTAAGAGATTAGTGTAATACTTGGGGTTGGTGAAGAAAATGCCTTTATCATTTCGATATTTGTGCTCAACGCGAATGAATCATCCGTCCTAAGAGAATGTCGCTTTACTCAATTCTTACTTAATTCTCAAAAATGTTTGAAGGATGCGTTTGGAAATGGCTTGCCTTTCTTCATCCTAAGCACTTCTTGTTTGGCATAGTTAACGTTTCACCTTTTTACCCGAATGAAATCATTTTGAGCTCCCCTTTTCGAGGTCACCGATATGAAGCACGCATAGTTGCACCGAAATAGGTCATATGAATGATGCCATGCTTTTTGATATCGCATCTTGCCTCTTATTTAGGAAAAGAGATATTCAACCATTTGTGCGGAGACTTGATGGATCCTTGAATCAACTCTTCCCTCCGCCATTTCCTCGAACGGCAAGGTGCACAGAAACACAAATAGATATGCATGTATGTGACATATGTCTAATATCTATGATGTATGTATAATGCCATGAGACTCGGATTGTGCATGAAGTGGCTCCTCGACCTTGATTTCAATCATGGAAAATATTTCTTGACCGCATCGGTGTTTACAGGTCTAGGCAATTCAATGCCATCCATTTCAACTAAAATCAAAGCACCACCAAGTAGAATTTTCTTAATGACATACGGCCCTTCGTAGTTCGGGTGAATTTGCCACAAGGTCTGGTATAATTGGAAGCACTTTCCTCAGCACCAAGTCGTTGACTTCAAAGTGTCTGGGATGCACCCTTCGATTGAAGGCTTTTACGACTCATCTCTGATAGCATTGTCCATGACATACAGCTTGCAATCTCTTCTCATCGATCATGTTTAACTACTCATGCCTCTGTTGCATCCACTCGGTCTCATTGAGCGTAAATCGAAAGGACCCTTAGAAGGGACTTCGACTTCAACGAGCAAGGCGCCTCCATCCATACACGAGTGAAAAAGGAGTTGCCCTGTAGAGGTGCGGATAGAAGTTCGATACGCCATTAGCGCGTAAGGGAGTCTATCGTGCCAATCACGATAATTTTCGGCAGTCTTTGATAGGATTTTCTTTATGTTCTTGTTCGCTGCCTCCTTTCAACTCATGAGGACGGTGCGGTGACGAGTTCAAATGCTTAATTTGAAACTCACAAAACAAACCATCTACGACTTTGTTGTTCAAATTAGTGCTATTGTCGTAATGATCACCTCCGGCACCCCGTAACGGCGACAATGTCGCGACGAATGAACTTTGCCACATTCTTAGCAGTAACATTAACATACGAGTTGGCCTCGATCCACTTGGTAAAATAGTCGCCACCAGGATAAATTGATGCCCATTTGAAGCTTTGAGGTTAATGGACCCGATCACGTCAATTCCCCACATTGAAAAAGGCCGGGTTGAGACATTTGGTGAAGTTCATTTGGAGGGCATTTATCTTGTCTCCATAAATCGACACTGGTGACACCGTCGTACGTCTTGAATGCGGTCGGACTCCATGGTCAACCAATAACCGAGTCGCATGATTTTATCACCAAGAAGTGTCCATTCATATAGGGGCCACACTCCCCTTCATGTATCTCCTTCATTAAATGGTCGGCTTCTTTAACGTCAACACACCTTAGCAATGTCGAGTCGAAGGACCTTTTGTAGAGGACATCTCCACCGGCAAGAATTTTGATGCTAGCTTTATAAAATGCTTTATGTCTCGCTTCACTTCCTTGAGAATTCACTCTTACGCATATTCTTCAAGATGTCGTAATACCAAGGCTGTTCGTGCAATAAGCCGGGCGTCTAAGGATTTCAATTCTCAATGGTTCAATATCCAAGCCTCCACTTGCAACATTGAAGACAAGGTAGTTAGGGCATTAGCAAGCTGATTTTGGGACCTTGGTAAGTATTCGAATGATATTTCTTGAAATTCCTCCGTCAACTTCCCCAGGAACTCATGATACATAATTAATTTAGAATCCCGGGTTCACCACTCGCCTTCGGTTTGTAAGATGATAAGGGCCGAATCACCATAAACTTGTAGCTTTTGGATCTTCATATCAATGGTAGCTTCGAGGCCGAGAATGCATGCCTTGTACTTAGTGATGTTATTCGTGCAAGGGAACATCAATTTAGCGACGAGGGAGTCTTGCATGCAGGGAGATAAAACTGCCCTAGTACCCGACCCATCTAAGTTGACTGCACCATCGAAGTACATCGTCCATTTGTTGCTTGATACAAGTAAAATTTGCTCCTCTATATCACTATCTTCGTCTGATGCTCTAGACCTCTCGGAACTCTCTGCCAACATGTGCCTTTATGCGCGCGGCCTTTAACGGACTTCGTCCCGGGTTCGAACTTCAAACTCTAAAATTAGGATTTGCCACTTGGCAAGCTTGCCAACCACGTCGGCTTCTTCGGGAGGTACGATGGGATCATTTTCGATCACCAACAAAATTCGATGATGGAGTGTGTATTGCAGCCTATGCAAGACCCAAATCAACGCCACACAAGTTCTCTCAACTTCTATATAGTTCATCTCAGAAATAGTGAACTTTTTGCTCAAGTAGTATATCGCGCACTCTCTCCCATCATTTGGTCTTTTCTGTGCTAACATGGCTCCTAATGATTCGTCATATATGGTCAAGTACGAGAATCAAGGGAATTTTAGGGAGATGAGATACTAGGACGGTGCATGAGTGAAATAGTGTTTTATCTTCTCGAAGGCGCCACGACACTCGATATCCCTCAATCTTCACATTCTTTTTCGGGAGCTTGAAGAATGGCTTCGCTGTTTTAGACAACCGACAAATGAACCTCGCCACATAATTGAGTTGTCCCATTAGAGCTGCGGACTTCGGTGGTGGTCGGGGTCGTAAATCACAAATAGCCTTAACCTTTGACGGATCAATCTCTATGCCCTTGTTACTAACCATGAACCCTAACGGCTTGGATCTCACCCCAAAACGCATTTTGTGGGATTGAGACGGAGTTTGAATTTTGAAGGCGTTTGAGCAGGTTTTGCAAGATTCCAACATGGTCCTCACCTTGTCTTGACTTCGCGATCATATCATCCATGTATACCTCGATCTCCTTGTGCATCATGTCATGAAACAATGTGACCATGGCCCCTTGAAACATTGCCTTAGCATTCTTTAGACCGAAGACATCACTTTGTAGAAAGTTCCCAAAGGTTATGAATGCTATTTTGCTACTATTCTCCTTCTTCATACGGATTTGATTATATCCAAAAACCGTCCATGAAGGAGAATAACTCAAATCCCGCGTCTTGTCAATCAAGACATCGATATGCGGGAGTGGAAAATCGTCCTAGGGCTTGCTTGATTTAGGTCACGGTAGTCAACACACGCCTCGATTCGCTCATCTTTCTTCATTACGAGCACGATATTTGCTACCCAATCGGGATAACGTGTCACTTGATAAAATCTACTTTCGGCAACTTCATTACTTCTTCTTCGATCTTCTTGGACAACTCGATTTAGTTCTCGAGTCTTTGCTTCTTGGGTGGCATATTAGGATTTGTTGGCGAGCATGTTCCATAATTTCGGGGTCCAATCCCAACATGTCAGCATATGTTCAAGCGAACACATCTTGATATTCTTTCAGAAGATTAGTCATCTTTTCCACCTCTAACTCTGAGAGACACGCCCCGATCTTTACTTCCCACGACATTCTCCGCATCACCTAAATTTATGGTGATTGTTCGCTATTCTATCAATGGTTTCGATTCTTCATGTCGGTTTCATTCGCGTTTGATCCCCTTCTGATCGTCATCGTCGGTATCATCGGAACCTGAGAGACTTTCTTCATGCACATCTGGGTCATATGCGTCCTTATTATGATTATGCATAATGTAATGCTCACGGAGAGACAACCATGACTTCAAAGGACTCGGTTCCCTCGCACGCCAAGATGGTGCATATGGCCTTCCTCGAATAGCTCGGTCACACCATAGATGTCCTCCTCTTCCTCAAATAACATCCTTAGAGGTCACGGAAACGTCTCTTCCAACAACGGGTGAAACAGGCCTTGATCACCCTCACCCTCCTCGGTTTGGGCAATACATTCACTCCAATCTCTATACCCACCTTGGCCTCCTCGGGCACTTCGGCCTCTCTGCCTTCCACGGCCCCCTCGGTTGCCACGGCCACCTTGCTCGCTACAACCTCCTCGCCCCTCAACATATCCTAGGCCTCTCCTCTTTGAGCTTTTATGAGCTTTAATGGGCTTTCGCACACCCTGACCGTGTGATGCAAGACCTTCTCCAAGATTATACCCGCTTGCCCGCATAATCTTTCCCATACCTATGGCCGGCTTAGACAATTCGAGCCCTTGTGAAGGACCCTACGAGCACATGGACCATGGATACCAGCTCGAGGGTTTGAAAGCTGGATTTTTGGTACACTCAAGCTCCACATAAGGGATAGCTACCTTGTGGTAGATCTTGAAGTCGGATTCTCCATGGTTGTGATAAGCATGTTGTCCACCACAAATCATACCTTCGATGGAGGGAGGCAGCCATTCTTTGTGTGGATCCATGGCCTCCCTAGTAGAAAATTAAAAGCGCTTGGTATATCTAATACTTGAAACAAGGCTTGGAAAAGTACGGGGCCAATCAGCTCAAGTTCAATTATCACCTCCTTCTTCATCCCATCAAAGCTGCATAGTTGACTTGCTAGTACGGATTCTCCCGAGATCAATGCCAAAACGGTGGAGTAGCCAATGGGCATATATTGAGCACCGAACCGTTATCAATCAATACTATGCAAATAAGAGTACTCTCATGCTTCCGAGATGTGTAGCGCTTTGGTATGATTAGGACCATCGGGGAAGATCTTTATCGATAAAAATCTGGTCTTTCAATAGAACGGCCCCAACAAACTCCTCCAATTGGACTTCATCGATTGACTCGGCACGTGCATCTCATTAAGGACTTTCAGCAAGATGTCTCTATGCTTCTCGGAAGATTTGAATAATTCCGGGAGGGAGATTTGAGCCGGCAACGCAATTGATCCACCACGTTGAACTCTTGGACTTTACTACGGCCAAAAATTGCTTAGCCTCCTCCTCGATCACGGCGTTCTTTTCTACTCCCTTATTAGGTGTGTAACAGCGGCCTAATCGCGTGACAGCATCTACCTCATTTGTTCCATAACCCCAAGGTACAACTTTGGGATCGAATTTAGGAGGATACTCCAGCATTATCATTCCATCTTCTTCTTGGGGAGGCAATTCAATCGTGACCGGCGTTGTGTTCCCTCCTGTGACTTTGATTGCCGACATCTCCTCAACCATAAGGTCGATTACCATGGGTTCAGCGATTTCCATCTCGATATCGTTGGCAGGCTCTTCATCAAATAGTTCAATCACCATTGGGGTTATCATAGCTATAACCCCTTCCTCGTACTAAAGGCTGGGGTCTTCGAAATTCTAGGCATAACCTTCCTCGCTCGAGACATACCAATAAAGTTGCGAAAGATGAGCGGAATGACGATGGCATTATCACGATTACGACCCTCTCTTCCTCTTCTCCGCGTCGAATTATTCCCATGGCTACCATCCTGCGGGACGCGGTTCAGTTTTCTTCTAGGCTCACATCATTTTGACCTTCATAGTATCCCGCTAGCATTAGGGACTCATATAGCGGGAAGCATCCACCACAGAGTGTTGACTCGCCCATGTGTCCTCGAAATTGAGTTCACTCCCCACACATGATTTGGTAGGGCGTTACGTTGCACGTTAGGCTAAGCCTCCACAGTCAAGATCTTCTTGTCTAGAAGATGTTGAATTTTGTATCTCGGCACGTTGCAATTATCTACATCATCCCCCACTTCTCCCATGTGGTATTCGCAGTCTTGATCATATCGAAACCGGTGAACCTTAAGGGATTGTCTCTTGGCACCTCCTTCACAACCATCCTCTTTTCAAGGAGCATGGGCAACAACTTTAACAACGGGCATGGTAATGGGGAAAATTCCTTTCGAAAGGGCCTCTTGCTGTTATCATATGCTCGTGATGAGCTACCTTGAACCATTATAGGCTTGTGCGCGGGTGTTGCGACGGTCGAGGAAAGGCGGCCCTTGCACAAACGCTACTTCAAGCTGCGGCCTCCTTATCTTTTCTTGCCAAGATTTTCTTCGTGCCTCCGGTTGGAATCTTTCCTTCAACCATTGCCCATTCGACTCCTTCACCCACCTCAACTAATTGTGAAAATGTCTGACAACCCGAGAACACTAACCCTTGAAAATATTCAAAGGGCAATGCCTTAAGGAACAATTGCTTCATCTCCCTCTCATTCAAGACCGGCTTCACTTATGAGGCCATAGTCCTCCATCTTTGCGCGAAGACCTTAAATGACTCATTCCTCTTCTTCTCGTACGAGTCAACTCTTCCCTCATGGGAGCGAGCTCGGTGTTAAGCGGTATTGCTGCAAAAACTCATTGGTTAAATCGTCCCAACTAGTGAATTCTTCAATGTCCAATGCAATGAACCACGTCAGGGCAATGCCTTACAAGCTATCTTGGAGTGTGTGTATGAGGAATGGCACGTTGTCAGTGAAGTGAGCCATTTTCCTCATGTAATACCTAAGGTGGGTCCTTAGGCATCCCATTCAGTCATACTTTCTTGTGAACTCGGACTCTTGGAAATTCTCAAGAAAGCTCGTCTTGGTGTATGGAGATAGCCTATCAGCTCCTTTCAGCCCGTAACCTTGCAAGACACATAATTGCTCCTCCATCTTTGCCAAACGTTTTTACTCTCTTCACTTAGGCGGGGTGTTGGGTTTCCTTCGAAGGAGGATCCAAATTGACGATGATTGGCGTGACAAAAAGAGCTTCTCCGGCAATTTCTTTCCCGAGGAGATCAGCAACGTGCGTGCCTCTCGACAAGAGGCGTGTCACGATAACATAGGAGTGGATGTTCCGTGTGACTACAACGAGGGGCTCCTTAAGCTTCTAGCTTATTTCAAGCATCATTGCGGTGAATTGGGCCAGCGGTCCTCCATCTTGGCCATGCGCACGTTGGTGCCATCGTTCTCCATTCGACTTTTGCGCGCGTGCAAATCGGAGATCTCCGCTTGGCCGTGTCGACGATTAGTAGAGACAATCGATCGATTAGTACCTAAAGCAAAGGTAGATAAGCATATATAAGTACAAGTAATAATTAGGCGATCGACCCACGACAAAGATCTAATCGCCCCAATTTGTTCACTTCATTCAAAGCGGTTGCCACATAATACAAGAAAAACATGATAGAAAACCCACATAAACAACAAAGCTACTTCGAAGATGGAAGGAGCATTCGTTTAACTCTCAACATGAGACTGAGACAAATTCTTTAACATTGAAACGCGTAGTATGGTCCTTCTAGAAATCGCACTGCTCAGCATCACAACTAATGAGGATGGCTTCCGCTCATGGCAGCTCCAGCAACTCCGGGTTAACTTCCAAAAGCCGTTCCTCGGCTTCCTTGAGCTCCCTTTTGAGGCATGATCTTGGCTCAATGGGTGATCTTTAATGGCACTTGGGGAATCTTCGGGCAGAAGACACAAAAGGATCTTGTGCTAAGGATGTACACTTTTGAGGCATAATAAGTCTTCTCTTGCCCCCTCAACTCTGCGAGGCCAAATTAGCTTCCCGGGGTGACATATCCCACATCGACCTAACCAACGGGCAAGTCATCCGTGATCTTGGCATTCATCAAGTCTATCCTGAGCAGTCCTCTGAATCGTCGCCGAAGCCGTTAAACCTCTTGAAACCGCGGGTGACTTCGTTTGGTGTATTCGGTGACTCCAAGTGATTTCTAACAAAGCAAGGGGTCCCGATGGCCAACACGAACCGCGCTTCTTGAACTCGGAGCCATTTGGCATGCCATTGAAATCACGTGTCCCGCTGGTCATGAAAACTAACCACTCAGAATAATGATAATCAAAGGCAAACATTTTCACATCTCTAAACTTTAGGATAGGGTGGCTAGAGTCGAAATGTCGCCAAGGTCATCAAGCTACCGAACCCCTTAATATGAGAAAAGAAACCAAATTTGCAAGAGTTCAGAAGAAGCATAAAAAGCTTTGTTTTTGTTTTCTTTAAAATGAGTAAGGGAAATAAAGGTTTCAATTAGAACGACATTAACAAAGCCCTTTCCCATACATACCTCACGAACTACCTATGCCACAGAAGGGTTAATAGCGTTCCTACAATGTGGGAATAATACAAACCCGAAGAAAGCTAAGAGGAAAAATTCTCTTTGAAAAGATTGGGCATTTTGAAAAAGCTCATTTAAGAATGAAAACGGGCAAGTTTTACAATTAGTTTTTAAAACTTTCCTCACATCCTCTCCTTTAATTTTAAGGAAATCAGATAAAGTCGATGCATGCTCGGTCCTGCAATTGGGCTAACTCCAACACCAAGGGCTTTCCAATGGCAACACTTTGTATTCTTCCAAGGTTGGAGTGAGTTCGTGATCACCGAGTACAAACGTGCAAGTGCGGGGCACCAAAAATGCACTAACGCTTGCACAACACCAAAAATGAGTTTCTATCTCCACAAAAAGTAAACGTCCAACATATGATCGTACCTAATCACGACCGAGTTGGATCTAATCTATCCCACCACACGAAGCTTAGCTTTCGGGATGGAGATGATGCGAAGGTCGGGTACCCTCATTGTATGATCAACCTAATTTGTCGTGGACCGACCAAAATGAAAGCAAATAAGTAAATTGCGAAGAAAAAAATTCAAGAAAACTTACCCTACTCATTGAGTAGCGTGTAAAGGTCATAAACATGCGCATGGACAAAGGTTCACTTCTACTCTAGATGGCCCAAAATGAAGCCATGGGATCAGGACTGAACCAACAAGCTCGTGGCTAGGTCGTGTTACCCATGACTTCAACTTTGTCAAAGGACCGACCCGTGTCCATGCTCGAGACCCGGGGTGGGGACTTTTGACATCAAGAAAGAAATTCGAGGTTGAGATGAGCGACTGCGTCTTGCATGCTTGTAGTCGGAGTGGTATCCACCTCAACACCATCCTAAGTGATCCTATACGGCCTGAAACCGGCGATAGGTGTGTGTGCTATGGTGTAGTGCAACGAGACGCAGACATGATAATTTATAAGCAATCAGCACTTCATACATAAAAAATAAACCATACATTCCTACATCTCCTCGCAAGACAAAGGTGAACAAACACTTCCCTATACCATTCTACAAAACATTTAACACCTTTAATGTTAGGGACATACCGGAATCCTCGCCGCTAAAAACAAAAATATTTTTGAACAAGATTAATTTTGGCCTAAGTCCTCCTAAAGTTTAAAAGTAAGTCCCCCAATGGAGTCGCCAAGCTGTCGCGACTTACCCTCGAGGGAGAGAACAGCTTAGGATATTGCTAAAGGACGAAAAAGGCCCATGATTAGGCGGGGCTCTCCCAAGCCCCATACCCCGCATGACGTTAGGATATTCTTGAATTTTGCACAAATGAGTCGCCACTGCAACCTATTGGGTCAGTTTCAGAAACCAAATGAGGCATGGGAGCATGCCTCACTTCCTACGCAATCAAAAAATCTAGGGTCGAGGACTTGATTACACTAATTAGCCAATTAGTGCCTTTCGATACATAATCTTGTTCATTTTAACAAAATGATTTTTGTCGTGCAGTTTGATTGATTTTATGCTTATCCACTAACATGTGAGGTAATCATGCGGATGCGCAACCATTAAGTAACAATCATAGCTATCAAAATCATAATTGCAATAAAATTCAACACATGCAATTAAACATAATTAGATATGCAAATTAAACATGCAAATATAATTATATACAAGCAAATAAAGGTCTAATTACACTAAAAATGCAAACATAGCAATTCCTAACCAAACCCCATCATTTTTTAATTTTCAAATTTTTTTTAATATTAATTTAATTTTTTTTAATTAATTTTTTTTTTTTTAATTTTTAAAAAAAATTATAGTTTTTGGATGGATTTTCGAAATCTTTTTTTTAATGATTTTTTTTTGGATCGGACCGGGTCGAGTCAGACCCGACCTCGGCTCGGCCGAGCAAGACCCCGGGTCGGAGTCCGCCCGACTAGCCTCATTGAGGGCGGATCGGGCAGGGGCCCAATCCGGAGGGCCCAAGTCTTTTTTTTTTTTAAAAGATTCACCAAGCGAGCCCACGGCCTAGGTTGATTCTCGGGGTAGTGGGCCCGCAGCCGGGAGAGATCGAGTGGGCGGGTCATAGGTCCCCGGCCCTGGCCTGGCCCGCGCTCCCCGGTCAACGGCGCTCAATCACGACCAAGGAGCTGCGACGGCCCGAGGAAGACAAGGGCGGGCGGCGCCGACGATCCGATTAGGATCGCGACGGTGCCGCAGTCTGGAGGGACATGGTCCAGCTTTCCAAGCAAACGGTGGTGGCATTATGGTGACTAAGACTAGCCGACTCTACACAGAGGAACCGGGGAGAGCCCGCTTGGGCATTACGGCGAACAAGTGATGGGCACTAACGAACGGCGGCTTCCGACCTAATGGGGATTCGAGGCAGCGGTGGTGACCAGCAAATAACCAACAACAAACGGAACCTAAGGGGACCTACGGAGACGGAGCTTGCCCGAAACGGACGGAACAAACTCCGGCCAACTCAAGCTCAAAATACACACCGTATCGATAGGAAATGGCAGCTTGGAGACGTACGTGGCGGCGGCGACGGCGCCCGAGATGACGCGGTGGCCTCGGTGAGTTCCCCCTCCTTTTAGCTATGTGTTTCTCTCGTTCGGAACTCTCTCCCTGTTTTTTCTTCTCTTTTTTCTCCCGTGTCCCTTGTTTTCCCCTTTTCCCTCGAGATCTCTCTCTCGCTTCTCTTTCATCTTGCCCTAGCGCGCGTGCCCCCTCGGCCTCTCCAACCAGCGAACTACGCAGCGGCTCTGACCTCCCGATTCCAACGATCGCTTGCACCAGCGAGATGATGCGGTCCCCTGTGCCCGTGGCGGCCCTACTCGGTTTCGCCACTTCCCCATGTGGATGGCTGCTTTCTGCTTCGTCTTCACCGATTCCCCGTGCAAAAAACGGTGAGGGAGAAGACAACGGGGCTGGGCGGGAAGGGAAGAAAAGGTTGGGCCGTGCAAGGAAAAAGAAAAAGAAAAATGAGGAGAGGATTGGGCTGAAAGCCCATGCGGAGAAATAAGGAAAAAGGGCCGGAGTCGGGCCAAGGCCGGATGCGACCCAACTCGGACCCACACGACTCTTCTCTTTTTTTTTTAAAGGAAAATTTATAATTAAAATTTTTGATTTTGATTTTTGTTTTGATTTTGATTTTTCTCTTTATATATATATATATATACCATTTGAAAAGATAAAAAAATTACGTGGTCAACAATGTCCAAACGTGTTTTGAAGAGTTTAGAATCTATGAGAGAAATAATGCTATCATCATGCTCTTCAACTTTTAGTAAGCATGCTTCTGAATGGGTTCCACTCCATATGACTACGAAATATTTCTTACGATATTATTAGCAAAGTTGATGGACTTCCTTTTGCTCTTGAAGTTATATGTTCCTCTCTATATAGCAAAAGTAAACGACTTTGGAACGAAACACTGAAGAATTTGAATTTAGTTCCAAATCAAGACATCCCGGATAAATTAAAGATTAGTGTCAAAAATGTTAAAGGATGCGAGAGAGGAATTTTTCTTTGATATTGCATGCTTCTTTATTGGTAGAAAAAATCCATCCATATATGTGGAAAGCATTGGATTTTCTCCCAAGTGATGTCAATGTCTCGCCCGTTTTGTCTTTGATAAATGGTTGATGAGAATGATAGACTATTGATGCGTGACCTGCTTAGAGATCTTGGAAGAGAAATCATTTGATAAGAAGACCTCAAATTTCCTAGGAAGCGTGGTAGGCTATGGTATCCCAAGATTGCATTGGATGTAGTGTGACGAGAAAGGTATATATTAACATTAGCTCAAATTTCAGCTTATACGCTGAATGTGCTCTGTTATCTGTCTTCGCGAAGGGCTGGAAAACAATTATTTAACTTGAGTGAAGATAATATAATTATATCTAGTGAAAGATATTATTAGCTTACATTTCCAATATGATAGTAGAAGCAAGCATAATGATTTACATGTAGATCAAGTCTAAGACTCATGGAAATAGTTTTTTTCACTATGGAAAATTCACTTATTTCTTTTCATGTCGTTAGGAACAGAGAAACTCACGGTGCTCAAATTAGTAGGACTTTTAAAAGAGCACGACTTACAATTGAAGACTTTTCAAGGCTGCCTAGCCTAGGATTGTTGGAATTGGAATGAGGGAATTTGGTAGGAGACTTTAAGAATCTTCTCTTGAGTTTAAGATGGCTCTCTCTTGGCATTGTTGCCCTTCAAACTTTGCAAGCGATCAATCTATGTTTATGGAACTTGGTTGTGCTTAAGCTTTCAGACAGCAATTGTCCAAAAACTAGAATGGATGGGGCCCATGCTTGGTATGGTTTCATATCATGTGGATATGTTTGTAGCCATTTCCCCTTGCCATACTTCCAATAAATTCTAACTATTTGCAGGTGAATCGTGATTTAAAGTTATACATCTTATGAGGTGCCATCTCTCAACCGCTTCCGACTTCTCAACGTGCTTGAATTGGAGGATTCTAGTTTTTGATGACCATTGTCCAAAGTCACCATGAATTCGTAGCTCTATCCATAAACTAGAGTGTTTAAAGTGCTTAGAAATAATTCCAGCTTGAGATCAGTTGTCAAAGTATTCGACAAGCCTCAGTTTGACATGCTCACAGTGGCTTCTACAATATGTAGTCTAAAGTACCTATCAAGTCTAAGGCTAGAGGAGCAATGCATACAAGAGCTTCATTTAGCCATTGGAGAGATGGCCAGCTTGACACGCTTGTCTTTAAGGGGTTGCACTTGGCTTAGAAAGCTTCCAAACTCCATTGGGAATTTGACATCATTACTGGTTGGATTTGAGCACCAAGAATGAGAGTTACCATGATTCAATTGGAGAACTCAAAAAGTTGGAGAAACTAAACTGAGATTCACTTGAATAAGGGAGTTACCATAATCCATAGGAGGACTAGAATCATTGCTTGACTTAACTTCCAAAAAACAAAGATTACAAAACTACTTGCTTCTATTGGAAGGCTGCAACGCTTAATTGTCTTTGGGAGTAAAATAAGAGACTTACCTAATTATATTGCAGACCTCAAGGTTAAGGGAAATGCACTTGGGATTCACTCAGATAAAGGGAGCTACCAAGCTCTGTGGAGGACTTGAATCATTGGCTGCATTACATTTGTGGGGTTCAAAGATTGTAGAAGTGCCTACTCCTATTGGAAATCTTAAAAAGCTGGAGTGCTTGGTTCTGCTAGAGATCAATATAAGAGAGCAACCAAAGGACATGGGGATGTTGGAGAATTTCAAAGTGTTAGAATCCGATGGTTGTAGAAATATCACATGGATGGGGGAGTCACAAAAGCCAACAAGTGGAATCTAAGTATAAATATCACATGGCCTCCTCAGCTTTGTCCCTTAACATGCCTTGGGATGATCCTCGATCTCTTACATGGCTTCCTTCCAATCTGTGTCATTTGGTGATAGAGATGTAAAGTCACCGATAGAACAATCATTCTTTTCCAACTTGAGATATTTGTCTGAGTTTACACTCTTTGAATGTTAGTTGAGAGAAATCGAGTTTCGACAGCTGAGAGTCTCCAGTATTTGACTGTGGAAGAATGTAAATCGCTAGTGACACTATCGCTATCAAGCCTAGGGAAGTTCAAAGAATTGATAGTGAGGAGCTGCATTGGAAGAAATTAAATTCGCTGAAGAAATTATCAATCATGAATTGCAATTGCATGGAAAAGGGTTACCTAATCTATCAAAATTACATAAGTTGAGACATTGGGCATCTCTCATTGTGAATCACTGCAAGGTTTCCTAAAATACCAACCACATGTGATCCCTATATTCATCGATGCCCAATGATAGGTGAGTCTGGTGACAAATATAAAACTTGTGAAGATTGTAGGAAATTCAACAGGGGTGTGAATTTCCTGTGAGGGATTCCGTCCATCAAACGTAGAAGACCGGGAGGAACTAGAACGATTGGAAGAATCATGAATATCGGCACTACGGTTCCACCAAAAGATAATTGATCTACCAAACTTGTATGCAAGTCAAAGGCTGCATGAGAATGCACCTTCTCTCACAATGTCGATTTCAATATTATATCTCTTTATATGGTGACAATATATGGTCTAGCAATTAATTCAGATTGATGTCTAGCTTTTTATTTATTTTCATTTCGAGTCTGACATGGGATCTTCATAGATTGCAGCAAGCACGAAAGCTCCTTTTCAACAATTCACTTGCCTATCGATGAAACATCTTATGTAATCATTCTGACCTAATCCAATTCAATATGATAACGCTCAACTATCTCATCTAATAATCTAATAATCTAATAATCTGTTAAACATTTTGGTGTTTTGAGGGAAACCTATGGGCTGACATTTGGTACTCTCTCTATCAAACGCACCCATACTTTCCCTTTTCTTTTCTCTTCATTTTCTTTTCCCATCCCATTTGTTTTTCATTTTATCCCAGCCAATTTTTTTTTAGCTTTCTTCCTGTTCACCTCTAAAGATGCATATCTACATTTTCACATTTTACAAATAATCTACCAGCTTAATCAAATAGAGTGCACGGCGGTGCATATTGCTTTGTGCGAAGTTGGCATTGACACTTTCTCCACCTGACACCTGGCAATTTTCTTCTAATTTTGTCCTTAACGTAACTTAAATAGATTTAAAAATAAAGAAATATTTGATATGTTTTGAAAAAATTAATTAGGCTTCTGAATTTTTTTTCCTTTTTGCCAATGGAGTCCATGTATTACTATCTTGTTTGTGTTGGTCCTTGCTTTAAATAACCGCCGACACGAAGAGAAGAAGAGCAACTGCAAATGAGATCCATCTTTCACTGTCATCGAGACGCGCACGATCAGCAAGATCTGGACTGAAACGAAACTAAAGGAGATGAAAGAGGTAGTAAAGTGTGAACTGTCCGCGAGATTTATTTAGCTGATCACAACTTAAAGGCCGTAAAGAATTGGAATAATTGGAAGCATCATCGATTTTGGCGCTAGAGTTCCTCATAAAGGTTTTCTGATCTACCAAATCCTTGGGGTGTTAGTCAAAGGTTACCTGAGAGTGTGCACTTTCTCTATATGATATTACAGCTAAATCTAAATATAATGTTCTCTCGCCTTCAATATTATGTCTCTTTTCATGGTGACAATATGTATGGCCTAGCAAGTAATTCGGATTAATGTCTAGGTTTTTTTAAGTTCCATTTCAATTCTGATCTGGGATCTTGATAGATAGTAAAAGCACAAAAACTATTTTTCTATGATGCACTTGACTATCGATGGTCTAATAACTTTATAATATTTCTATTCTAATTCAATATAATCTAATCCGATAATGTCATCTACAATTTGATAAGTATTTCGGTGCTCTAGGAAGACCTTTGTATGGTTGACGCTCGGTACTCTTCTCTTTTCTGATACCTTACTTTGCCTTATTCTTTTCATTTTTTTTTTCCTTCCCATTTCATTATTTCAATGTCTCCTTTCATAGAATCAATAACTTTTTTAAGTTTAATTAAGTCTAATCTAATCTAGTTTAATTAAATAAAAGTGTGGCGTTATATAATACTCTATGAGAAGTTGACAATTCAACACCTGGCAATTTTTTTTTCTAGTGTCTTCTTTTTTAAGCTGACTTGCCATTAGCGAATAAAAAAAATTCCTTGATTTTTTTAAAAGTAAATTCACATCAAGCTTCATCGTACTAGTATTAAACGAATAGACAAAAACTCGTCTCCACAAAGTGACAGAATTTAGACGAAAATCAATTTATTAAGGGAAAATCATTATTAAAAAAAAAAAAAGTATCACTAGAGTATATGTCATTAACCAATCCGATTCTGAGGAAATTAAACAAAAATAGAGGCATTTACGACTAACATAGCATGGTCAGAACGATTAAAAAGTTTTCTTATAGGTGAATATTGTATTAAAACTGAAGTCTGCTATTAAATTATGGATAAATGTACCAATAGTCCCAAACTTTTGAAAATATTCAGTTGGGCGTCTAATTTTGTTTTTTTTTTTTTTTTTGCTAATTGAATCCTTGAACTATATACTATTTTGTTCACGTTGGTTCTTCTGTTAAAAAAAAAAAAAAAATACAGACATGGCCATTAAACCACTGTTAAATGCTATAGTGGCAATCGGTTCGCTAGTTAGATTAGAAGAATGAAATCAAGTATTTTCTGAAAAGTTCCAGAAAGAAAGTTTGAAATGGAAAAGAAAAAAGGACAAATTAAAGAGATCTGTTGTAGCCATGGCAATCTTTGGCCATTTTTGCTTCATGGCTGCGTTTAACTAAGGCAAAGGACCTTTCGATAACTAAGCATGGTGGCAAGGAGAGTCGCAACCTCACTGCGGCATGGCGGTGCGGTGAGGTGCGATCTCCCCCGGCTTGTTGGCCCTGGCGTGTTTTGAGATTTGAGGCCCGTGGCACTTTCACTAGAGTCCGATGAGTGATGCCCAACGCTCGCCGGTGCGTAGGTAGTGGTGCCCCACCCATGCTCCCCCTTCTGCTGTCTCCCTCCCTTTCTTATGTTTATAATTATGTATTTTAAATTTCCCTACCTTAATTTTATTCCTCATTAGTGAATAAATTCAGTCATTATTCATGTGTTAACCACGTCAAGAGTTTTATCTTTATGCTTGACGTAAGGACCAACATGGACAAAATATATGTATAAGAAAAAGAATATATATACACAGATAAGAGAAGGACCCAACTACGGCGGGTTTTGAGTTTTAATGCTAACTTCCTTCATTGTTGGATTGCCATTCCTTTTGGGAGCTGTTAGTTGTGTGTAGCAGAGCAAATGAAAAAAGAAAAAAAAAATAGATATATATATATATATATATATATATATATATATATATATATAGAGAGAGAGAGAGAGAGGAGGAGAAGGAGAAGGGGGGTCACAACGCTTTCTCATTATCTCGAGCTATACTTGTGTCAAAGACGTCTTAAATATTCTGTCATGAAGGGCACAAAATGATGACCTGAGAGGATCATAACGCTTTCCTCTTTCGAGCTGTACTTGTCTTAAAGCCATCATTAATTAGTTTGTCCTGAAGAATATAAAATGACCTGAAAAGCATCTATCTAGATCATTCATAACGAATTCATCATTCATTCACGTTCACCGATCTGATCAACATCTAATCAGTGATCTCTCTCTCTCCCTCTCTCTTCCTTCACCTCATTTTGCATACATGGGGGCGTCCCACTAGCTGCCGACGATGACAATTCACAGAAACGCTTCATCGGTACACAATGATCCTCCTTTTATTCTCCAACGAGTTCATTTCATGTTCGCTCACTCTTGCTCGTTCATAGCTCTGTCCGGTTGCATGATTTACTAGAAGTTTTAGCAGTAGGCATGACATCTCAGACAACAAATAATTTGGAGAAACAAATTTCATCAGGAAAAAGGGTTTCGCATGAAGAACATACGATATGATGATGGGGACCCGAGTTGTTGGATATATTGGAAGGTGTATGATTTAGTTATAAAACTTCGTGAGCGATCATTTGATCGCTGCCAATTAGAACCACTCAAATCTAAATGATGTCAGTCCCTTAGCTTGCTTGAGAATCCTTTTAGCATTAATTTGTGAATAAATGGTTCATCGTGGCCCTTCAGATAAAATGCCCTTAGAATATGTGGAAAACATTGCTGAAGGCATTAGTTTGCCACAAATTGGAAAGATGGCAAGCGACGGAGGATGAGGAGAAGATAGACATAGCTGATGAGGAAGTATTTGTGGCCGCCGGTGTCGAAAGGAGGAAGAGGAGAGGCATGGCAAGAGGCGAGATGGACAAGGAAGAGTAGGAGAGAGCGACGACCTAAGGTCTAAGAGAGAGAGAATAGTGTATTGTCCTGCCAACAATGTCTTGAATTATGTGCCACGTGGATCAATTGCAAAGCCATTTAATGATATATTTATAGGAAATACAGAGTATACATTGTCTATCTAACTAAATTTTACATAAGCAATCTGATCCATCATTGATTTTGAGGATCATAACTACCCACTCTTTAAAATCAATAATGGATAAGGCCACTTGTGTAATTATTTTTTACATTGATGGTGTACATCATAATTAATCATTAATCTTATTTATATTTTCACATAATGTGAGATAGGATCTATCAACAAGCTAAGTTGTTGATCTTGAAGTGAGCAAACGAGCTTAAAATAGAGCGATCATTTTGTAAAATTTGATACTAAATTATTTGTCATTGGCACTTCCAATATCCTTATCTCATATCATTTGTAATTGAAAAGAAAAAAAATGAGGTCAAGTAAAGATGCAAATGCATGGGTTTACTTACTCGCCTCTTTTATACTCTTGAAACTAATTCATATTGGTTCTGTTAAGTTTAGAGCTAAATGTAAATTATTACTACTTAGTTAAGATTTTGTATATTAAAAATCCAGCCTGCATCCTAATTTCTTTCGTTTAGACGTTATTGTGACTAAATAATTTTGAAAATTATAATCTTCTCAAAAGTATGTGTAATCATTGATCTTTCACTTGATTATCTCATACCTTTCATGCTTATCTCAGAATTATTAAATAACAATTTATAGATGAGTTTGATTTATATATACAATTTGACAAGTATTAAGCTGAGAATTATAATTTTAAGTAAGTTAAAAAGGTTTTGTAATTATCCTTTCACATAAATGGACTAATATTGGCGAATGGACTCAAATAAGAGTTGGCAATGTCCTATAAGAGAGCAAATTTCGAACGTCTGTATAAGGCTCCGCAAGAAAATATTGTTATATTATATATAAATATCATTAGTAATGTCAATGAGAGTTTACGGTTTTAGGGTTTATGTTTAGGGATTGTGATTAGTTTAAATTAATTGAGGTTTTAGGGTTTAGGATGATTAAAATGTGATGAACTATAACAAATTAGGTTCTGTAACTAATTTGATTATTCCTTCTAACTCTAAGTACATTTTGACCCTACCACAACTATTTTCTACTATTTTCTAATGATCGTGTGGAAAGAAACATTTTATTGGATTATGATAAGCCTCCAAAGTTAGTATATTTAGGATGATTTGCCTTAACTACAAGAGCAGCTAGGCTGAGTCATTAAACAAGGCTTTCCGTGGTTTTATTAGTGCAAATCTCTCTCTCTCTCTCTCTCTCTCTCTCTCTCTCTCTCTCTTCTTTTACAAAATGCCCTTGTTATCTACATGATATCAAAGATGTTTTATCCTTTTTAGCTGTGATGTGTATTTTGTTATTATCCTTTTACTCTTTGAATCGCAATCAAGCCTTGATGCTGTCATTAATCAGTGAAAAAGAAGAAGCTCCAGACATTTCCATCCATCTAAATTGACAGGTGCCACACGCTGTTGCTTCTGATCTCCAGTCAAGAAGAGCTTCTTAAGGAACAAATTGCCCTAGAATGTCAAGGAGCAGAAAAAGAGAGGTAGCCATCTCATCATCTTTACCCAGAGAACAAGGGTGGTTGACTCAGCATTTTGTACAACTATCAAGGCTTCTGGTACTGACAATCACTTCCTCGGAGGAGTCATCTGGGCCCAGCAACATTTCGAGGCCCGGCCCACCGACACCTCTTGGCCACCTTCCCCTAAGACCGGCTTGACATGGATCAAGGCTCTGTCATTTGCTATTGCCAATAGGCACAACCAAGACCTCCCCAGGCACACTTTGCTCACCAAGAACCCTCATGAATGTGTGCCCTTCATTGAAATTCTTCGCCTATGAGAAGGACCCATCTCAGCCCCTCCACGCTCTTCCCTCGCCTAGGCTTCTCTCCCTCATATCCCTTATGCCTCGCTGCCAAGATCGGTTGCGACCTCAGGGTGCCGGATCGTGTGCATCGTCCGAGACAAAGGACGTGTTCATGTCAATGTGGAGCTTCATTAGCAAAGTGAAATATACCGATAGTGATGGCCGCCTGTTTCTCTGGAGGAAGCATTTGGGCTATTCAGTAGAGGGGTGTCTCTTTCAGGGCCATACTGGGACCATGTGCTGAAGCTATTGGGAAAGCAGCTTAGAGTATCCAAACAAGGTCTTAATTTTGAAGTTTGAGGACTTGAAGAGGAGACAGAGCCCAATGTGAAGAGGCTAGCAAATTTCTTGGGCTGTCCATTTACTCCTGAAGAGATTGATGGTGGTGGATTGCAGGAAATCATAAACTCTGCAGCATAGAGAGTTTAAAAGCAAATGGAAGTGAATAAATCTGGGGTCTTTCGTATGGGAACTCAATCGAGCGGGACGGTCGAGAATAGCCCAGTTTTCGGCGAGGGGAGGTGGGCGATTGGAAGAACCATCTCTCACGACAGATGATCGAGCGCTCGATGGGATAACCGAAACAAATTTGAGGTTATGATTTGAAGTTCTAATGTCCATCTAAAAAGAATAAATGAAAGACTATCAACATTAGAGCATAGTTCTCGATCGAGCTAATATGAAGTTGCTTGAAATAAAAGCTTCAGTTCAAATATGATGTTCTCGTATCTGACACTATAAAGTTTGCACCAATAAGGAAAGTGCAGTAATCCAAGTTCCAACAGCTTTGCTTGTTTGCTATGCTAATTTCGAAGAATTAAAAATCTGTCTAATCTAATAAATTGGGTTTTGACCATAATGAGGTATCAATCACTATTAGCGTTATGATGTTCTCCGCAGCGAGGCATAAAGGGATGTGAGTGGAGAGAAGCCTAGGTGAGGGAGAGAGAGTCGAGGGCCGAGATGGGCTCCTTCTCAGGCATAGAATTCAATGTAGGGCACACACATTCATGAGGGTTCTTGGTGAGAAAAGTGTGCCTTGGGAGGTCTTCGTTGTGCCTTTGGCAATGGCTTAAAATGACAAGAAGCCTTGAGCCATGTCAAAGCCGGTTTTAGGGAAGGTGGCCAAGAGGGTCTCGGTGGGCCGGGCCTCGAAATGTTGCTTGGCCCAGATGACTCCTCTTAGGAAGCGACTGTTATACCAGAAGCCTTCATAGTTGTAGACATGCTGAGTCAACCACCCTTTTTCTTTGGGTATAGATGATGAGATGAGTACTTCTCCTTTGCTTCTTGACATTCCAGGGAAATTTGTTCCTTTAGAGGCTCTTCTTGACTGGAGAGATCGCAAGCAACAGTGCTTGGCACCTGTCAATTTAGATGGATGGAAATGTTTGGAGCTTCTTCTTTTTCACTAATGAATGACTGCCAAAGCTTAATTGCGATTCAAAGGTATGTCTCTGTGAAGCCTATACACATCACAGCTAAAATGATAAAACACTTTTGATATCATGAAGACAACAAGGGCACTTTGAAGGAAGAGAGAGAGAGGAGAGAGATTGATTTGCACTTATCAAACTATGGAAAAAGCCTTGCCGCGTTTAATGACTAGCCTAGCTGCACTTCTAATAGGTAAGGCAAATCATCTTAAATATACTAACTTTGGAGGCTTAGTATAATCCAGTAAAGTATTGTATCCACATGATCATTAGAAAATACTAAAAATAGTAGGGGTAGGAACCACAGGTATTAGAATAAGATTAATTAAATTAATTACAAAACCTAATTCGGTTATAGTTGATCACATTCTAATCATCTGAAACCCTAAAACCTCAATTAATTTAAACTAATCACAATCCTTAAGTCTAAATTCTAAAACCTAAACTTTAAAACCTTTGAATGTAATAACATTTTATTGGGGAGCTTTATACAAACGTGTTAATTTTGCTCCCTCTATAGGAAATTGCTAACCCTTATTTGAGTCCATTTACCAATATTAGTCCATTTATAAAAGAATAATTCACCATTAAACTTTTTACCTGACTTCAAAATATAATTCAGTCTTAATACTGTCAAATTATATATACAAAATCGAACCTCATCTATAAATTGTTATTTAAATAATTCAAGAGATGAGCATGAAACGTATAAGATAATAAAGTGAAAGATCAATGATTACATATTCTGACAAGATTATACTTTTCACAATTACTTTAGTTACAATAACGTTTAAACGATAGAGTTAGGGATGCAGCTTGATTTTTAATATACAAAATCTAACTAAAAATAGTAATAATTACATTTAACTCAAAATGTAACCAAATCAATATGAATTAATCGAGAGTATAAAAAGGTGAGTAAGTAAACCCATGCCTATTGCCGAAACTTTTTGATAAATCATGCAACTAGACAGAACTCAACACAAGCCCAAGAAGGAGAATACATGGAATGAACTCGTTGGGAACAAAGGAGGATTGTTGCATATTGGTGAAATGTCTACGTGAATTGGCATCGCAAGGTCACTGATGAGATGTTGATCAGATCAACGAAGGCGGATGAACATGAAATTGTTATGAACGATCCTTAATGGATGCTTTTCAGGTCATTTTGTATCCTTCATGACAGATCAATTTAAGACGAGTACAGCTCAAGATTATGGAGGAAATTGTTATGATTATCTGTCAAGTCATTTTGGACCCTTCGTGACAAGAAAATGTTAGGTACAATAGTTCTACCCAATCAGCAAATTTCTATCCCATCCGTTGATCAACACGTATCTAATGGGGCTCACATTTCAGAGTTTTCAAAAATAAAATTGCCGATTAGTTTTTCTTCCATAAACACCTTCCTTCTCTTGTTTGTCTCTCTCTCCATATCTTTCCTTCAGAAAGGAGGCAGAAATCTTGGTGTTTATAGAAGTCGGTCTTCCTTCACCGAGATCTGGCCTCCATCGACCGGCTGGTGATGGAGTAGTCGACAGAGGCCGAGATCTTTGTGCGGCAAATAAATCTATTGCAAACTTGATTAGTGGTGCTTTTTAAAAAGTAAAACGCAAAATCTTTATTTTTCCTATAAAAATATTGAATATTCCGTGAACTTCGAATTTTATGAAATATATATGTGAGATTATTGCGTTAATATTTATATATTGTGAAACTTTCATACGCTCGAACTATAAGGAAAAAAAAGTCAAAATGCATGAGATTTAAATTGCAAAAATGCTAAAAGCCAAAGTTACTCAGGCACACCCCAAACTCAACATGCGTGGCCGTCCCGGTACGACACGATAACTACCTTATCTTTATTTTCATTCCCTCCGCGGTCTCCATCACCTCTCCCTCGTTTCACCGGCGAAAATATCAAAGCTTGGGTCCACCCACCCACCAACTGTTCGACGAAATTCCTAAATGGAAGCAATCCAGCCCTCGCTCTCTCAACCCAAATTCCAACCCAACCTCTCTCCGCTTCCTCCAACACCCCACGGCTCTCCAGCGCCCACTCGTCTCCGTGACCAGAAGACTCGCCCTGACGTCCTCGCTCTCTTCCCTGGTCTTCTTTTCCTCATATACAATCCTTCGACCCCGAGCCTGCCTTTGAATTCGGGTTCGTCAAGCCTGGCCAGACCGTCGAGGACGCCGTGGGGCGCGGTCCGGGGCCATGCGCGGTCGCTCCTGGCGGTGAAGCCCCTGCTGGAGTCGGGGTCGTGGGAGGATGCGCAGAGGGGAGATGCGCGAGAGCTCGGCCCTCCTGGTAGCAGGACGTCTACACGATCATCCAGAGCAGGCCCGGGGGCGAGAGGCCGAGACTGAGGAAGCTGTACGCGGAACTCTTCAATGGCGTCTCGAAGCTGGACTACGCTGCGAGGGATCGGGACGGGCCGCGAGTGCGGCAGTGCTACGAGAAGATCAGCGCCGCTCTTAAGGAGATTCTGAGTTTGATATGAAGTGGATTTATAGCAGAATTATCGTAAACTAGAAAAGTCTGCCCCCATTAAATCTCTAAAATGGATGTTTCATTGCTGTTGTATGTAATGTAGCTGTAAGGCATTACAAGTGGTGCATAATTAGGTTGATCAATGCTTACAAATGGTGCATAGTTAGGTCGATCAATGCTTACAAAACGAAGCGCCCCGCCCCGCCCCGCCCCGTCGGCCTCGCCTCACGGGGGCCGGAGCTGCAGCGAGGCAAAGCTCCACCTCATGGGGCGGGGATGGGGAATACAATCCCAGGCCCCGTCTTCGTGCCGATGCATGTGTACGTGCATTATTTATCATCTAAGATAAGTACATTTGGGTAATAAATTTGGACTATTGGGAATTGACGATGGCTCTGCTATTCTTGTTTGCCCGAGTATAGGTTGTATTTTGTTGGATTTTTGGAAAAAAAAAATTGGAAAATACAAAAGATTATAAGTTCAAGGAGTTGTTGAAAATGCAATTTTTATTTGATAAATTGTAATTTAAAAGTTTGTTGTGAAGTAACTTTGGGTAAAAGAGTATTTGGAAAAATCATTCTTGCAAAGGACTCTTTTACTTTATTATTTAAAAAAATACTCAAATCTTTCATTGGTTATGGTAAAGGGCTCAGTCTGCCAACGAGCCAAATTTAGCGGCAACGGCCGTCGTGTAAGGTTGCACAACATCAAACAACCCCTGTTGATTCGACCTCAAGTCATGCCTAGGGTCAAGCAAACCTCAAGCGATCGTCTCACGCGACCCTAGAAAAAGAAAAAAATTTGATGAGGGATAGTTTAAAAGAAAAAAATTATTTGGCCAAGGGGTGGGAAATTTTTTTCCCAACACTCATATTCCCCCCCGAGGGCTTTTGGAGATCAAAACCCAATGAAAAAGTGGTTAGTCAGGGAAGATCCACCCTTCTAAGGACTTGTCAACTAATTATGAATTACCTGAATCACTTCCTTCAAAGGAACTTTCTTACCTATCTTTTGTTTGAAGAGAAAATTATTTCAACTCTGTCTAGGGCCTATGCCATCAAAACGGGTGGATCAGAATTGAAAAATTATCCAACCTAGAATGATTCATTTAATTTCATTTGACACATTTATATGTAAAAAATCCAATGACATACCCAACCCGACCCACTTTACCAAAACACATAGATATTTAAAAATAAGAACTATTATGATATGTATGTATTGTGTAAAAAGATAAAATTTTAAAGTAAGTTTATAAGGTTATAAATAAGATTTTCGACTTGTTTGCAACTTTTATTGCAATTTTTCAAGTTTACAATAAGGTATCCAACATCTCTTAAAATCAATGAGTCAATAAATATCGACACGTAAAATTATATGCTAATTTTCACAAAAATCAATTAGAAAACTATAGTGTGAATCTCAATGTACTTTCAAGTGAGTAATATGAGACGAGTCAATCCAAATTTGATTATTAGTAATTGGATGGGGTTGTCGAAGTCTCGAGGGGTAATGCCAATGGAGACCATGGTCTATCATGGAGTAGTTGAGGTTCGGTCGATATCAATGGATCAATCGATGGCTATTGTGGAGGTGTAAGTGAATTTCAAAAATGATTTTTTTAAATATAGTTTATTTTTGGAATTAAGTATAGATTCCCCGTCATGAATGGAATTATTTTTTCCATGATTAATTTTCTCTCGAAAAAATAAATTCTTGAAATTTAATAAGAACACAGATACATTAATTAAAAAATAAAAATAGAAAGGGGACAATGTTCTATACATTCATGTTTGTAAATTGCCTAATACTAAAATAAAATAATAAAATAATAAAAAACATAAAGTGGATAGTTGTCTTTGGCCAAAAATAAAAAGGGTACCTGAACAAATACTAAATGTTCATTAAAGTAATATCGAACCTTAAACTGTGGCCCAGATATCTTTTTGGAGCACGTGGGGCTCCGTTGCCCCTGCCTTTCGACAAGTCACCCCTCCTTTGTTTAGATTTTTTAAATTGGTCGATGTGAGCTCACTAGCTTCAACGGGGACCGCAAGTGAAATAAAAACCACATTTTATTGGACTTTATCTTCAAACTATCAACCCATCTAATGAAATTTACTCAAATCCCATCAACATCTACTCATATATGACCCAATCCATCATATGGGATAATAAACGAGTCTTTAACCTATTTTGACGCATCTAGCACACTAGAATCAAACCAAACTAGTCGACTTTTGAGTAGTTTCCAATTTCTAACTTTTATGCCCGATGATAATCGGTCTGGTATCCAATTTCAGATGTAATGGATTGGATATATATATAGCTTTTTCTTTTATAATTCTTATTAGGGTTAATACCTGAAAAACCCAAAACTGATACATTTGTGACAAATTTACCCCAAACTAATTTTTACCATCAAAACCCCAAACCTTTGATAATTACAAAAAACCTGGTACACTTGTGACAAATTTACCTCTGTTAGTTTTCGTTAAATTTTATTATCAAATTATTAAGTTAAATGACATGATTGACTAGATATAATTTGGAATTTTACGATCGTTTGTCGAGTTTACAATTTTATGATTTTTGTGATATTAATCCAATTTGCTTAAGGGTATATTTGTCATAAATTTATTAATTTGGGGTTTCTTCGCGGTCGAATAAATTAGTTTAAAGTAAATTTGTCATAAATGTCTGGTTTAGGGTTTTTATGGTCGGTGGAATTAAATTTGTCGCGGATGTCTTGGGATTTTTCATGGTAAAAAATAGTTTTGAGTAAATTTGTCACAAGTGTACTAATTTTTTGTTTTTCAGGGTATTAACCCTTCTTATTATTACAAAACCTTAATTGCAATTCTTGCTCAGTCTCACTCTCACAAGGCAGAAGCCATGCCTCCCTCCTCAGTCTCTCTTGCTTGACACCTCCTCTATCCCTCTCTCTCGCTCAAAGTCATTGCCTTCTTCTCGCCTCCCTCTCGCTTGACGTCATCTCTTAGCTCAAGACTCTCTTGCCAATCACCTCCCTCTTTAATTCTCGCGGCTCATACTCACCTCTCCATTGCTCCTTCTCCTGTAAGTAACTTTCTTAGTCGTAATTTACTAATTCGTGTGGCAGTTTAGACTATGCACCTTAGAATCTTGCGGGGAATTGAAGGAAAAAAAAAAAAAAAAAAAAAAAAAAAAAGGAAAGATTTTACCATCAATTCTCGAACCCACTTAAGAGCCGGGGGGCCATATCAATCTAGTCCAATCCAAATACTAGATAAGCCAGTTCCAAGTTTACAAATTAGGAATTGACTCTTCTAATTTGGTTTACAATTTTAGGGTGGGAATCAATTTACCCTGAAATTAATCACTCCAACCTTTAGTTCTCGGCGTTTTGCGAAAGACTAGCCTGCAAAGTAAGCTTTTAGCCCTATAACCAAACATACAAGACAAAAATGTTCAATATTGTTCATGAAATTTGAATTAATGAAAGGATTGTAATGAATATCTTCATATAGTTCAAAAATAAAATTGAACATATAATAAAAATGCATGAATCATATTAAACAAATTAAAAATCCATAAATCATATTGCACATTAAGATAAAGTTTAGAATTTCTGTTTGCTCGACGATGTACTTTGTCCACCTTGGATGAATCGTTTTTTTCCCGGGTAATTCCATGGTCTTGCCTGACATTCATACAATGAAACTTTCGTGCATCGATTATTCATATGAGAAATGTTCAATTCCATACACCATCATCCGAATCGAATTTCACGTTTGACTTTTGCTCGTGTATTACTCGTCCATACATCGAATGGGGGTACGGTCATGTTTGCCTTATTGAGATGCAATTATGAACATCATTCATATCCATTTGTAGTCAAGTTTTTACAAAGTTAATGTCCATATTAATAATCAACCAATCAAACACATTTCCTTCGATTAGTGAGGAGGGAAATAAAGTCCAATAGAAGTTCGTATTTCACAGGTGCTGGACTCACTTAACTAAGCCGCATCTTTTACAGAAAAAAAAAAAAAACCGAGAATTTGTGCTGAGATCCTCCTAATTCTTTGTAATTAAGGTGGCGTAGCATATATGTGGATATAATAAGTTGGCTCGCGCTAGAGCAAGTGCAACCGATCAAGTTGATCAACTGGCTACTCTATTCACTAGGCCTGGCTCGGGCGTCCCTCACCCGATGCCCGGTGCCGGGACCTCCGCTGCCATCGGCAAAGGCCTCGCGGTGGCCAATGGAGGGAAAAGAAGAAAAGAAAGAAGCAAAAAGAGAAGAAAAGAAAAAGAAGAAAAAACTTGACAAAAGAAATTATTAAATTATTATTAAAAATTGTCATTGTCGGATGTGCCGTAAGAAGGTTAGTGTCCATGTCAACGATTTTTCGGCCAAAATTAGTCAAATTGACTTAATTGGAAAATTGAAAGGCTTAAGATTGAATTTAAAAAAAAAAATGCAATAAGTTTAAAACTTTTTAAACAATTTTCCTTGATACTTGTGCTTAGAAAGATGTTTGAATTCACTGTCTTTCAATCGAAATTACCGACATATGCTATATTGACATACTAAATTACAGAATCTTGACGGAAGAGGGAAGTGGAAATCTGCCACGAAGATGAGTTTAGTAGACGTGTTTTTTTTTGGATTTGGGTTGGTTACACTTGCCGTAATTGTGGGCGGAGGTTAAATTGTACGCTCATTTGTGGCATAGCCTTGAGAATTTGCCTGTTATAGTTGATTCCCCCTGATGTTGGGTTGCTGAGATCCGCGCCACTTGATTTGCATTTAGCCCGGAATGCTGATCGCGAAAAGCATGTTTCCAGGATTCTTTGTTTATGTAGATGTAGATGTTAAGAACTTGTTGAAGAGGACAATCTACGAGTGTAGTAGACTGCACATTCATTTCTAAGTTGCAAATGCAAGTGGTGAATAATAAGAAAGAGATCAACAATATCTGGTGAGTACTGCTGCGCTGTTAAAGGTGAGGGGTAAGCCACGAGTTCCGGTTGTGTGCATAATTAAGGAATGAGAGATGTTGCTGAATTTTAAAATTTTCAATTTACTATTATCTGAACGGTTCTCATTAAATCTTTTTTTTTTTTTTGGCTGTTAATTATGACTGTTTCACCCATAAAATTAGATTATCATTATTTTGGATACTGGAGCTGGAAATACTTTGAATGTTCGAGGACTGCAAAAGACTTGATAGCAGCAGGAGCTGCCGCTGTTTCTAGGGGCACTAGTTTCAGCCGAGAGAGGTATAATGCTGCTCCTTCTACAAAGCTCCTTTTCTTTTAATTACTCACTTCATGAGCGCTGAAGTTCTATTATGAACTACCTAGTCCGAAATTGTAAATTAGTCAAGTTTGAGCCTATGTTTCAGTTTCAGATATGTTGAATTTTAATCAGTTGGACATTCTGTGAAAGAAGTTATTACAAGTATACACCTTGTTAGCAAATTCTGGGTCAACTGTCATTCTTTGAGTTAGTTGTTCCTGAATTCTGTCTGACAACTGTGCATCTACTGATTTCAAATTACTTCCTCTTCAGGATCAAGCATGGCCAAAGAAGTGTGGCTGATATGTATCATTATCATTGTCATTTCAGGGCATATGCGTGGTAAGCAGGTATACAAGCCTGCCCTTGGTGAATTTGAGCTGTGATGTTCTCTTTCAAAACTCAGGAGCATAGAAACACATAAAACTGCGATTCCTCTCAAACTGCCTCATTTATTGGTCATACCAGGTGATGAGCATGCTGATAAAATAGCATCTGCAGGGAATGCTATTGGGAATTCTGACTTCTTCCTCATGGCTAGGACCAATGCACATGCAACATCAGCCAAAACTGCTCTATCTGATGCCATTGTAAGGGTTAATCTTTACATGGAGGTACTAGTAGACTGATCCTCTGCTTCTTGTCATGATCTACTGTGGAGTGAGGCTTCTGTTCGTTGTGAAGCAGAAATTCTGGTCTAAGAGGGCATCGCAGGGTCATCCCATGCTGAGACACAGGTTTACAGTGAAAATGCAGACCTCTTTCCTGACATTATTACAGTATTCAAGTGATGACTAGATGTTCAACCCAAAGTTAATAACAAGAAATAGATATTTTGGCATCTTAGTATTGGTAGATCTCCACTTTAATCCTATACCTTCATTTCTCCAGAAACTCATGCAACTTCTGCCATAATTCAAGTGTAGATTATATCATATGACTTCTTAGTTTGTGTTCCATTTGCCTCCTTTAACCCTTGCACTCTTGACGCTCATTATCACCCATTATCTCCCGTACTGCTCTCTGCATCATAAGGAATTCAGCAATTACGCTACTGACGAAACCATCCCAGGTAAGTTATACATTTTTAGACTGGTCATGAATGTGGCTTGTGAAGTCAAATTAGAGCCTTTTCAGTTGGAACTGAGGTGATTGAGCTCGATTGTTTACTTCAGGCAGGGATACAATTGCTCTTCATGAATCCGCTCGTGAAGGCATTTGCTGTCTAATGCTCTGTCTGAAGAAGGAAAAAGGAAAGTAAATATCAGCAACATATCCTGACCTTTCAAATGTTTGCATGATGATTTCTGTCAAAATTTCATTTTACTATGTGAATCCGCTCGTCGTTTCTTAGAATGTGCTGGATGGTCAAGCTGTTCGGACAATGTTTATTGGTGTTTCAAGACACTACAAAATGGAGCATAGTGTTTCCTCCGAAAGCATTGATAGAAATGAATAATCGAAATCATTTTTTTTTGGGTTTCTTAACTCCCTTTTGTTTATTGTAATAAAAGTCACTTGGCAGGAGCTGATGGATGCTTTGTGGAGGCTCTAGGGATGACGATGAGCTCAAGGAGATAGGACAGGACGGTGTACGAGAGGCTACAGGGGGTATGCAATATGATTGAAGGTAAAGTCACACCATTGACCGCTGCCGAGGAGCTGAAAGAGATGGGCTTTCATTTGATCGTGCGCCCGTGCACTGTGCTCTATGTGATCGCGCACCATTGCCGATGTCCTCAAGTCCTTGAGAGAAGGGAACTACAAGAGAGGATCTCGACAAAGATGCCTATGTCTGAGGAATTTAACCAGTCGAATCGGAACTTGCAGTCCTGATTCAAGCTCGAACCACGGTGCTCTGAATTTAAGGAGCGCCGACGGAGTAAATTCACAGTAACTGCAAAAAGCCGAAAGTAATCGAATATGTGCGGCAACATTTGAATTCCAATTTCCAGTTTCCCCCAAGGCTTCTAACACATCACGACCCACGCATTTGCATGAGAGATGCACCGCTTAGAGTGTGTTAGAACTCTTTTCAATATGAATGCTTTTGCCAAGTATTACATATCAATTTTTTTATTTTAAGTAAGTCTGTCTCTCTAATGGCCGACGATTCCAGCAACAGAAGATTATTATGCTGCCTAAAATATATTATCTGAACTTGGCAATTCTTCAGTCAAAGAAACTTGACAATTCAAGAAAGCACCATGCCTGACTACGGACCACAGCAGACGCGTTAGGAAGCATAGCACAAACACGCTAATCTGAACTTTCGTCTCTTGCACCGCCCGGAGATAAACACACTTATTATTATGCTGCCCTAAAAATTATCTGAACTTGGCAATTCTTCATTCAAAGAAACTTGGCAATTCAAGAAAGCACCATGCCTGACTACGGGCCACGGTAGACGGGTTAAGAAGCATAAGCATAAACACGCTTATCTGAACTTTCGTCTCTTGCACCGCCCGAGTTAAACACGCTTATTTGGCTTTTCAAAAGGAAGAGTGAAAAGCCAGATTGAAAAGCAGAATGGGATTAGGAAAGCACAGCCTCTTTGCAATTGCTACGAACTTTCGTCTCTGCACCAGGCATGACCACAGGCCGAAGCAAATACCTTAAATAGCAGAGCATAAACATGGCAAGGTACAGAATCGTTTCCATCGGAGAGAGTTATCAAGTACTAAGAACTCATCAAAGATTCCTTCACTGGTGCTCGATACGGGTGTATTTGACTCGGCGTTCCATATATTATCGCTTCGCGATTGGAAGACTGAGGAGCTAAAGAGGGCAAGCTGGATTTTTTTGTTGGGTATATTTGATGCAGTAGGCTTTGAGCTGTATTTACTTTTTCTGGGGTAAACTACTTGAACTCAATCCAAAACTTAATTGAATATAAATAATACTCATCGCCACAGACTATTGACTACCACTCCAGAAGGACAATGCATAGAATCAATAGATATCTAGATATGGACATTTATGGCTGGCATCCATCAAAGTTTCGTAATATCATAAGCGGTAAGCAAATTCAATCGAATCTCAACCGCTTATTCAATCGAATCTCAACAACTAGATATGTATTAATGTGGGTAAAGAACATGAAAAGAAAAAAATCTCAACCCACCAAAGTGCTATAAATTTATAGGGGCTCCAATTTAGCTGTCCGTGCAATCGTTACAAACTTTTGTAAAGACCAGTGCTACGCTGCATTATTGATTTCAATCAGTCGAGAACTCTTTCGGGTGAGATCAGTCTTCAAGCGATTATCCGCAGAACTAGCTGAATTCCCCATGTCTGGCACAAAGAACATGTTTACCGCAGTCGATTGCAACACTTTGGCTATATGCCGAGACTGCCGCGGTGAACTTGTTCTCGCAACGGTTGGTCGCAGCAATCGCAACTGGCTACAGCGAACTTGTTCTTCATGCTAAATATGGGGAATTCAGCTAATCTGAGCCACGGACAGTCAGCTTGAAGACTCATCACACCTGGAAGAGTCATGGCGGTCTCTACCGATCGAAACAATAATGCACACGTCATGACCCTTGACAAAAATGTCAAGCATCTCGATGTTATCACAATCGGTTATTTCGTCACTGTCTCACTCTCTCACGTCTCTGCCTTAGATTTCGCCATATTTAGACCAAATCTCCATCCTTCCACAAGCTCTTCGACGCCGACGCCGACTCGCCACAGTCCTCAACTCTTGAGTCTCTAGCTCAGACTCGTCCTTGAAATCCTGGAAATCAACCTCGAGATCATCTTTCCACGCACCGACAGCTTCCGGTTTGGCCTGCCTCTTCGAGTGCTTGCCCGACGATTTCTTCAGATCGAGTCCATATATAATCCGCAGTCGATTCGCGAGACCTCTGGTCAGGGATGGAAATCAGGAGACAATAGCACCTCGCTGAAACAGTACGAGAAGACCAGCAGGAGTAACAAAAAAAAGCTAGCTGACGATCAGAGCTTGCTTCGGTCTGGTGATCGGAGGAAATGAATTTCGGATAGTTTGTGTGGAGAATTGCATTCGGGGTTTATGTAAATGAACTTTTTTAATTTTTTGTTCGAATATTTAATGAAGTTCATTTGGTGGGATGCGTAATTTATTTGGTTGACAGAGGAGTAGAGAAAGGTTGTTACAAAATTCCAATCTCTGAAATGCTTAAGCTGGCTTCCACTACCTCTCGTCACCATCATCCCCTAGGCCCCTAGCTACTACTGTTCAAATCAAGGAGGAGTAGAATTGTGTAGTGATGGGTACAGAAAATAGAATTAGAGAGAGAGAGAGAATAAAATAGGTGTAATGGACTCAGCCGAAAAGAGCAACAACTCAAATTGATTAGAGGAGAAGAAAAGGGGCGCGCAAGGGACAATGACAAAATGGGTTTAAGTTAGGCTTGTTTAGTTCATAGTCGGATTAGCAAGTTTTGGATTTAATAAGGCTTAATAAGCTTGAGTTTGAGGCTTCATGAGCTTGGGCTTGAATAGGCTTGATGAGGTTAGATTTTAAATGGACTTGAGCAAAAGCTCATTTCATTTTTAAGGCCTTTCATGTTTTCTGTTACCTGGACCTGCGAGGTCAAGCTGGGTCTAAATTTGGACTAAGCCCAAGGGCCTAGCTCGAGCTTTATTTTCGGAAAATAATAAAAATTCGGGAGATGGAAGAATTTAAAGAACTCATGCGATTGAGGACCTTGGCCCTCAACTCAACATTACCTCTAAACTCTCTCTTTTCCCAACACTCATTCGGGAGTGTTGTGACAAGACGCACACATAGAGATGGCTATTCCACCAAGTTTATAGCTATCCTTACTTTTTAGTCCCAAATAAATTGAGTGAAAGTCTGTGATCAAAGGATTTTGAGGCAGGGCTGTGGTAAAATTCTTTTGCGCCACACTCAGCCGGGAGAGGAATAGATATGGCTAGCCTTCTTTTCCTCTTGTTCTATCTTTACCTCCTAAAAAATTTCTAGCTTTATTGTTTTTACATATATTCTTTCCTCATTTAACCGTGAAAACTTCATATAAATAAACATAGCTTAATTCTGCACAAACCGTAAGGATGGATCAAATTCTAACTTGAATTTTCAAGTTGCCCAATATAAAAGCACTAGACTTTATAGTTTTCAAATTTGGCAAGCCGTTAACTCAAATTTTTACAAAAATTCTAGCACATTGATATTATTTTGTCACGACCTTCTCGTAGCTGAACCACGAGGGTAAGGCGCTTAGCACATACGTTTTAGCATGTTGATATTAATTTTGCACAAGCCGCAAGATGGACCAATTTTTTGGCTCACCTGACAAAGTTGCCCAATATAAAGCACTAGACTTTATAGTTATCTCAAATCGGCAAGCTGTTAGCTCAAATATTTACAAAATTCTGGCACGTTGATATTGTTGTCATGACCTTCTCGTAGCCAGAACTGCAAGAGTAAGGCTTTAGCATGTGAGGGTTGATCATGTAGGTACATAAGCAGGGAATGTACACTTTTTGGTACTTTTGTTCATTATTTTGAAAAAATTAATGCAGTCATCGTCTATTTGTTATCCTTTCACTAACATGAGGGTTGATTATGTAGGTATGCAAGCAAGGAATGTAACACTCAATAATTAGTAATACGATTACAGAGAATTTTATTCAGATAGGCTTAGCAAAAAGCAAATTGCTATCCATCATCACAAAATTCTGTAAACTATGATAGAGAAAATATGCAAGCAAAATACATGGTTATGGACGGACTAGGACTAACTAACATTCATCTATACTAATCTTTTTATTTTATTTATTTAATTAACATGCAAGACTTAAGAAACGAACCCTAACATTATGTATGACAGAGATCGATTTTACATGCACTAATTTAATAACTAAATGGCAAGGAAGAATGATACAGCCGTATGATATGCATGATGAGTTTTTAATGACATACTATGGAATTAGTTTTAAATACTATCATGTTAGTATATTAAAATTCTCATAATAGGCGACTTTTATGATGCATTTAAAAATCATATATTAAAATAAAACTATTGCATGAAATTAGTCAAACCTTGATTTCCTTATCCCCAAGATAGACTTGATGAGTCACGAATGGCAGCAACAGTGGGCTTGGGTTGCAATGGGGGCAAGCCAAGCGAGGCCTCGCGGATGGACTGAATTGGAGCGCCGGAAAAACCTGCAGGGAATGATCAAGGCCTGGCGTGGTCGTTAAATGGCTGTGCAAGACCGAGCATCGGCAACGCCGGCGTGGCTCACGGTGGGGCTGAGATTCAGCTCAACAAAGGCTCGTACACAGGCACGGATATGGATTGTCGCCGGGAACTTTTTCGTGGCTCACTATGGCCCATGAAAGCTTGGGCAAGGGTCACAACGTCCTTGCCAAGATCTAGCAAGGCAAGGGCATCATGGCCTTTACCAACCACAATAAGGGCGAACAATGTAACCTTGATCCAATGAGGGCTTTGTGGGACTCGCCGAGGGGCTAGCAGAGGTTGCCAACGCTGGGTGGTCATGTGAAGAAGAAAAAATAAAAAAAGAAAGGATGAAAAAAAAAAAGAAAATTTGAAAATCAATAAAAAAAAAAATTCTGAAAATTTAAAAAAATTTACAAATTGTCAATGTCAGAGATTTCCGGCCAAAATCAATCGGAATGACTACATTGGTAATTCATTAAAAAGTTTATTACTAAATAGACAAATAATCAGAACATTAAGAATTAAATTAGTATAGTTGAAAGATTTAAGACTAAATGGGCAAGTTGCCAAAAGATTTAAGACTGAGTTGGCTGCCGTACAAGAGGTTTAGAATTTTTTAGGCAATTTTTCCTATGAATAAAGTGATTTTGCCTTTTTTTCCTGGGTTGCTTTAGTACTCCTTGAGGGTACACAATTGTTCCTTCGGAGTCAAGCCAGCATAGAAAAGTTCGCTAAGAAAAAAAACTCGGAGCGCTTGCATTCATCTACGACAGCATAAACAGATAAACAGATAGATATATGTCAACTAGAAGTTTCAATGAAACCTTTGTCGCGCCGAAACATGATGGACCCTTGCCCTAGCAGTTGCCCTCAACCATGAGACGTTTTTTCGATAACTTTTTTTTTTCAACAAAATATGCCAATCTGCATATGTCTTTCTAGGGAAGTTGTGCCTTCTTTTTTTTTTTTTTGGCAATTTAGCTTTTAGTTCTTGTTACATTTTGCACTTAGAAAATTCAAACGTATTATATATTGCACTAAAAAGTTCATGCATATCTGCGCGGAGACCCAATATGAAACTATAGTTTGAAACTTTTTTAAGAGCTCTTACTAAACACAATTTGCCCACGATGAGCTTAATATGGATAACAATAGATCCATTGTAATGCAATGTGCAGATATGTGCACTTAAATAATTTTGCACATATCTATCGTTGAGGCCTAATATGAAACTTAAATAGTTCAACAATTTTGAAAAAACTTACAATCAATACAACATGTCCATGATGAGTCCAACGTGGGTATCGAAACGCAAGGCACAGGTACACTATGTCTCTTGAACTTATATATAGTTCCCGACCTAATATAAATTTTGGATAAAACATGATGAGGACATCACTTATAAACTTGATTCGCGCTTATGTATATGATCTATTGAGCTTACCGAAAAGTATATGAGAATCATCGTAAAAGTAAAAGAAATATACATGTCAATTTTGTGTTTGCTATAATAAGTTCTTCTTTGATTAGAAATAAACTTAGCTATTAATAAGCATAACATAATACATATTACAAGACAAATGTAATTGAGTTGGGGAGCCGCGAAATACAAGGAGACGAAAGAAATCGGTTGAAGTGGTATGAAGTACAATTGTCGAAATAATTACATCAACATTTTCCCTTGTAAAAAACCAATATAAACATATTCCTTATGCTCATTGATTTACATAGACCAGTTAAAGTACACAGACCTCGCGTTTGTATAGAAATCGACATTAGAAATTTTTATTTTTTTTGTTGCCTAATTGCAAAATATTAGGATTATCAATCAATGGAAAGTAATTACTGATACAATACGAAGAAATGGGAAACACATATACGTAGAAAGATACCAATATCTCAAGATTGAAGTACATGGCTGATAAAGCATGGACAGAATATTTCTAAAACAACTAATTTGGGTATTTTTGTAAGAAGCTATTTTCTTGATATAATAGTAAACCCTAGTAAAAAGCTAAAGCAAATTAACGAGAAATCAAAAAGAGATAATATAGTCATCACTGATACTAGTAAATTGAAGGGTGCATGAATCTAGTATATTGTTTCTGGGCACTTCATCAACATTATTCTGCAACACGCGTATAAAGGAAAATAAAGGGATTGCGATGTCTCATATCATAAAAATTTGGACTAAGACAACTAAATGCATCTTCATCTCGGTGATAAGAGTGACTGATCCTCCTGCACTGAAGTCATCTCTACCTGTGCTTCCAATTGCATTGACATCGGAATCACACTCGAAACATAGATAGATCCAGTTCTAATGCGATTGATCACTTCTTCATTTTGTCGGGCGACTGTGGGATTTCGTAGTGATCGTGCTTGCTCCAATTCCATCGCCACTTCCTTCATTGTAGGCCTGTACCTTCCATGAAGTTCTAAGCATCTTTTCGCCAAGTTGGACACCGCAATAATTTCTTCGTTCTCACCATGGTCTAATACCTCCTTATCAAGAACATCGAACAAGCGATTCTGTTGCATCGAAATGATGAAGTACGAGGCTAGATTTCTGTCCTCTTCTGCCCTTAGTTGAGAAATTGGCTTTTCTCCGGTTAGTAGCTCAACAAGGACAACCCCAAAGCTATAGACATCACTCTTGTGGGTAAATTGACTTGTTTGGTAGTATTCAGGGTCCAAGTATCCGAAGGTTCCTCGCACCATTGTGGTCAAGTGTGTTTGGTCTATGGAAATCAATTTGGAAGCTCCAAAATCCGCCACTTTGGCTCTATATTTTCACCCAAAGTATATTTGATGACTTGATATCACGATGATAAATCGGTACGGCCGCATCGTAGTGCAAATATGAAAGAGCCCCGGCGACTTCACTGGCAATTCTTAATCTCATTTCCCACGAGATGGGAAATTCTTCGTCTGGGTCATGAAGATAGCGATAGAGAGTTCCATTAGGGACAAATTCATATACCAGAAGAGGGACTTCACTCTCCAAACAAAATCCTAATAGCTTGACCACATTTCTATGATTGATTTCAGAGAGAATAACAATTTCACTGACGAACTGTTCGACTTGTCTGCATCAATAATATTGGATTTCTTGACCGCAATGATCGTTCCGTCTATCAACATTCCCTTGTAAACAGTTCCTTGACCACCTTGACCCAATATTCGATTCTCATTGAAATGATCCGTAGCCATGTCTAACTCTAATGAGGCGAATAACTTGCCTTTGTCCACATGATTGTCTTCAATAGAAGATAGACGTTTTTGCAACAGAAATCCGCCATTACGTTCGAAGAATTTTCGCTTGCGTTTTGCTTCACGCCTTCTTTTGATGTATTTGTTCAACCACCAACAAAGCAAAAGCAACACTATGGCTCCGGTACCCGTGCCAGCCCCTGTGTCCCAAAAAGTCAACGGAATAGCTATGTAACCAATTTCCTCTTCATCGTCAACAAATTAGTTTCCACTAATTTAACAAGTGCTTTTAAGATTTGAAGAGAGTGAGCCAAAAAGGAGGATTAGCTCAACAAAATAAATCAAAAATATTATGCATCATTTATGGGTGAGAAACAAAGATACAATCAAATTGTTGAAGGCATAGATTATGAAATTACAAATAAGATTATCCAAGAAGTCCTAAATTTATCAAACGGTAGTTAATTCAATCATAAACATTTTAATTGTTTCAATTTAGTCCTAAACATTTTGATGATTTGCCAATTTAGTTCTAAACTTTTTAAAAATTTGTCAATTTAGTCCTTCCAACCAATTTTGGCTGAAAATCACTAACCATCCTATATGACATGACTAGTGCTAATGTTAACAATTTTTGCAAATTTTTTTAATTCTATGATTTTTTTTTTTGCTTTATTTGATTTTTCCTTTTTCCTTTTCCATTTTCTCTCTATCGATCACGAGCGAGGTCAACAGTCACTAGCCTTTGGTCAGGGACACATATGCTTGGGTCGCCGAGGGCGAGCCGTGCCAGCCTAGGCCCAAGCTGCCCCCGCTCGAAGCCGATGACCTTCACCAACCATCACCGATGCTTGACAATGACCGAGGGAGGGGATAAGGGAAAAAGGAAAAGAGAAGAAAAGAAAAGTTAAAAAAAAAATTAAAGGAAAAAATTGTCCACATCATTGGTCAAAAGAACTAAATTGGCAAATCATCAAAAAGTTTAAGATTTAATTGACATAGTTGAAAGGTTTATGACTAAATTAGTAAATTTTCAAAATGTTTAGGAATAAATTAGCACAATTAAAAGATTTAGAGATGAATTGATCACCGTAGAATCATTTTAGGACTTTTTGGATAAAGTTTAAAGAAAAAAAAACGCACTTGCAAATCCACAGTTCAATCAATCGACTTCTTTCAACAAAAAAAAGAAATAAAACAAAACAAAATTAATCACCTTCTTAATTCTACTGCTTACTTCATTTGAGAAATGAGGACTCTAGAAAAAGAAGCAATTGTGCATGTACTTGGGAACGCAGTGAGGAAGGGCGGGGTTTACGCCCGCCCCCCCCCCCCCCCGCCGCGACTTAAAACTAGTAAAGTTGTCCATGCGCACCTCATGCCTCATGCAGTACAAATTTCTATATCCCGTCACCATTATCCCGATAATGTCAAGTTTTAAGGAAAAAAATCGATTAGCACAATTCATAATTTTAAGAAGATAGAAACGACATAAAGGATAGGGACAAAAGAAAACGTCATAGGTAGTGAAAAAATAATAGTGATGTGATAAAATTGTGTAAATATCTGAAGCTAATGGTGTGCCAAATTTGGGATTACCGTCAAAGTTAGTGTTCTATTTTGGCCTTTTTGAAATCTCAAGTTCTCAACCCATAAACCACGGGGTTCGCCCCAGTGGCCACCCTTCCAACTTGGAAGGGGGAGGTGGGGGGTTCAAATCCCCACCTTCTCGGGGGGCTTGGGGTGGGGACGATTTCATTTCAAGAGTGGGTTTCGACTCCCACGCCTTACAATGAGGCAAATCAAAAGTCTGAGAGTGTGTGTTAGAATAGGATTAGAGTAAGACCGACCAAAAAAAAAAAGAAGAAATCTCAGCCCATAATTGGGTCAATCTCTACAGTTTGTGCAGTGTTGAGCTATGCTTAACTATGTAAAGGTTTCACAGTGAAATGTGGAAAGAACATATCCAATAGCACTTAAACTAGGAAATCTTTAGGGAGAATAGAGAACGAACAAAAGGACAAGAGGGCTAGGCAAATCCATTCCTCGCCATGGCCTGTATGCGAAGCATATATATTTTGCTAAATCTCGGCCACAAAGTCCATGGGTGTTGCATTTTGACTAATTTTATTTGGGACTATGAAGTAAGCGTTTGGGAAATTTGATTGTTGATGAATAGAGAAGTAGTAATTTTTATGTGTTGTGACAGTCACTGTCCTTAATATATTATTTGCTCTCATTATTATTATTGTCAAATTTAAAGTAAATATACCTCCAGGATATACAATAAAGTCATGGAAAAATGACTTCATCAGTTACTCAATTTCTCTTAGATTTCACCTTAAATATGTTAAAGTTGCACATATGAAAAAGAGAAGAAGAGAAAGTTCTAAATAAGTATTTATGGACAGTTGTGGTTATTATAAATAATATATATGAATTTGTCTCTACTCACAGACAATCACTCAACACATCTATTGAGAATAAGTACCTTATCCAAACCATCACCACTCTTCATGTCAAGACTAACTTCATTTCATAACTATCCATTGCCTCTTTTTAGGATTAATTCATCTCTTTTCATAACCAAGAGTCATGTCTTCTCTTCACTCAAAGTCACATCTTATCTTAACCAAGAGACACATTTTTTATGATAACAAACTATTTTAACAATCCTGACTTAATTTGTTATTTACACAAATTTACATAAATTCATACATACAAGAAAGTATATGTTAAGATATGAATCTTCAATTAATGTAAAAAATTGCCACATCAGCGTTTGTCGGTCGGCTGTCTCCTGCCGGTGTCCACGTCAGCGCCGACCGGCCAATTTTGGCCGAATGAATTGAATTGGCATAATTATAAAAGGTTTAAGACTAAATTGGCCCAAAAAAGTTTAGAACTGAATTGGCATAATTATAAAAGGTTTAGGACTAAATTGACCAAATCAATGAGCCATCCATGGTTCTAGATTCAATGATATAGAAGCACCAATCTTGCTACATATGCACTCTTTATGGTCATCTTGACAAATTCAATGATGCCTACTGGTGGGTCCACGCGAGAATAGTTTTTAATAACAAGTATGGAACATCACGTAACTATGGCAAAGTCATAGGATAGCAATCACAATGTGAATACAATTCATGGAAAATGTTTTCACATTGACCCAATATCATCGAGTCTTCTATGGCCAAAGATGCTCTAAACATTGTCAAGAGTGAAATCTAGCCTTTAAATTTTAAGATAGCTACTTGAATTAGAACCAATTTGATGCTTAATCTCTTTCGCATAGAAATTTCAGTCGAAAGGGTAGAGATAGTTTTGTTGTAAACTTACTCCAAGAAAGCAAAATACACAGGAAAATCAGGCTAAATATATGAATAGTATTTTCTCGTAAAACACATCAAATTGAAATCATCACCCAAAAAAGCTAAATAGTCAGAATGAGCTTACCAACCAAAATGATCACCAAATGTGATGATTTAGGATTAGCAATGCATCCTGATCCATCTCCACCCTTCTTGCCATCACCATGGTAACCCTTTGGGCATGAGCATGTATAACTTCCCTCGGTGTTATGGCAAATTCCGTCACACGGGTTCTTCTCTGGATCAGCACATTCATTAATATCTGCAAAAATTAAAGGCACATTAAATGGAAACTCCAAGAGAAAAAGAAAGAACAATAGCATCAAAATATCATTAAGCATTCAGAATATATACCGACCTACACAGCCAAGGTATGGATTCCCCTCATACCCAGAAGAGCAATTACATCGGTAACCGGGTACATCGGGAAAATCAAAGCACTCGCTTTGCGCCTTACAAGCAAAGCTCGCTAGGTCCTTCGCTGCTTCGCCACAAGTCTCATTCCAAACGGCCCAGTCGAGCACCGAGGGGACCACCGTGTTCTTCATGCCACTAAGATCCTCCCTACTGAAATTGAAGGACTTCTCTTCGGCTAAGAATGCATAACTGCAAGGATTGAAGCTCCACACGTCGGTGTGGTTCTTCAGGCTGGCCACACTGCCATTATAATTAAGGATCATCTCCGGTATAGTGGTCTGGCAACACCCGATGCCATCGCATGCCCCATCGGTCACGTCGTCAATCCCGGTGCACACCGAGAGGCAGCCGCTCGAGAATCCGTTCCCTTTGGATCCCGCGATCACGGCAACCGTGTCGCACCCGATGGCCGTGAACTTGTTCTTGGTGTTAGAGAAAGGGAACGCCGGGAGGTTGGTGTAGGCGTAAGTGCGCGGCTGTTGGTGTACGCCGGACTCAGTGTAGCAGTCCATGCCGATGTAGGTGTGGATGCGGAGCTCGCCGTCGAGTGATATGTTGAGGACTTCGATGTTGGTATCCCACAAGTAGGGCTTGGGGGTGGAGGCGGCGGTGACGTTGCAGTGGATGGAGAAGTTCTCGTTCAAGTAGCAACCGTCTCCGATGCCGAAGGGGTAAGGCACGGCGACGTCTCCGCAAGTTTCTTGGCAGTTGGGAGATACAGTTTGAGAAGATGATAATGACGATGATATCAGTAATAACTGTTCGACCACTAACAACATCCTCATTATCTCCAAAGGATTCCACTCTGAACCCCAACCCATGGCTCTCTCTCTCTCTCTCTCTGTAAATTTGGTGTATCATGGAAATGGATCGCGCGTGTTCTTATAACAAAGGAACGCGTTCGCTCATTGACAAAGCGCAGCCTTGAAGTTTCTCATGTTCTTGTTTGAGAAAAAAAAGAGAGAAGGGAAATTCCACTTCACGCCCTCGAAAACAATGCGATGTCGTTTGCGCTTTTCACCTAACGCCGTTTTACTCCTCAAAATTTGTCTAATTTACTCATGCAGTTTGAAAATGTAAATTTGTTAACCTCGACTTCTATAACAACAAATAGGAGAAGTTTTTACTACGGTGTGGAGATTTTTCTTCTTCTTTTTTTTTTTTTTTTTTTTTGTTTTCTTTGTCTTCTTCGGGTTCTGTTGGCTAGGCAAGGAAAAGCAGTCTGGAATTTATTTGCTTAGGCTATGGTGAATTAGGGTAAAGCGAACTTATTTCCACCAATTTAGGGACTAAATTGTCACAGATTTGGGTACAAGAGGAGGGTTTGACTTTCCCATAAAACGTGGGTGGCAAATTGACGTTTTTCTTATGTAAGATAAAACGCGGATCGACTTGGACATGACCCTTTCTCATTTTGGCCGCTCTCTAAAAAAGTCTTCTAAGGCGGGCAAATTGCCCGATTCAATTGGTCAAAGATTCCATAAAAAAAAAAAGGCTCTCTAGAAAAGTCTTCTAAGGCGGGCAAATTGCCCGATTCAATTGGTCAAAGATTCCGTCAAAAGTTAAAAAAAAAAAAAAAAAAAAAAAAAGCGCACTCTCTCTCTCTCTCTCTCTCTCTCTCTCTCTCGACACACTAGAGAGGTGGGTAATGGGCCAAGCCAGGGCATGGCCCGGCACGACTGGGACGCGCCAGGCATGAACCCGTTTTAAACAAGGCCATGCTTCATTTTGGGCTTAGATGGGGTCAGGCCTAAGGGCCCTAATGAGCTAATACAGGCTCAACAACTTTTTTGATTGGTGGGGCCACATGGCCCAACCTTTAAGAAATTTTGGATTTTTTTAGAATTTTTCTTATCCCTGCAGAGCAAGTTTCTTTGCCTTATCACTATTCTCGCGACTACTCGGATTTCTCTACCATTCCATCCCACCCCCCACGCTAATATCAATTTTTAAGATTTCCATGAGCATGATTCATGATTGTAAGAAGATAAAAACGGCGTATAGAGTAAAAGAATAAACAAATGCGTCACAAGAAATCAAAAGATGACAACGCTTTGCTGGAATTGCATAAATATTTAGGCTACATTTGATAGTTAGGATAAAATTTAAGAATTTATTATATTTTGCATTTATTGTCTACGCAAAATAAGATAAAGTCGAGATATAAATGGTATAGACCGGATAAAATTATCTTATGGGGAGGTAGAGTAAAGGTTGATAGGATTTTTAATATCGATAATAAGAAAGTTATTTTTTCTCGAATAACAAACTTCTTAAATTAACAAAATTAAAATTTTATTTTAATATAATTAATATTTGAATTCTAATATAAGAAATTCAAATATAAAATATAAAAATTCAGTTATTTTCATTTAATCTTATTTTTATTTATAAATTCGAGTTTAATTCTATTTTATAATATAGATTCAATAAATAAATTTAAATATATACTTATATTTATTATATATTTTAGGTGTTTTAATATTTTAGGTATATTAGTATAATTTACCATTTAGTAAACTTTTATTAGAGAATGACGGAAGGGGACGAAAGAAATAAAAAAAGAAATTAATTAAAAAGGAGAGGAAAATAAAATAAAATAAAGTAGGCAAGAACGTTGTGAGAGATTTTTACTATCTATGTTTGTAATATTTTTGATATAATGTGAACATATTTGACTTTATTACTGCAATCATCAAACAATAGATATGATAAAGCAAAACTCCTGAATTTCATATTATATTTTATCCAGTCCTATCATAACTAGAAATTTGGATGACTAGACATAGCATTAGAGCTTACAGCGTGTCGGATTTGGGATAGCTATAAAAAAAATTAGCATTTTAGTTTGACACGTTTGAGAGTTAGGGAAATTGGGTAATCTCTAAATTGCATGCGAAATTAAGTTGTGCTTTTGTATATAAAGTTTTCACAGTTATATGAGGAAAGAATACAAGAAATAACACTTGAACTGGAATATCTTTAAGGTTTGCTATGATGCAAGAAGGTGGTTGACCAACTTACAATTCCACGATATACTTATACGATTAATAGCACCGAAGAAGACGCAAATTACAATTTAGCCGGTGCAGATATTATTGTTCACAATGTGACCTCTGGTGAAGGAAAATGTATTCACATTTACACAAAACCCAAGGTCACCAAGTCAATAGATGATCTTAGAGTAACATTGAACTGAGTGAAGTTAATCTATTTTTGGATTTTAAGATAGCTCAATTGTGGTGTAATTAGTAACGCGTGATGTGCTTACTGCATTGGATAATCTCATTTATCTTTTGCATAGAAACTTTTTTCTTTATCAGATTGCATAGAAACTTCGGTGATTAGAATACACCAAGTAAAATGTGAATATTTAATTTCTCCTAAACCAAAATAAAATTAAGTCATGAATTCTCAAAATAAGCTAGGATAGTATGTCTCTTGAGTCAGGAACTCCAAGTAAAATGAAAGAACTAACCAACCAAAATCTTCATTAAATGTGATGGATTAGCAATGCATCCTTATCTATCTCCACCACCATTCTTGCCATCATCATGACAACCGCTTGGGCATGATTGTGTATAAACTCCTTCAACATTATGGCAAATCCCTCAACTGGGTTCTTCTCTAGATCCACACGTTCATCAATATTAACACAAACTAAGCCCGCACATCAAATGTATCTAGTTTTCTCAGGCCATATGAATATAAAGGACAAGTTCAAGAATGTGCGGTGCAACTGGTGTTCTTGGTGCACATGTAGCTCTTGCCTTTCTTTTTTGACGTCCTCGCGTGTTTTATCCCTTATCCCAGTCGAGAACTAGAGCCCAACTCTTTAAATTTAAGCTGCGAAAGTGTTAGAAAATAGTAAAATTGGTTTTGTGTTTTGATTAGCTTATTTGTCTTTTAATTGTTTTTTGGCTATGTGTAAGCAAGAGTTAGTCGGTTTGTAAACCGTCAAAGAAACGTGTGCTACAGCACCACGTCTCTCTAAGCCGCCGGAGAAGAAAAATCATGAAGAAAGTACAAGTATCTTGCGCATAACAATAAAATATTATTATACTTGCTGCTGGAGATCTCAAGAAGTACGAAGGAAGGTGAACTTGTGGCTTGCAACTTGGACTTGAAGGAAACGCAGCCCACAATTTTTGATTGCCAAGAAGAAAAGTTCAACTTTAACTCTTGCATGTCTAAAGTCCAGGCGGTGAAGTGCTTATAGATATGGGGTTATGTTAGTTTTTTTTAGGTGTGTGAGAGAGTAAGATTTTAGAGAGAGTTTTAAGCTTAGCAAAGTTAGTGTGTGTACTCTCTTAAGCCTTTACAAAGGCATATTGTGTAATATAATCTCTCTTTGTGTGTGTACTCTCTCCCTCCAAGTCCTTTTGGTTCCAACAATTGGTATCGAGCTAGCAGTGGCATCCACTAGTTACGTTCAGTTGCAACTTCCAAAGTTGAACGGAAAAAATTACAACAACTGGTCCGTCCGGATGAAGGTTCTATTCAGGTCCCAAGATTTGTGGAACCAGGTGGAGAATGGCTACACCGAAGTAGCTGATGCTGAAGAATTCAATGCTTTGAGGAAGGAGGAGAAAGAAGCGTTGGTGGAATCTCGAAAGAAAGATCAGAAAGCATTATATGCGATCTTTCAAGCCATGGAGGAGACGATATTTGAAAAAATATCGAGTGCTGAGACAGCGAAAGAAGCGTGGGATATATTGCAAAAATCCTACAAAGGTGATGATCGTGTCAGGCGGGTGCGGCTCCAAACACTTCGAGGAGATTTTGAGTCTTTACGCATGAATGACTCTGAATCTATCTCGGCTTACTTTGATCGTGTACAAACCATCGTTAACCAATTGAGGGTTAATGGTGAAGAGCTCCAAGATGTACGAGTCGTAGATAAAATCTTGAGGTCTTTGACTGAAAGATTTGACTACGTGGTTGCGGCGATCAAAGAAGGCCAAGATATATCAACCATGACGTTGGAGAGGTTGATGGGTTCATTATGTTCGCATGAGCAAAGAATGAACCAGAAGTCTATCGGTTGAATTCGAGCAAGCACTTTGCAGAGTCGGGTCACTCAATCAAATCGAGGAGGTCATCATGGTGGCCGAGGTCGTGGAGGTGCCAGGTAGAGGTGGAAATTTGAATTCCACTAAAAGATATAAAACACGTGACAAATCAAAAGTCAAGTGTTTTAAGCATGTAACAAATTCGGACATTACAAATCCGAATGTCGAGCAAACAGGGGGGCAAGAGCAGCTAGAATATGTGCATGCTTTGATGCAAATGAAGGCGTGGTGTTAGCATGCCAAATGGATGACTCAAGTACCATGGACACAAAAATTTGGTACCTTGATACTGGGTGCAGCAATCACATGTGTGGTCAAAGGAGCTATTTTCGGTTAGATGAGACGGTTCGTGGTGAAGTCAACTTCGGGAATAAATCCAAAATTCTCGTGATGGGCAAAGGTAACATTGATATCAACTCAAAAGATGGTACTAATGTTACTATTGTGACGTTTACTTTGTGCCGGGACTCTTTGGAATTTGCTGAGTGTTGGGCAACTATCCGAAAAAGCCACAAATTTAACATTGAAAATGGTGTGTGCACCATTAGAGGCGCAAACAATAAGTTGATTACAACGACACAGATGACGAAGAACCGGATGTTTCCTCTATCCCTTCAGACGAAGACTCTATTGAGTTTCCAAGTAATGATAAAAGACAGCAAGTGGCTATGGCATCTTCGGTTCGGTCATCTAAATTTTCGTGGACTTAAATTACTAGTCCAGAAAAAGATGGTGACTGGCATGCCCTTGATCGACGCTCCAGACCGCTCATGTGAAGGATGTCTCGTTGGAAAGCAACATCGGAAATCTTTTCCAATTGGGAGAGCTAGAAGAGCCAAGCAACCTCTGGAGTTGGTACATACGGATATCTGTGGCCCTGTTGAGGTGGAATCATTTGGACAAAAAAGGTACACACTGATTTTTGTCGATGATTTTACTAGAAAAACATGGGCTTATTTTTTGAGAGAAAAAAATCCGAAGCTTTTGGCAAATTTAAAGAATTCAAAGTCTATGTTGAGAAAGAGTGGCTTTAATTTAAAGACATTGAGATCGAGATAGAGGTGGAGAGTTTACTTCCAATGAATTTGACAATTATTGTAAAATTCATGGAGTGAAACGTCAGGTTATTTGCTAGCTATACTCCTCAAAGAAAACGGTATAGCAGAAAGAAAGAATATAACAATTTTGAAATGGCAAGAAGTATGCTAAAGGCTAAAGCATTACTGAAGAAGTTTTGGGCAGAAGCCATTGCTTGTGCTGTATTTGTGATGAACATGTGTCCAACAAGGAGTGTTCTTGAAAGAACTCCAGAAGAGGCTTGGAGCGGCAACAAGCCAGATGTTTCGTTCCTACGGGTATTTGGGTGTGTAGCATATCCCCATATACCGGACGAACGAAGAAAAAAGTTGGAAGATAAAAGCGAGAAGTGCATTTTCATTGGATATAGTAATGTGACTAAGGGTTATAAGCTATATAATCCTATCACGGAGAAGATAATTATTAAAGGGGATGTCCAATTTTTGAAGATGAAGCCTGGACTGGAATCAAAAGGCTGACCCCGAGAAAGACATTACTATGGAAGATGAACCATTGGTGAGGGAGACCGAAGAATCTTCAATTGAAGATCCATCACTTTCACCTGATAGTTCATCCTCCTCACCAACAACGACTGCAGAACCATTGATTCGTCGTTCACAACGACTGCAGAAGACGCTAGTAAAATTCAAGGATTATGTGGTCACAAGAGTTGATCATAATGACAGTGACGAAATCACTGATGAAACAATGGTAAACTTTTGTTTATTTACCGAATGTGACCCCATATCCTATGATGATGCAGCAACAGATGAGAAGTGGAACCAAGCAATGGATGAAGAAATCCACTCCATTGAAAAGAATGACACGTGGGTGCTAACTTCTTTACCACCCGGTAAGAAGCCTATAGGTGTCAAGTGGGTGTACAAAACGAGTGCAAACCCAACGGTCGGGTGGACCATTACAAAGCTAGACTGGTGGTGAAAGGCTACAAGCAAAAGCCAGGTATTGATTATTTTGAAGTATTTGCACCAAAGGGGCTCGAATGGATACCATTCGAATGATCTTGGCACTTGCGGCTCGGTACAGTTGGAAAATCCATCAAATGGATGTGAAATTGGCATTCTTTAATGGTTTTCTCGATGAGGAAGTATATGTGGAGCAACCACAAGGTTATGTGAAGAAAGGGCGTGAAAATCAAGTTTATAAACTGAAAAAGCGTTGTATGGGCTAAAAAACGAGGCACCTCGAGCTTGGTACACGAGGATTGATACTTACCTGTTGGAGCATGGCTTTCAAAAGTGCCCTTATGAGCATACACTGTATATCAAGTCAAATACTAACGGCAATATTATAATTGTTTTGCCTTTATGTTGATGATTTGATATTTATAGGAAGCTATGAGAAGATGTTTGCTGAATTCAGGGAGGCCATGACAAGTCAATTTGAGATGACAGATTTGGGATTAATGTCCTATTTTCTGGGCCTTGAAGTGAAGTAGACAAATGAAGGCATATTTGTTTCACAGCAGAAGTATGCTAATGATATTTTGAAGCGATTCAATATGGAAACGCTCAAATCAATTCGAACTCCTGTAGCAGAACGGTTGGAGTTGAAGAAAGAAGAAACCGGTGAATCGGTAAATCCCACTTATTTCAAAAGTATTGTTGGCAGTTTAAGATATTTGGCTACCACTAGGCCATATATAACTTATGGCGTGGGAATTATTAGTCGGTTTATGGAGAAACCATACCAATCACATTTGCAAGCAGCAAAAAGAATTTTAAGGTATGTCGGTGGAACTCGTGATCATGGAATTTTATATTCTTACACCGACAACTTCGGTTAGTGGGGTATACGAGGCTGATTGGGCAGGTGATACTTGAAACACGAAGAGCACTTCGGATATGCATTCTTTCTTGGATCGGAATAATTTCTTGGTCATCAAAGAAACAACAAGTTATTGCACTCTCAACAGCTGACGCGGAATACATTGCAGTATCTTCAGCAGCATGTCAGTGATATGGCTTCAAAGGATGCTTTTTGAGCTTATGCATGAACAAAAAGGTCCTACTAAATTGATGTGTGATAACAAGTTAGCGATTGCATTGGCCAAGAATCCCGTATTTCATGGCAGGAGCAAACATATCGACATCAAGTATCATTATATTCATGAGCTGATTAAAGAATGTGAGATTGAACTTGATTTACGTAAATCAAGACCAGATTGCGAGATATTTTGACAAAACCATTGAAGGCAGATTTGTTCGAGAAATTGAAGACAATGCTTGGTGTCATAGTCTTACAAAATCAATTTTAAGGGAGGCTGTTAGAAAATAGTAAAATTGGTTTTGTGTTTTGATTAGCTTATTTGTCTTTTAATTGTTTTTTGGCTATGTGTAAGCAAGAGTTAGTCGGTTTGTAAACCGTCAAAGAAACGTGTGCTACAGCACCACGTCTCTCTAAGCTGCCGGAGAAGAAAAATCATGAAGAAAGTACAAGTATCTTGGGCACAACAATAAAATATTATTATACTTGCTGCTGGAGATCTCAAGAAGTACGAAGGAAGGTGAACTTGTGGCTTGCAACTTGGACTTGAAGGAAACGCAGCCCACAATTTTTGACTGCCAAGAAGAAAAGTTCAACTTTAACTCTTGCATGTCTGAAGTCCAGGCGGTGAAGTGCTTATAGATATGGGGTTATGTTAGTTTTTTTTAGGTGTGTGAGAGAGTAAGATTTTAGAGAGAGTTTTAAGCTTAGCAAAGTTAGTGTGTGTACTCTCTTAAGCCTTTACAAAGGCATATTGTGTAATATAATCTCTCTTTGTGTGTGTACTCTCTCCCTCCAAGTCCTTTTGGTTCCAACAGAAAGATCACCAACCCAGAAGCCGTAGGCAGGATTGGAAAAGCTCTCAACGGAGATGTCATAGTCGAAGGAATTCCTAGGGATGCTTGTCTCGCAGCAACCTATACCGGAGCACGACCTGTTTGCTGACGTTCGAAATGTTGCTGCACGAAGACATACGCTCCAAAGAGAACTTCCCTCGGCGGTCTACGAAGGATGCTATGTGTTTGCAATCGAGGCGGGGAACTTCTTCTTGGTGCTGGATATCGGGAATTCAGCTAGGGTGAGTTCCGCATAATTCCTCAATGGCCCATCGAGAAGGACAAGCTATTCTTGTCACAAAACGAGCTGCTCTTACTTTTCAAATAATCTCGAGAGAATAGTCTAGGATTCTAGACTTTAAGGAAATGTCTCTCATTCCGTGGGAAAGAAAAGTCTTGTCTTCTCCATACCCAATCAATTTTCGTAGTGTGCGTGCGTGGCAAATTTTTTCATTTGGGGAGTTGATTAAGGCAAAAAATGAAAGTTGATTGGGAAAGGAGAAGAGCTGACCATTTCCTTTTATACGAAGAAAGGGACTTCTTGTTAAACTCTATATTTGAACAATTCCAAAACCTAATATTGCTCCATAACTATTAGTCGTGAAACAACAATGATGGACGAAAGAGGCCAACTAGTTAACAAATTTCATCAGTTGAATGATAAGAAAGCATAATAACCATAAAAATTTATCTCTACAATATTCCAAGATTTCTATTAGGGCGTTTGAATCTTAAAATAGAACAAAACATCACGTATTGGCTTTTCTAATATACTCAAAACAAATTATATATTTTGAAGACTATTAAGGATCATCATATCTATCCGATCGTATATTTAATTTGCGCACTTCAAAAATTTCAAAAAAAAAATTCTGTTTAATAAAAGTCAAATTGTGAGAGCAAATAGTAAAATGCACTCAAAACATTGTGCACAATTCCACTTACATCTCCGAAAAGACTTTAATAAAGACATGTCATTTTCTACCAGGTTTAAGGCACCAAATTCCTTAAATTAGCTTACTTGCTCAAAACAGCTTTAAACTCATTGAGACACTAGGCTCCCACTATTAAATAAACTAGCAAGATGGAGGTAGGTTGCACAGGTCAACAAATCTTCACATCTATTTAGATTTCCGCTAGAGTTTACATTGAGTTTTACATAAATGGATCCAACCGTATCATGTAGATTTGTCCTCTGATTGAAAGAAGAGAAAATCGAAAAATTGCAATATTGATCGAATCATAATGTAGGCACATGTGATGTTTCGAGCATGCGAAATAATCCAAGTCAATACGAACATGAAAGCATAAAGTAAAAATGAAAATCCTTTCTTTTTTATACGTTTTGTCCATCTGTTGGAAATCTTCACTTTTGCCATATGTCATGCGCGGCTGTTATCGAAATCTTCATGATTAGGTTTTATGTTAGCTTGAAATTGAATGTGGGAATCAATAGTTATAAGAGTTTGTTTGCACCCAAGTTTTGGTTAACAATTTAAATTTTCATTCTCGTAAAAGTACAAAAGTAAAGATGGCGAGAAAATAAATAAATAATAAATAAGAAAGGAAAAAGACCCCAGTCCATTTTCTTCTTTCCTTCGGCTCGTTCCAGGACGGAAGAAGAAGGCGCGGGAAACGGACAACCGAGATTGAGGTCAGACACCGTTCCCAGACGTTGCTGGCCATTTCTGACGCCGTGCATCAGAGCTTCACCCTGCTCCGTTCCTCAGTCGGAAACGAAGTGGCTCAACTCACGTTCGAGATTCCTTCGCTGGTGCCAATCTTCATTGCTGTTGAACGTCCGAGTTTCGTTCCTCGATCTTCGTAGCTTCGCCTTGCTTCACTAATCAAGTATTCTATCTTCACTGTTATGCCCTGTATTGAGGGAGGGAGTAATAGAGCCAAGAGAACATGTCCTAGAATAGGATCGAATTTGATTCAACTCGAATCCACGGCTGTGCTTGTGTACATCTTCGATTGACTTTGTTTGAACTCGATCTCTAATCCAAAGCCATTGTTGTTTTGTTTTCCCCCTTCATCGCCGATTGCATGCACAACATTTTGATAAATGCCTTTGAACACGAAGAAAAAATAGCCTATGATTTTGCCTGAACCCAAGGACGCGTCAACATAGATTGATTAATATCACTTAATTTGTTAGTATTTAGATTTGAGTTCGAATCCAAACACCTCTTTTGTTTCTTTTTGTTCTATGTTCTTGTGTGCTCCTGCATCATTCGATAGCTGATTTCAGCGAGGAATAATGGAGGTAGATCGTATGAGTCTGGACGTCCGCTTCCAGGTCCTTATTGCCTTATTCTTTTTTCATGCCTGTATCTTCCTTGAATCCGTGAAGTGGTGACCCGCGGTGGCCGTCAACACGGTAAAGAATGTCGTTTTTGGCTAAAGAAAAAACAAGCGTGGTTCACTGTGGAAGGTGCTTGAAGAAGAAAACAATGAAGGCGTTTTGATTACACGATGTTACAAAGAAAGATTTAATTAGGTTTAATGAATTTGGGTTTTAGTCGCTTAGTAAGCTTCCGCTCATTTCAGTTTTAAGGTGTTTTAGTTGGAGACTTGGGAATAGAGATTCTGTTTCAAACATATGGTTCTGGGGCCAAGCACCAATATCCGATGGTATTTTGGAAAATATTTTTCGACCTTTTCAAGCAAGAGATCATTTCCTTCAATTTGAGCATAGTTTTTTGTTGATTAGGAAATTTTTTTGTTGACTAATTTTTCTAGGTAAAATGTTTTTTAAAATGAGAAAATTGTTTTTCCGGAAAATATTTTCCACAGTGCAGTTCGGCTACATTCAGAAATGGGCTTAATAAAACACAGTGAAAAGGGGGTTCAAATCAGTCTTCATGAGATTGGGCTTAGGGCTAAACGTTGTTATAATAAAACTAGGCTTGAAGAGCCTGTGTCTAAAAGAGGGCTTTGTGTGACAAATCCCAACTTGTGACCATAGCCCAGACCTACAAAATCCAATGGTGGCTCACATACTGACCGGGCTCAAGGGCCCGACCCATGCTCCTTCTAGTAAATAATAAAAGATAATAATAATAAATAAAATCCAAAAATATAATAAAATAAAAAATGGAAAACTCGATTGGGAAAATAAACCTTGATTTGATCGTTAGGTTAGATTTTAGTATTATAATTAATTTAGTTTCATTTAGATAGTACATACATGGTGTAAGGAAATTCATGATTCTCTAGTTTAGTTTTAAATAGTTTAGTTTATTTAGAGGTGGAACTCAACTTGAACTAAACTTATGGGACTTGCTGTCCTAGAGCTTAATAACAAGGCCATGTTATATTTTTTTGCTTGTCTCATATCGGATTACTTTACTACAATTTACTTTTTTATTCAATCTGTCATTATTATCTTTGATGAGTTAATTGTATTTCTTTTATATTATTTGTCAATGTAGGTTACCATTTTTTTTATGATCAGTTTAGAAACAAAAAATAAAATAAAATTGCATGGGCTCACTAGACAAAATCCTCATAATTTATAATTTGGTAGAAAGACTACTTAGGCGCCTTACTATAAGATAATCAAATTTAGGAACCGAAAGAGCACCGCTTCTTTAATTAGTATAATCAGGCTCCGGATTCTAAATTTCTGATTGTATAGGAAGTGAGGTATATTCTCATTTTTCATTTGGTTTCTATCCAATTCCAATAAGTCAGTAGTGAAGCCAATGTTAACAAGATAAGGGTTTGGGAGAACTACATTGGTCCCCCATTTGACATTATCTTTAAAACCATATGTTTCCTGGTTGTGACGCAGAAAGAGTGTCGTGACAGAGTTTTTGTGCATGGAGTGTGCTTTTTACAATGAGTGCATTTATGTTGGTAGATTGAAACTTCGTATATTTTCCATCTTTAGAGTTGTCAACGAGAAAGGTTGTATAGAGCCAAACATTCGCATACCGTGTGTCTCGCGAAACATTTGCATTCTGTGGATTGATTATTTGTATATTCAATCAGAACTTGAAGATAAATCTTCCCCTACTTCACATTGCAGTAACAATGAAACCCAGCAGTTTCCTAGAGTCTTTCTAATGAACCAATCAGCTAATTCAACTTTGCTAAGAAGTATTACATGCCGCACCGGCATCCTACCTGCCAATTAGCTCATTTTATCATGTGAAAAATAGTTTTGACCAATATTTGCTCTTTATCAAAAACACAAATTCTCGGTTTTTAGATATGCCATATGGCTGCATTCGATACTTCTGTTGTGCCATGAAAAGACCCTCCTTAGGTAAGTGAATACTGAGCCCATAAAATACATATGTTCATCGGACTTTATTTTACTCCATCACTAATTCAAGGAAATATCTTTTATTGGTTGGTTAAAAATATGGATATTATACTTCACAGAGTTAATTAGAAAAAAAGTGTAGATGATGTTTATTTTGTAATTTAGTAAGCACAAGAAGGAATGGAGAAAATATGGCCCTTACCCCACTGATCTTATGGACTAGTAATATAAAGCATAAGTCACCCGATGAAAGACCCAAACGCGAAGCTTATGTCGGTTGGCAATGTGTGGAATTAAATACATGTCATGCGTATAATTGGCACACAAAAATTTCGTTCTAGGCAAAACCATGGAATTGCCCAAGAAAAATATTCAACCAAGTTGGACAAACTATATCCTCGAACTCAAAGACAAGATAGCTCCTAATCTCAAAGACATCACAAACATACGGTAGACGGAAGAGACCATTTTTACATCCGGTTGCTGAGTTATATATAAAAGCCCTCTAAAGCTAAAATACGCACATATATCTATCACAACACACCGAGATATGTATTAGTAACTTAAGTATTCTCATCTCCCACTACTGAATATTGACATGTCATGGTCTTCCATGCTATCCGTGTACCCAGTGTTCATGGGCCCACTAATATCCATACACACATCGGTCTTCTCTCTTGGCAAATGAACCATCTCTTCCTGATTCACATTTGTATGACCGTCTCCAGTAAGGTCAGCCATTGTTCTGAGTCCCTCTAATTCAATTGCTACTTCCTTCATGGTTGGTCTCTCCTCTCCTTTTATTGTCAAGCATCTCTTTGCAAGATTGGAAACTTTCCTCACCTGCTCATTGATTCCTTCATTTGCAATAACTTCCTCAACAATTTGAAACAATTTACCGCTTTCTAGTGATGAAAGAAAGTATATTGCCAAGCTCCTCTCTTCTTCCGGTTGGTCAAATGAAAGTGCCTTCTTCCCTGTCAATAGCTCAACTAGCACGACTCCAAAGCTGTAAACATCACTTTTTTTCTGTCAATTGGCTTGTGTGCAAGTATTCGGGGTCTAAGTATCCCCATGTTCCCTGAACCATAGTGAACAATTGCGTTTGATCAAGTGGGATTAATCTTGAAGCTCTGAAGTCGAAACTTTTGTAGTGTAATTAGCATCCAAAGGATGTTTGCCGACTTGACATCTCGATGGATAATGGGAATGGAAGCTGCCGAGTGCAAGTAAGAGAGGACTCCAGCAGTTTCCGATGCAATTCTCAATCGGGTCTTCCAAGACAATTTTGATGATTTGTTAGGGTTGTGGATGTGATCAAAGAGAGTTCCGTTGTTGACGAATTCGTACACTAACAAAGGCACCTCTGTCTCCAAACAACATCCCAAAAGTTTGACCACGTTTCGATGATTAATTTGAGAAAGCACGATGACTTCATTGATGAACTGTTCAATTTGGCTTCGGTCCACAAACTTGGACTTCTTAATCGCAACTACCAGATTTGTTTTTGGAATAAAAATCCGTTTGGTAAAATTATTTCATTTTTTTATTTCTGAAATAGATTCTTGTTCCAAAATAGATTTGGAATATAAATCGAAATAAAAATTTTCTACTTCTCTAGTTCTGGAATAGAAATGAGAAATAAAAATTCTTCTCATCATGTCCTCCACCGGTCACCGGTTCTTAGCCGCCGCAACTGATCGTCGGTCCGCCACCGTCCGAAAGGAAGAAAATTTGTGTCGTTATCAAACAAATTTCTATTTTTAGAGTAAAAATTTTATATCGTTATCAAACAGTTATTTTTGCTTAGAAATTCATCTAGAAATAGAAATAAAAAAATCTATTTCTCTTCGAGAAATCAATTTTTTTCCAGAATGGTTATCATTCGTGCCCTTTGAATATGAATTAGGATAATGGATTTGGTTAAGCTAATCTATCAAAACGCGCACACAAACACGGAGAGAACTTCCATGGCCTATAAAGAATGTCATCAATTTAACAGGTTTACATCGATGTGAAAGAAATAATAAACTCAAACTAACCACAAGAATAGGTATTTTCTTTTCCCATGGCACAACAATATACTTGTTTATAGTTTTCTAGGTCTTACTCAACCAAATTCGCATCATTTAATGCATGCATGTATAGAGATCTTTTCGTTGAACTAAACATACGTCTAAATAACTCAATGCAAGTCCTGTCTCTATAATCTGCTGTATCCCTTGTGATGACACAAAAATGGGAAGGACCAGTAGCCTAGAAGAAAATTTTGAAAATGGGTTAGTATAACTTCCTCTTTTACTCATGTCATCTTCTTGAATATATGTTGTCAAATCAATAGTAATTAACTCGCTATTTGAATAATATCGTGGTAAATATGGCTTGTGTAACAAATAGAAAAGTTGTATAGGTTGTGCATCACACATAAAAGAAAGATGAAACAACCCATTGAACCATTTCTATCGGTTCTTAGATGCTAATCAAAACACGAGAGAGAAAGGAACAAGTTTGACTTTAAGGAGGAAAAGAGGGGAAAAAAAGAAGAAGAAGCACATGCAGATCCACAATTGAATCAATCACCTTCTTCGTTTTACCTGCTCACTGCATTTAAGAAAAGGGAACCCCAGAAAAAGAAGCAATTGAGCATGTACTTGGGGAATGCAGTGAGGTGGGGCAGGACAAGGGCGGGGTTTACGTCCCCCCATCCCCCGCCCCCAACTTAAAACTACTACCATACCCATTTCATGCCTCATGTAGGACAAGTTTCTTTATCTCATCACCATTCTCGCGATAATATCAAAGTTTAAAAGCAAAAAAAAGATTAAAAAAAAAACAATTCATGATTGTAAGAAGATAGAAATGACGTAAAGAGGAAACGAATGAAAGAATATGCCATAGGCAGGAAAAAAGATAATAATGGCGTGCAAAAATGGTGCAAATATTTTGAGCCAACTGCACGCTAGGTTTGGGATCACTGTCAAAGTTAGTCCTTTATTTTGGCACGCTTGGAAGTTTTGGCCAGAATTGAGTAAAATCCCTACAGTTTGTGCAAAATTAAGCCGTGTTTATTATTTAAAGTTCTCAAGGTTAAATGAGGAGATAACATAGGAAATAACACTTCAAATAGAAAATCTCAGGAGGAGTAAAGAAAGAGTAAAAGGAAAAGAAGGCTAGCCATATGCATTCCTCACATTGGCCTGGACGGGGAGCAGCAAAATATTACCTGGCCCCGAAACCCATTCATCATGCATGGGTTTTCACTCATTATATGGGGCTAAGAAGTAAGGAAGGATATCCTCTTGGATTGATAAAACAGCCATCCCTAAGCTTGCTTCCCCACCAGTTTTCGCCCACACGAGTGCTCGGCAAAGAGCCACCAACCGCTCTTGCGAACAAAAACCTATGCCCCCCCTTTCTTTCTGGAGGTCATGCTGTGAAATTGGAGGATGCTCACCTTTCACGTGACAACAAATCTCTGGTCGCCTGAGACAGGTGACCTCCCCCCAATCGAATACCGAAGGTTGCACACACCGTAAATAGTGGGTTTTCAGACACAGTACTGACAATAATATTCGCGACGTGATTTCAATCGCTGGAAAAAGTTTTTACCTTTACACAAAGCCCAATGTCGCCACATCAAAAGACACTCGAAGAGTACAGATATTGAAGTGAGGAAACTTAATCTATTTTTAAATTTTAAGGAAGCTCAATTGTGATGCACTTAGTAACGTGTAATGAACTCAATGTATCAGATAATATCATTTATCTTCTGCATTGAAACTTCAGTGAGAAGGATATAGAAAGTTTCATTTTGAATTTTTCCAATCAAGGACTGTGGAAGAAAAATTGGGCGAAATTGTGAATAGTTAATTTTCTCCTACAACAAAAAGAAATCAAATTATATATTCTTGAAATAAGCTTAGAACTTACCAACCAAAATTTCCATCAAATATAATGAATTAGTAGTGCACCCTTGTCCATCCCCACTGTCCTTCGTGCCATTACCGTGATAACCCTTTGGGCATAAACATGTATAACTCCCGTCAACATTATGGCATTTTCCTCGGCATGGGTAATTCTCTGGATCCGCACATTCATCTATATCTACGCAAATTAAACACACACATCAAATGTATCTAATCTTCTGAGATCATTTAATAAAAAGGATAAGTTAACATTATGTTATCAACGTACCATGACAACTGGTTGCAAGATAAGGATTGCCTCGGTAGCCTTGTAAACAATTACACTTGTACCCGGATCCATTTTCGGCGTCAGTGCAAGCGGTGTTGTTTTTGCACACGTAGCTCGTCCCATTCTTCTTGGCGTCCTCGCATGTTTGATTTCCTATTGCCGAATCGAGAATTAGAGTGGAAGTATTAAATTTAAGCTGCTTAAGATCGCCAACCGAGAAGTTGTATGAGCCAATTTCTGCGACAAAGGCAGAGATGCAAGGATTGAAATCCACGACATCGGAATGATCCAAAAAGTTCGCAATTCTGATTCCGTAGCCGAAGGAATTCTTAGGGATGCTTGTCTCACAGCAACCAATACCCAAACACGACCCGTTGCTGACATCAGAAACATTGCTGCACCAAGACGTACACCCGAAAGATGACGTCCAATTGAGGTCTTGGAAAAATGCCCACATGTTGCAACCGACGGCGGTGAGCTTGTTCTTAGTGCTGGATATGGGGAACATATTGTTCTTAGTGCTGGATATGGGGAACATAGGTTGGAATAGGACCTTATAACTGGTTGACATACTATTCCCGGAAGAGTCATAGCAGACTTGTGCGGTTGAAACATTTACTCGTATCTCGTGGTCCTCAAGAGAAATGTCAAGTATTTAGAGTTATCACAAATGACTCCAAATGAGGGAGGATCGATGCGGCAATGGGGATCACTGTCGGCCAATCCGAAGGGGTATGGAATAGAGAGGTTTCCGCAAGTACTTCGACATCCAAGCTTCGTCATTGAATCAACAGCTTCTGCCATGTGATTGTGGTATCGACCCAGAAAAGCCCCAATCACCACAACTCTCAGGAGAAGCTTATGAAAGACCATGTTTCTTCCTTCAACCCTCTTCAAATATTCTTTTGTTTTGATGAATTAATTTGATGGGCTCGGGGAATATAAGGAGAAGAAAGATGGCTTTCTTCATTTCTTCTGTTTTTTTTTTTTTTTTTTTTTTTTTTTTTTTTTTTTGTGGGAGAGGGGGGGGAAGGGGACGCCAGCTGGTCCTATCCACTTGCATGAGACGATTCCCTGATGATTGCTCAAGTAACTGTAGCATTGTGAGCCAAAGATTGGCGTACCCTAGTCACAAAATGAGCTGCTCTATCACGTCATAACGGCGAAAATAAACATATTCTCCGTTAGAAATTTCCCCCAAAAAGTTTTAGCTAGATGCAGCATCTATTTTGCACATCGTGTTGTAGAGCTAAGTTAGGACACTTCACAAGAATTAATTTCTTGAATCTGTTTAAAATTTCACAGACCACATGAGCCAAAACTTGAAAATAACAGAAGTTTATGAGGAATCACATTGAACGAAATGTTGAAATTACAATTTAAGATGACAAAAAAATTATAAACAAAAAACATAGGTTCATAATGCAAATTCATATTTTTACCTAGGTCAACATGGTCCGTGAAATTCTCAAAAGTGTCTTTAGTAAAGAGACATGCTGTAGGGTCCACCTTCAAAAGGCACACCAAAATTGACACTTTTTTTTTTATATTGAAATTTCATATGAAACTATTTGAAATTTAACCAATATAGAGATAGCTTTTATAAAGTCTCTTGTCGATATGTTCCTTTTTTAATTCTCTAATAACAACTGTAGAGTAAAGTTATATGACGACAGTATCATTTTTACCTTATTATATTTGGCGAAGAAAACTTCTAACCATTTGGCTATATCTACCGAGGAAGTTGAGAAATTAATATTAAACAAACTATCTTATTTATCAAGGATCCTAGTTAGCGATGGGTTCTTTGCCCCCGCAAGGATGGAGTGATAGAAGTTTTTCTTTTTCCTTTGTTTCGTTTCGAGTTTAGTTAGCTTCATTACACACGAGCAACCTAAATCCTTAGTACAAGTCTCTATTCATGTTTTAAATCAATTTGGAAATTCCTAGAACCAATTATAACGTCACAACGTGAATCGCATTTCTGATAAAAGAAAACTTCGGATTCAGGATCGGCTAAATCATTAAAGCTCACAGGCCTTTAAGTCGTGGAGACATCAACTGGCCATGCAAGTGGCTGCTTGGCTTTTCAGGTCAAGGTCAAGGTCGTATCACATGGCATTCGGATCGTGGGGAGACATGAGTGGGCTATTCAAGTCATTGCTTTGCTATTAAGGTCAAGGTCGACGTCAATTGCCTCGGATGCTTTGGACAAGGAAATTCCACTGAATATATCTTTACTTTAAGCTGAAGGAGCAAATAAAAAGATGCTTTTCTCTAGAGAGTTAAAATCAAGAGCGATAGTGATAGATTTTTCACTTGAACTTATCCTGATGTTATTTGGTTAAAATCAGGTATGGCTACATAACCGGAATTTTTTAAAAAACAAAAATCAGTGGATCTTTTGGTTTTATTGACTGCTACGGAAAATTATGTCTAGGTCAATAATTAATATACAATTAATATTTAAATATTAACCTAATATATTAATGTTCCTATTAGTGGGATAATTTTTTTTTATATTAAAGTACAGAATAATGAGAATAAAGCTATGTCACCATGTGGCTATAAAATTTCATTCTGGTCACTTTGCTACTTGTATGTTTAGTCCTGTCATCCCAACGTAACATTGAAGCTGTAGAGTCCAATCCATTCAAAACTTTCTTTGGTCGCCAAAAAAAAAAAAAAAAAAGGCCAACCTTTTTTCTGTCGTGTTGTACTCTATTTATAATGGTTGATCAAAAGAAGTCCAACGGTAAGCTCAAGTCGTGGAGTCAACGTCAGCTGGTCCCCGGCCGCTTGCGTGAGACGACTCCACGATGATTCCTCGGGTGACGAATCCAGTGCAGGTGCATTGCACGTGACATCTTCCCAATGCACGATTCATTTGAGAGTCCATCACTAATGTAGACAAATGCTCTAGAACCGTCTTTTGCAATTCATCAGAAGAACACAAGCTACTCTAAGCCAGAGACTGGAGTACTCTAGTCACAAAATCATATGCTCCATCACGTCCTAAAAACCTTTTAAAGCAATTGTTTTCTTCAATTTGTACGTGTAAAGAACCGCAATAATATTTTCCCCAAGAAGGCAAATTAAGAATTTCTTTTATAAATTTTCAGTATAAGAATATTCAAATATTCATTATAGTGAAAATTTTGTTTCTCCACTTTGAAGTTTAATTTGGTCGCATCATTATTAGTGATTGATCTTTTTCCTTACTTTAATTTACCGTGTGTAATGTGTCATGTAGACATTCATGCCATAATAGTGGAATATGAACAGAGTCCATATTTATTGATAAAATATGGAGATTGTGTAATGGACAGAAAATAATTTTTTTCCTCTATAAACTTTATGTAATTAGGGTTTTGCTAAAATTTTATTTTATTTCTTATATTCATCTATGTTTAAGAACATCATGTAATACGCCTAATGAACCTCCAATATTATTTATTCAACAAATATGAGCCACAATGTTAAGTCGCACTTTATATGTCAATTAGACGCGCGTATAATCATTGTGAACTACTATTTTAAAATTTTAAATTATTAGTAAAAGGCATGATTTTTAATATTTGAATAATTTAACACTCCCTTTACTATTAAGTTGGATTTTGTATAAAAGTAGAGCATTGAATTATATGGTAGAGAAGACATATAGAGACCTCAAAGGAATAAACTCAACATGTCGTGTTCTAATATCATGGGGAATTTTGTAAAATTTGTGCCAATTATTCAAACGATTTAATTTATCTGATGAGAACATGATTATTAATATTAAGTACTTTAGTATATATTGCCGTATCCCTCATATAACAGGAGGCATAAACACAATGGCAACTGGGGGGAAATAACCGTCATTACATGTCAAAGTCCCTTCTTTTTTTTTTTACCCAAAAAGGAGTTCTCAGGTAAGGGATTCCTTTGGCGGTTGAAATGATCATCAAAATAGACTAACGCATTTGAATTATTTTCCTCTCTATCTGTCCGATTTGTAGCAGAATTGTACCCAAAAGCGAAGGACTTTTCCATCAAATCTGATTTGATAGTGCCAATTTCACACAGTGACTCCATATCAATTCATATTTTTTCGATGTTTTCTCTCTTTTTCAGCCAAACGATTTAGATCGTCACTCCTAATGGATGAAGAAGTCTTCCTTATCAAAGACAGTATGGGTGAAATGGATTGAAATTATCTTAACTTAGATGAGTCAAGGAGGGGTGAGTTATATAGCATGTCATAATGAGGAAATTAACCATATTCTACGTTAAAATTTCCAACAACAAAAAATTTTGCTAGAGGAAGCAACAGGTTTTGCAAATCATGTTATAGGCTAAGGTAGGACAATTCACATTAATCAAATTCTATTATCTATTTAGAATTTCACAGACCACATGAGCTAAAATCTGAAAAATAACATAAGTTTTTGAGGGATTGCGTTGAATGAAGTTTGAAATTACAAATTAAGATCACAGAATAATTATAAAGAAGACATTGGTTCATGGTGCAAATTTATGTTTTAAGCCAGTCAACATTGTTGGTGGAATTTTTGGAGAAGAATGTTTGGTAAAAAGACATGCTTTATGGTCCACCTTCGAGAGGCACACCTTTTTTCATGGAATTTTCATACGAATGTTTTTTAAATTTGACACACAATAGAGACAGCTTTTATGAAGTCCCTTTGTCAATATATTACTACTTTAATTCTATGATAGGAGTTGTAGGGTATAGTTCTGTGATGACAGTACCGTTTTTCCCATATAATATTTGGCGAAAAAACTTTAATCATTGTGCTATATCTACCAAGGAAGTTGAGAAATCAACATTAATTAAACTATCTTCTTTATTGAGAATTGTAGTTTTACCTTTTTTTTCTTCATTCCATTTCGAGTTAAGTTAGCTTTGTTACACACGAACAAATTGAATCCATAGTGCAAGTAGTCTCTATTTAAGTTTCAAATCAGCTTGAACATTCTTACAATGGATTGTAATATGACAACGTGAATTGCAAGCGAACCTCGGATTCGGGATCGGCCAGATAATTAAAGCTTATAGGCCTTCGAATGGTAGACACATCAGTTGGCCAAACAAGTCGCTGCTTGGCTTTTCAGGTCAAGGTCAACTCCGTATTGCAGGTGTGTTCGGATCGTGGAGATATGAGTTGGCTATGCAAGTCGTTGCTTTGCTTTTCGGGTCAAGATCGACGTCAATTGCATCCGATGCTTCGGACAAGGAACAACACTGAGTATATCTTTGTTTTAAGCTGAAGCAGCAAAGGAAGTTGCTTTTCTTTATAGAGTTTAAGTCTAGAGAAATGGTGATAGAGATTTTACTTTAATTCTTTCAAATGTTATTTAGTTAAAATCAGGTGTGGCTTCTAAAGGGGAAAAGAAAAAAGGAGGAAAATCATAGGATCTTATTAGTTTTATTAACTGCTACAACAAAGTATGTATAGGTCAATAGACTATACCCAAATTGTTATTTAAGCATTAACCTAATCATTCAATGTTACTATTAGGGGCGTAAGTTTCTTCTTTCTAATTAATGTAAAAAGTAGCGAGAATAAAGATCATCACTCCTAGCAGACGCCAAAATGAATCAGATCATCACTCCTAGCAGATGAAGAAGTCGTCTTCATCAAGGATAGTAAGGGTAAAATAGATTTGTATGAATCTTGGAGACTATCTTAACTGTGGATGAAATAATGGGTGGTGACTTACATATTATGTCATAACCATGCAAATTAACATATTCTACTTAAAAAATTTCCTATCGAAAATTTTATCCAGAGGAAACAAACGGTGTGGCCATTCAAGTCATTGCTTTGTTTTTCAGGTCAAGGTCAATGTCAAGCGTGCATGGTCCTCTTTGAAGGGTAGCCAGCCAAATAGAAGGCATTTCACCCTATCCACTCACCCAGAAGTGGGAGGCTATTATATTTACATGCATGGCAGTAATCAGAATTGAAGTTTTGATGTGATATCTATTGTCTCTACCGTGGGCTTCCTAATTCCCAAGCATGTCTTTTTCTTCCTAGGGCACAAATGGTCTTGGTTTCCAGCTCAAGGAGCAACAAAAGTTGCTTTTCTTAAGAGAGTAAAAATCAAGAGCAATAGTGACGGGTATTTTACCTTAATTTTTCCTAATGTTATTTAGTTAAAATCAGGTATGGCTACTAGATGGAAAACGAAAAGATCAAAGCATTCTTTTAGTATTATTAATTGCTACAGCAAAATATGCATTCCCTAATAAACTAATCAATTAGCGCTACCGTTAGCTGGATAACAATGACTCCATATAAGTTGATATGCTTTTGTTGTTTTCTATTTTTGTTAGCCAAATGATTCAGATAATCACTCCCTATAGACTAATAAGTCTCCTTTATCAAGGACAGTAAGGGTGAAATGGATTCGAATGAATCTTGGCGATTGTCTAACTGTGGATGAAATAAGGTGTGGTGAGTTATATATCTTGTCATATGGATCAATTTCTTGTATCTGTTTAGAAGTTCACAATCCACATGAACCAAAATTTGTAAACAACATAATTTTGAGAGGGATCATGTTAAATGGAAGCTTGAAATTACAGATTAAGATCACATAATTAATAATAATAATAATAATAATAATAATAATAATAATAATAATAATAATAATAATAATAATAACAACAACATAAGTTCATCATGCAAATTTATGTTTCTACCTCAGTCTACATCGTTGGTGGAATTTATAAAAAGTATCTTTCGTAAAAAGACATCCTATATGGCCCACCTTCGAGAGGCACACCAAAATTGACGCCTTTTTCATGAAAGTTCATGCGAAATTGGCTGATATTTAATATAGAGACAGCTTTTACAGAGTCTCTTGTCGATATTTTGCTACTTTATTTCTCTGATAACAGCTTCAACGATGACAGAAACATTAAGAAGAATTTCATTGCCTAATATTCTCTTTGGAGGGGAGGGAATGTCTCGTTAAAGAGATAATCTTTGTCCACCCTTTACTTTAATAAATTCGGCAAAGCAAACTTTAATAATTTTCTATATCCACGATGGAAGTTGAAAAATTAATATTAATCAAACTATATATTTTTTTTTTATCAAAAAATCCTACTTTTACTTTTTTTCTTCGTTTCATTTCGAATTAAGTTAGTTTCATTACACGTGATTAGATTGGATCCTTAGTACAAGCGTCTATTCACATTTCAAATCAATTTGGAAATTTCTAGGATTGATTGTAACGTCACAACGTGAATCGCGTTCTTGATAAAAGCAAACATCAGATTCGGAATCGGCCAAATCATTAAAGCTTATAGGCCTTAAGATCGTGGAGACATCAGCTGGCCACGCAAGTCGCTGCTCGGCTTTTCAGGTCAAGGTCAACATCGTGTCAGATGGCGTTTGGATTGTAGAGATATGAGTTGGTTATACAAGTCGTTGCTTTGCTTTTTCAGATCTAGGTCGTTTTCAATTGCATCTTGATGCTTTGGACAAGGAATAGGACTGAATATATCCTCTTTTTAAGCTGAAGGAACAAATAAAAAGTTGCTTTCCTTTAGAGCGTCAAAATCAAGAGCAATAGTGATCGATTTTTCACTTCTAACTTTTCCTGATGTTATCTTGTTAAAATCAGGTATGGCTACAAAACGGAAATTTTATTTTTTTAAAAAATCAATGGATCTTTTTGGTTTTATGAACTGCTACGGCAAAGTATCTCTAACACACAAATAATATTTAAGTATTAACCTAATATATTAATGTTACTATTAGTAGGATAAGTTTCTTTTTCTAATCAAAGTACATAGTAGTGAGAATAAAGCTCTGTTGCGATGGGGTTATACAATTTCATTCTAGTCATTTTGTTACTTATATATATTATAATATATAATCATTCCAATAATACATTGAAGCTATAGAATCCAATGCATTCAAAATAGAGGTGAACATCAGTCCAGGGTCAACCCTAGACCGACCTTGGACTGGCCCAACCCTATTGGTCTTGATCCGGTTCCTAGGAAGACTTGATCAGTCTTTGGTCTTAAGATCCTTAGACGACATTGACGGATCGATCCTGATCTTGTAAATTGAGAGTTGATCCAACTCGGACCAATCCTAACTATATATATTACAAATTATATATAATATTTTTATATCTATTGTGAAGAGCAAACCCCAACTTAAACGGCATTAAATAGCATTAAACGGCCTCCACCTCTTGTTCTTCTTTCTTTTTTATCATATTCTTTCTTCTTTATCATCTTCAATTTTTACTTGAAAGAAATGACTTTTCGCTTGTGAGCAACCTTGCCCCACTTGTTTCGCAGCGCTCACCCCCCTCAGCACTCACCATTGGACACTTCTCGCTGCTCAACGCCCTCACCACTCACTACTTGATGCTCACATCACTCGCCTCACGACTTGCCTTTGTTTGCTCGCCTAATGGCTCGCCCTTGTCTTGTGGCTCGTCCTTGTAGATGGATATGTAATTTTAAAAATTAAGTTTGTCTTTTCAAGGAATACAAAAACTGAAATAAAAAAAAATTATTGGTTGGTCCATGGTTAACCCTAGAATAAGACCAAATTCATAGGGTCAATTTGGTCCTTGGTCCAAGGCTCAACCAATTTGGTCCTCGGTCTAAAAATTGAGAACCAATACTGTACAAGTTGATCCTTGGGTTGGGTACTAGACCAACCCAATCCGGACCATGATCACTTTTAATTCAAAATTTTATTTGCTTGCCCCGACAAAACAAACCAAACCATTTTTTTTTCTGCCATTGTACTCTATTTATAAATTTTGTCTGGAGAAAATTACTGCCTATGGGAATCCAATATGGTAACATATATAATCCGACAATTGGATATGTGGTGTCTGTCTCATTTCTTGCACATTTTATAATAGCTACCGAGTAAAGTCAATTTAGTAAGTGACCATCATGCTAATGATATCTTATGGCTCCTGACAACATCCACTCTATTAAGTGGCCATCGAATTTCATCTAGATTGATTCTTCCTTTTCACTTAAAAAAAATCACTCAACATTATAGTTAATGCCTCAATACTATTATATATATAAACATGACTACATTTGATTTGATGCATAACAAATTCATCTTTTGAAATACATTAAAGTTTCATGCTATATGCTATGTTCAATTTCTCAAAATAATATGTAACTTTAAATTCAAGAAAAGCAAGAAATAATATGGATAACAACATGAGTTAATGGGGATAATTGGTTCCTGATCCAGTCCTACCCAAGAACCAAGAACCGGACCAAGAGGACCAAAATCGGGAAGTAGACCACCTAGTCCTAGAACTGATCTAGTCCAGATCCCAATTGGTCCAATGGAATCGATGGAGAGAGGATTTTTTTTTCTTTTTCGCAACGTGTATATGCTCTCCAAATTTTTTAGTCCAGCTAACATACGCTTATATCTCCTAGAGAGAGAGTGGATTATGTTATGGCATTGTCTCCAAATGTGTTTGAATCCCTCAATTTGCTTCGCTAATGCGCTTCTCTTTCCTTTACGTTTGCAGACGTGAGGGAAAGAGTCGAGGAGAGAGACAGAGAGAGCTAGCTTTCTTTTTTAGTGGCATGGGCTTTCCTTTTGTTGTGGGCTTTTACTCTCTCTAGGCTCACCTTATTTCTCTACCAAGTGGGTTATTATTCTTGGTGGGCTCATTTGGGCTTTGAGCTAATACTTTCAATATCGGACTAGTTTCCATCATGAAATCGAGAATCGGATTTCCATTTACCAGTTCCAATTTTATGGAACCAGTAACCGAATTGACATCCCTGGAAATCACTTAAAACCGGTTAGTCCAATCCGGTTCAAGCGGTTCCCATTGCACATCCCTAGGGGATAAAGTACCAAGAAGAAGAAGAAGAAGAAGATTTAAGATCAATTTGCCATTACACTACATAGGCTCTTCCTTCAGCCATTCAAATAGGACTGACTTTTATTCTACAAATTTCATTAAGATGGTCACCTTGAGACTTGGAAGGCTCAATATTAATTTGGCTTTTTGATCACTAGATCACCTTGACTTGTAAATGGAGAGATTACTTGCTTCACTGAAAATCGGGATATCACAATAGCAAAGACCTATTCCTTTCCTTCAAATGACAATATGCCTGAAGAACGACGAAGTTTGCAAGAACATGATAGAAGAGAATATGACAGATTTCCGGAAGTTCACCAACATTTTATTAAAGTGACACTAGCACAATAAACTAGGAAGATTTTTGCATATAATTTTAAAGCATAAAGCTCACCCATTGACAATCAGGCAAAATTCCTACACTCATGGTGCATAAAAAAATTAGGGTCTTCGAATGAGTCGCTGTATTAATGATACGTGTTATCTGGATAAAATATACGCCTATCCAAAGTCTCAAGGGTTTTGGGAGAAATAAGTTGACGCTGCTTGATTATGCTCGTGTTCTTCTAAAGTTAATGGACAGAGACAGAGAAGCTGGGTTTTCCTGACTGCTTGTGCAGAAATGAGGCTTTGGCATGAGATATAGACCACGGATAGATGCTCATAACATGAAGACAGCTTAAATCCTTGTAGAAAAGGATTCAAGAGTTTCATTCAATTAGGCATAACTTGGCACCGAGGGACACTTAAGTGCCATAACTTTAAAATGGTATACTTGAGTGCCAGTTTTGAAGTTAAATGGGACACTTAAGTGCTACTCCGGTGAAGATCCGGAAATGGCTTACGTGGCGACTTTCCGTGAGCTTGTCCAAAACAGGCGTCATTTTGCACGGCGACGTGGCGGAAAAATGCAAAAACGACGCCGTTTCATGTCTACGTGTAAATAATAATATATAAATTAATTAAATTAAAATTAAAAATATTCAAAAATTAAAAAAAAATTAAAAATTTAAAAATTAAGAAAAATTAAAGAAATTTAAAAATTAAGAAAAATTAAAAATTAAAAAAAATTTAAAAATTTTAGAAAAAATTAAAAAAAGGGAGGAGGTCGAACGGGCGGCTCCCTCGCCAGCGCTTGCCTCACCTCCGTCGCGGGAAGGGCCGGCGACGGAGGGGGGGGGCCCGGGGTCGCCCCTTCCGGCGGCGGCGGGGAGGTGGCGAGGGCCGCGACCCCTCGCCGGATATGGGCAAGGGTCGCGGCCCGCGCCTAGATCTAGGGCGAGGGTCGCGGCCCTCACCTAGATCCGGCGAGGGCTCGTGGGCCCTCGCCGCCTCCCGCCCGCCGGAAGGGTCGGCGACGGAGTGGGGAGGGTCGGCCGGGGTTGCCGGGCCTTGGCCGAGGCCGCGAGGCCGGTCGACCAGCGGCAAGGGCCCGCGAGCCCTCGCCCAAATGCTGGGCGAGGTCGCGGCCCTCGCCAAGATCTCGCGCGGGCTCGCGGCCTCGCCGTCGGTCGGCTAGGGGTTGGCGACCCCGGCTAACCCTCCCCCTTCGTCGCCGGCCCTTCCCGGCGACGGCGGGAGGCGGCGGCGAGGAGCCGCCTTGTTCGACCTCCCCTTTTTTTTTTTTAATTTTTCTTAATTTTTAAATTTTTTTTTTGAATATTTTAAATCTAATTTAATTAATTTATATATTATTATTTACACGTAGACATGAAACGGCATCATTTTTGCGTTTTCTCCACCACGTCAGCGTGCAAAATGACGCCGTTTTGGACCAAACTCGCCAGAAAATTGCCACTTCAGCCATTTGGTCGGATTTTCGCCGGAGTGGCACATAAGTGTCCCATTTTACTCCGATATTGGCACTTAAGTGTACCATTTTAAAGTTATGGCACTTAAGTCCCTCCGTGCCAAGTTATGGCACCAGGTGTCCCAACCTCCATTCAATTATTGGCCGGATCTTTCTTGTAGTTATCAAGCCGAATATATCCTAACTGCAAGAGTCTTTGTAGATATATTCCCAAATCTGTGATTCTGGACACAGATTCTTCCTGTAATTTCTAAGTATGTAGTTATGCTCAAAATTGACATTATGTAACTGGCATCCAAATCTGATGTTATCTCAAGTATCTTACCCTCCTTTGAGTTGCAAGAACATGTGGACATTGTATAAATTTACATAACAAGCTTGCCTGTTGCAACATAATTGATCAAATATGGTTGTGTAATGTATGGCAAGTTGCTAATTAAACCTCTATGCATCTTTCCGTGAACCATCTTTTCAGTATCATCCTTCCTCAGCTTTTCATTCAAAAGCAGAGGAAATGACAACTGATTTTCCTTGATCCATCTTGAATATCCCTTCCTGTCAGAAATTAACATAAATATATTTCTCGAGAGAACTAGATTCCTTCATCGGATTGAGAAATTTGAATGCCCGGAAAGTAACTTCAAAACCTGAGGGCGATCAATTTGAAGTTTTTCATGGTTCTTACTGCATAATCATTGCTGAATCACTTCCAGCCACAACTAGCAAAGTACCACCGTACAGATACACCGTCAAAACTCAAGTTGTGCTTTCAAATGAAGTTTGGCGTCACTTCTCTTGAATTCGCACTTGATAGAATTATGAACAATCCGGCTGAACCAGGTTCAAGGAACTTGTTTGCTTCCCTGCAATGTTTCACTCAGCTTGGGCACTATTTGCTCTATGCACGTGACCGATCCCAGCTCCTAAATTGGATAAGTCACAGCTATTGAGTCAATCCATACAAAATCCTTTTAATGGAGGGGAATTCAGGCACAGACTTACAGCAGGGTGATATCATTCTGACAATGGATTAATCACTAGCCTAATACAACAGTCACGCATGTACATTGTACGAAAAGTCATCGCTTAAGTATGCTGTCACATTAATGTCTGTCGGTATCTAAAAACAATACCGAACTCCTGAATTAGCACATTAAACATGAGAGACACCCCCAACTAAAACCCGTGCATATTATTATCTCCCCATGTTCTGTTTATTCAACAGAAAGCAAAAAAAAAAAAAAAAAAATCCACGAAACACCAGAAAAAATTACCTTTTCCTATTGGCTTATGATGCTACTGACAACTGAATAATGAATATTATCAATGTCAAAGGCATAATGTTGTACAATCTTCTCATCTGCCACTATTAACCGGTGGCATGACATGGTTTTTCATGCTATCAGTATAGCCGGTGTTCGTGGTGTTACTACTCTCTGCATAAACAATGGAGTCGGTCATCTCTCCGAGCAAATGAACCGTCTCTTCTGAATTCAAATCGATATTAACCCACAGGTGGTTAGCCATTGCCCTTATTCCATCCAATTCATTTGCCACTTCCTTCATGGTTAGCCTCTCATCTCCCTTTAATTTCAAGCACCTCTTTGCAAGATCGGCAACCCCTTTCACTTGCTCATTGTCTTCTGCAATGAGCTCCTCAACAATCTGAAACAACCGATCTTCTTTCAACGCCAAAAGAAAGTACATGGCCAAGCTCCCCTCTTCTTCAGGTCGATCGAAAGAGAGCGCCTTCTTCCCTGTCAACAACTCGACTAGCACAATGCCAAAGCTATAAACATCGCTTTTTTCCGTCAATTGACTAGTGTGCAGGTGTTCGGGGTCCAAGTATCCAAATGTTCCTTGAACCATTGTAGACAATTCAGCTTGATCAAGCAGGACTAATTGCGAAGCTCCGAAGTCAGAGACTTTCGCAGTGTAATTAGCATCCAAGAGGATATTCGTCGACTTGACGTCTTGATGGATTATAGGAATGGAAGCTGCAGAGTGCAAATATGATAGGACTCCTGCAGTTTCCGAGGCAATTCTCAACCGGGTCTCCCAGGACATCTTGGAGGACTTGTTCAGGTTGTGGATATGTTCGAAGAGAGTCCCATTGTTCACGAACTCGTACACTAACAGAGGCACTTCTGTTTCCAAACAACACCCCAATAAGTTGACCACATTTCGATGATTGATCTGGGAAAGCACTATGACCTCATTAATGAATTGCTTGATTTGGTTCTCATCCACCAGCTTGGACTTCTTAATCGCAACTATAGTGCTATTAGGCAAGATCCCTTTGTAAACGGTGCCATATCCTCCTCGGCCGACTATTCTGCTGTCATCATAATGGTTGGTGGCCACCTCTAGCTCCTCAGCATTGAAGATTTTTGCGGCATTTGTGGTTCTATCGTGTTCGTGTAATTGTTGCTGCAAAAGCAAGCCACCATTTTGCTTGAAGTATTGTTCTTTGAGCCTAATGAGTTTCCTTTTCTTAAGTCCTAAATACAGAAAGCTTGCGCTGAATAACAACACTATTATGCCCACACCAAGACCTGCGTGAAACACAAATTTTGTTAGAATACTTGATATCAAAGTACAAGGAAAGAACTCCTAAACATCAGCCACAAGAGTCTGTAAAGTTTCTGCAGACACTTAACCATAACCTTCGTTGTCAAGAAACTAGGCAATTTAGGGACAATTTGACCCTAATTTAGCAAAATGAATATGGATACAAAATTTTGAATGTATAGTTTAATTTAAATCATAAAGCCAATATGCTTAAAAAGGAGAACTCAATAAATTCCCGTCGAGAAAATTTGTATCAGAGTGACTACTTACAACAATGTTCAGAATTTTAACCTTGTATTCCCTTCTCATTCTTAAAGAAAATCTATCCACTAATAGAAACCGCTTATCTTCACCACAAAAATTCAATAGAGTACCATTTGCGAAATCTTGAGTGACCTACACTAATGCCCAAAGCGAAAGCTGCAATGGTGATTATATTGAGTGTCGGTGCAGTTTTCCGAGTCATCGACAGTCTTTTGCCTCAATAAAAGCTGTTTGAAGGGTCTTGTTATGAACAAATGGATGTTGCATGATTGAGTCGAAACAATTCAATTAGAGGTGCTAGTTTCACCGAGTCCAGCTATAGATATCGCTTTCAATGACATGGAAAATGGCAAGAAATAGCATCTTTGAATAACATTTTGCAACTACTTCTATTTTAAAAGACAAAACAGCAAGCTTGACTTTAGGACTCAGAAAACAAATATTCCTAGAATGGGCTTAATGATAACGAATAGCGCAACATTTTTCCATATTTTTTTTTTAATTCAAGTTATAAGTGAAAGAGACTGACCAAATCATTGACACGTTCCAAGCCGTCCATGGTTCTAGATTTTAATGATATAGAAACACCAATTTTGCTACATATGTACTGTTTACGGTCATCTTGACAAATTCAATGATGACTACTGGCGGGTCGTCGCGATAATAGTTTTCAATAACAAATAAGGAACATCACGTAACTATGGCAAAGTCATAAGATAGCAATCATAATGTGAATACAATTCATGGAAAATGTTTTCACATTGACCCAATATCATCGAGTCTTCGATGGCCAAAGATGCTCTAAACAGTGTCAAGAGTGAATGTAGCCTTTAAATTTGAAGATAGCTACTTGGAATTAGTAATCCAATTGATGTTTAATCTCTTCGCATAGAAATTTCAGTCGAAAGGATAGAGATAGTTTTGTTGTAAACTTACTCCAAGAAAGCAAAATACACAGGAAAATCAAGCTAAATATATGAATAGTATTTTCTTGTAAAACACATCAAATTGAAATCATCACCCAAAAAAGTTAAATAGTCAGAATGAGCTTACCGACCAAAATGATCACCAAATGTGATGATTTAGGATTAGCAATGCATCTGGATCCATCTCCACCCTTCTTGCCATCACCACGGTAACCCTTTGGGCATGAGCATGTATAACTTCCCTCGGTGTTATGGCAAATTCCGTCGCACGGGTTCTTCTCTGGATCAGCACATTCATTAATATCTGCAAAAATTAAAGGCACATTAAATGTAAAATCCAAGAGAAAAAGAAAGAACAATAGCATCAAAATATCATCATCAAGCGCTCAGAATATATACCAACCTTCACAACCAAGGTATGGATTCCCCTCATACCCAGAAGAGCAATTACATCGGTAACCGATGTAGGCAAAATCAAAGCACTCGCTGTGCGCCTTACAAGCGAAGCTTGCCGGGTCCTTCGCTGCCTCGTTGCAAGTCTGATTCCACACTGCCATTGAGATCCTCCCTACTGAAATTGAAGGACTTGTCTTCGACTATGAATGCATAACTGCAAGGATTGAAGCTCCACACATTGCTGTGGTTGTTCAAGCTGCCCACGCTGGCGTTGTAGTTGAGGAGCATCTCGGGTATCGGGGTCTGGCAACAACCGATCCCATCGCACGCCCCGTCGGTCACGTCGTCAATCCCGGCACACACCAAGAGGCAGCCGCTTGAGAAGCCCTTGCCGTTGCACCCCGTGATCACAGCGACCGTATCGCACCCAATGGCCGTGAATTTGTTTTTGGTGTTGGAGAAAGGGAACGCAGAGAGAATGTAGTAGGCGGTCACGGGCGGTTGTTGCCATATGCCGAACTCGGTGTGGCAGTCCCTGCCGATGTAGGTGTTGATCCGGAGCTCACCGTCAAGTGATATGTTGAGGACTTCGGTGTTGGAATCCCACAAGTAGGGTTTGGGGGTGGAGTTGGTGTTATCGGGGACCCTGCAGCCGATTACGAAGTACTTGTTCAAGAAGCAACCATCCCTGATGCCGAAGGGGTAAGAGACGGAGACGTTTCCGCACGATTCTTGGCAGTTGGAAGTGTTGAACAGTAAAACAATTTTTCTCTTCTATGTTCCATTCTTTTTACAAGAATATAACCACACATATATACACCAACGTAACCATCCTAGAATCTCCTACAAATCTGGAGATCTCCTATAAATCACTACAAATCAAGAGATCTCCTACAAATCAGAATATACATATGTATATATAAAGACCTTAAATAGAAAAACTCTCCTATTGAGGCCCTAATTGACAGCTCATGTTAACACTCCCCCTCAAGCTGGTGAGAAAATATCTTTGATACCCAGCTTGACAAGTGAGCTATGGAAAGCTTGACTCGACACAGCCTTTGTAAGTATGTTTGCCAACTGGTCTTCAGATTTGATAAATGAAAAACTCGCAACCCTATCATCCAGATTTTGCTTGATAAAATGCCTTTCAACTTCAACATGTTTAGTGCGGTCATGTTGAACTGGGTTGTGGGAAATCTGAACTGCGGCCTTATTATCACAAAACAATTGCATTCCTGACTTAGGTGGAAAACAAAGTTCTGTCAACAGCTTCTTTAGCCACAAAAGCTCAGATAGTCTTTTAGCCATCCCCCGAAACTCGGCTTCAGCACTTGACAAAGCTACTACTTCTTGTTTCTTGCTCCTCCATGCAACCAAGTTTCCTCCCACAAATGTGAAGTAGCCTGACGTCGATCTCCTATCTGAGGTATTGCTAGCCCAATCAGCATCTGTAAATCCTTCCACCTCATGGTGATTATTCTTCGCAAAGAAAAGTCCTTTCCCTGGTGCTGACTTCAAGTAGCATAAAATCCAAACTACATCATTCATATGATCTTCACTAGGAGCATGCATAAATTGACTTACAACTCCTACACCATATGCAATGTCAGGCCGAGTGTGTGATAGATAAATTAATCTCCCTACCAACCTTTGATATCGGTCCATATTTGTCGATACTTGATTAGGGAAAACTCCAAGTTTATGATTATGTACTATAGGGGTATCAACAGGTTTGCAATCCAACATCCCCACCTCAGCCAACAAGTCCAACACATACTTTCGTTGAGATAAAAATATACCCTCCTTTGATCTAGCCACTTCAATACCCAAAAAATATTTCAGGCCCCCCAAGTTCTTCATCTCGAACTTATTTGCTAGTTTCCTTTGAAGTTCTGTGATCTCCTCAAGGTCATCCCCTGTGATGATCATGTCATCAACGTATATAATCAATGCTGTCACTTTGTCATGCTGCCATTTCAAGAACAACGTATGGTTCGAATTACTTTGAGTGTACCCATACCTTTTCATTGCAGAGCTAAAGCGACCAAACCAAGCCCGTGGTGATTGCTTTAATCCGTACAACAATCGCTCGAGTTTACATACCGCTTCCGATTTATTAGCACACGCATATCCTAGTGGGATTTCCATGTAGATCTCTTCTTCCCAATCTCCATGTAAGAATGCATTCTTTACATCAAATTGATGTAAGGGCCAGTCCAAATTTGCTGCAAGTGATAACAATACCCGCATAGTGTTCAGTTTTGCAACTGGAGAGAATGTTTCCTGGTAGTCCATGCCATAGGTCTGGGTATATTCCTTTGCTACTAGACGTGCCTTGTACCTCTTAACAAAACCATATGCTTTATATTTGATGGTGAATACCTATTTACATCCTACTGCCTTCTTTCCCTTCGGTAACTCGACAAGTCTCCAAGTCTTATTTTTCTGTAAAGCCTTCATCTCTTCTTGCATTGCTTGAACCCACTTGGGATCCCTCAATGCCTCATGTACTCCACTAGGAACTCTACTTGTAGAGACATTCGAGACAAATGCCTTTAAAGGTCCCGACAACTGCTTTGTCGAAACATAATTAATAATCGGATACTTCGACCTTCGTTCTTCCACATCTGGTGACTACCTATTAGGGGCCTTGCCACAATTATGTCTATCGGGCAATTTATAACAAACAGCTACATCAATATCAACAGACAAATTCTGTATGGTAGGAGAACTTACCTCAGGAGTATCCTTAGGAGAATTGTTAGGTACTAAAGAGGGGGTATTTTGAAGTGGAGGGAGCTGTTCTTGAGATTGTTTGTGTGTCTCTTGCACCAAATCAACCTGATGATCAGATTCCTTATTGTACTGCTGCTCATTTTCCGTTGTCCCACCATGATCCGTGATCACACCATTGCTGGCCAACACTGCCTGCTGCAGCATGTGAACCCGCTTGTCAACTTGCACCTTAGCTTGTGTGTTACCAGTCCTTGTGTCACCAGGTGTTGGCACTGCAGGGTCATTTTTTTTTTTAAAAGCAAAATCAGCCGCAACCCCTGCAATCACACCACCTTCCCACCAATTTGTCCTTTCAGTAGAAGTCTCCCCCTAAAAGGTACAATTGGGTGTGGGAAAAAATAATTTGGACTCGAAGAAGGTGACGTCCATTGTGATGTGGGCTTTCTTGGTAGCCGGATTGTAACAGCGGTATCCTTTCTAATGAGTGCCATAACCAATGAAAACACACTTCACCGCACACGGATCGAGTTTTGTTCGTTGGTTCTTGTGGAGATGGACATATGCCACACACCCAAACACTTTGGGAGGTAGTGTCATGATGGAAGGAAGAGGAACATAGGATGCAAGTGCTTGAAGTGGGATCTAAAAGTTCAACACACGAGAGGGCAATGTATTCATCAAATGTACCGCCCTAACCACGTCGGCATCCCAAAAACGAGATGGAACCTGACCACTTATGAGGAGTGCCCGTGTTGTCTCGAGGATATGGCGGTTCTTCCTCTCAGTGATACCATTTTGTTGGGGTGTCCAAGTGCAAGAAGTTTCATGTATAAGCCCATGGTGCTGAAAGTAAACTGCAAGATGCTGGTTAATATATTCCCCACCATTGTCGCTACGAAGGACTTGAATTTGAGTCCCAAACTGTGTTGCAATCGTCCGATGAAACATACGGAATATTGTTGCCACTTCATCTTTATGCTTCATTAAATAAACCCAATACATCCGAGTACAATCATTCACAAATGTTACAAACCAATGAATCCCAGATAGAGTAGTAAGCGGTGAAGTGCCCCACACGTCTGAATGGACCAAAGAAAATGGCTTGATGCTTTTATTAAAACTCAAAGGAAAAGAGGAATGATGACTTTTTGCCAAAATACATGTCTCACATTGGAATTCAGTATTTGACAAATTATGAAACAAGTCTGGAAATAAATGTTTTAAATACCCAAAAGACGGGTGTCCTAAACGACAATGCCATAACCAAATCGCTTTCTCTTTATTAGTAGACCCACTACTTGTGTGATGTGCTCGGCCTACATGAAAGTCATCAACATAGTACAGCTCCCCCACCTTTAGTACCACGACCAATAATCTCCTTCGTGAGGATATCCTGAAATAAGCAAAAAGATGGATACATAAGAACACAAAACTTCAAAGCATCAGTGAGTTGGCCAACATAGAGTAACCGGTTAGACAGAGAGGGCACTAATAAAGTGTGAGACAATGATAAAGAAGGTGTAAGATCAACATTGCCAGCCCCGGTGATAGGATAACTAGTGTCATTCTCATTATAGATACTATGTATCCTTGGAGTGGTGTAGCATATAATATCGTTATGATTGGGTGTCATGTGATCCGTTACCCCAAAATCAACAATCCACCCCTCCCCGCCACACTGAGAATTACTAACAGGTGGACACGCAGTGTTACCTTCAGGAGCTGCATCAGAAGTATTGGTAGCATCTACCTACGGTACCAAGGAAAGGGGTGAGGTCCCGATAGCCAATGATGCTTGCCCCCGTCCTATAGCATTTTCTGTCTTTTTCTTGTTCTGCAACTCCTTCCACCAATCTGGATAACCGTGCAATTTAAAACAGGTATCTTTTGTATGTTTAGTATTACCACAATAAGTACAGCCTCTTGGATGTTGGGGTTTAGCCTTCGAACCTCTGTTAGTCCTCCCTCCACCAGACACAGTATTAGGAGGGACCATCTGGAGAGCTTTGGACTCATTGTTGGCCTCGAGAAAGTGTGAGATAACATTTCCACCACGCGACACCAGGGCTGCCGCGGTGCTAGATGGTTCAATTGAAAATAATATAACAGCTTGGCGTACATCCGCTCGTCTCACCCTGGTGTACGCTTGCTCCACCGTCAAGACGGGATGCATTCGTAGAACATCAACCCTGACTTTGTCAAGGTGGTCATCGAGCCCATCAAGGAAAAGATATACACGGTCTTCTTGCACAAGAGCATTGTAGCGCTCGATATCACGAGGACAAGTCATGGGATTAGGCCGTCAAAAATCAACCTCCCGCCATAAACCCTGAAGATCATTATAATACTTTTCAATTGGGCCGCCTGCCTGCTTCAGTCGAGACAAACGTCGCTTTAGATCATACACTTGGGAGACATCGGTGCCATCAAAGCACGTAGTAGCCACCGAATCCCATACTACCTTTGCTGTTGGGAAACGAATAAAATTCCCAATCAACGTCAGGTCCATGGAATTGATGAGCCATCCTTTAACTATACTGTCATCAATCTTCCACTTCCAAAAATTAGGGTCGATCGGAAATGGGAGTGGAAAATCCCCATTGATATATCCCAATTTGTCTTTCCCGGAGATATACATCTCGACAACTTGGGACCAAAGGCCATAATTACAGCCATCCAACTTGACTGCAATTGGTGGGGCAGAGTTTTCAGCATGAGAAGGTGAGACTTGATGGTGAGTCAAGATTTGTGTCAACTTGGACGTCAAAGTTTCAAGGAGTGCATCGGTAGTGGAAGTCCCTCCCGGAGCCTGATGCGGGACTACAGTGCCTTCCGCTGGAGCTAGAGGAACTATCTCGATGGGTGGCTTATCATCCGCCATGAATCTCGATAAAGGGTGCAGTCAGTGTGGCAATCCACACGAAACCACCGGGTGGCTACGCCACAGCAAGGAATTCGGATCGTGATCAGAACACAAAGTCCCTAGATCATTTGCTCTGATACCATGTTGAATAGTAAAACAATTTTTCTCTTTTGTGTTCCATTCTTTTTACAAGAATATAACCACGCATATATACACTGACGATCCTAGAATCTCCTACAAATCTAGAAATCTCGTATAAATCACTACAAATCAGGAGATCTCCTACAAATCAGAAGATACATATGTACATATAAAGACCTTAAATAGAAAAACTCTCCTATTGAGGCCCTAATCGATAGCTCATGTTAATAGGAAGATGCGGTTTGAGACGACGACCGCGATGCCAACGTTAGTAATAATTGTCCAACCATTAACATCATCCTCACTGTCTCCGAAGGATTCTACTTTGAAGCCATGGCTCTCTCTCTCTCTCTCTCTCTCTCTCTCTCTCTCTCTCTCTCTCCAAGATATCGCCACATGTAAAACAAAATGATTAGAAGTTCCCATTCGGCCTTGTTTTACTCGCTTATTTCCATTTAATTAAGTCTGATACGATACACGAATTCCTTTACATTTGCAGTGTAATAGCTAGTGCATTGTATAACATTAGGTGATGTTCATACATTTCAATAAATTGCACGTTGCATCGAAGATGTGAGAGGGCAAACAAGGAAAGGATAAAAGACCCAAAAAGAATAACTAGGAAAAGATAGAAGATGCTGCACAAAATGAGGGTATACCTAATTTCTCCCAACTTAATTAGGCCTAAGAAAAGAAGGGAAATACCAATTTACACCCTCGAAAACATTGCAATCTTGTTTTGCTCCTTTCACCCAATGTCATTTCACTCTTCGAAATTTCTCCACTTTTCTCATATAGTTTAAAATATAAATTTTGTTAACATCAACTTCTAACCATAGCAAATAAGAGAAGTTTTGACTGATGTGGAGATTTTTTTTATTTTTTTTATTTTTGGGTTCTATTGGCTTAGCAAGTAAAAGTGGTCTGGAATTTATTTGTTTGGACTATGGTGAATTTGGGTAAAGCGAACTTATTTCCATCGATTGAGGGACCAAATTGTCACAAATTTACGTACAAGAGGAGGGTATGGCTTTCCCCTAAAACATGAGTGGCAAATTGATGATTTTCCTATGAAAGAGAAAGCGCGGATTGACTTGGACTTTACCCTTTCTCATTTTTGGCGTTCTCTGAAAATGTCTACTAAGGCGGGCGAATTGCCCGATTCAAAGAATCCGTCAAAAGTCAGAACACGCACACTCTCTTTGTCTGGCGCTAAAGATGTGGGTAATGGGCCAAGCCGGGGAACGGCCCGTTACGTTTCGGCCGCACCATGCACGAGCCCATTTCAAACAGGGCGATGCCTCATTTTGGGCTTGGATGGGGTCATGCCCATGGGCCCTAATGAGGTGACCCATGCTCGACAACTTTTTTTGATTGGTCAGGCCACATGGCCCAACCTTTAAGAAATTTGGGATTTTTTTGAAGAAGTTTTTCTTATCCCTGTAGAGCAAGTTTCTTTATCCCATCACTATTCTCGCGAGTACATGGATTTCCCTGCCATTTTATTTCACCCCCACGCTAATATCAATTTTTAAGATTTCCATGAGCATGATTCATGATTGTAAGAAGATAAAAATGATGTACAGAGTGAAAGTATGGAAGAATGTGCCACATGAAATCAAAGTTGATAACGCTTTGTTGGAATTGCGTAAACGCTTAGGACTTATGGCGTATCGGATTTGGGATAGCTATCAAAATTAGTATTTTAGTTTGAAATGTTTGAGATTCCGGGAATTGAGTCAACTCTAAATTGAATGCGGAATTCAGTTGTGTTTTAGTATATAAAGTTTTCACGGTTATTTGAGGAAAGAATCCAGGAAATAACACTTAAACTAGAATATTTTTAAGGTTTGCTATGATGCAAGAAGGTGGCTGACCAACGTACAATTCCACGCTATACTTATACGATTAATAGCACTGAAGAAGACGCAAACTACAAGTCATTCGGTGCAAATATTATTGTTCACAATGTGACCTCTGGTGGTGGAAAATGTATTTACATTTACCAAAAACCCAACGTCACCAAGTCAAAAGATGATCTTAGAGTAGAGACATTGACATGAGTGAAGTTAATCTATTTTTTAGATTTTAAGAAGGCTCAATTGTGGTGTAATTAGTAACACATGATGCGCTTACTGCGTCAGATAATCTCATTAATCTTTTGCATCGAAACTTTTATTATTATCAGATTGCATGGAAACTTCAGTGATTAGAATATACCAAGTAAAATGTGAAAATCTAATTTCTCCTAAACCACAATGAAATTAAGTCATGTATTCTCGAAATAAGCTAGGATAGTTTGTCGTTTGAGTTAGGAACTCCAAGTAAAATGAAGAAACTTACCAACCAAAATCTTCATTAAATGTGATGGATTAGCAATGCATCCTTGTTTATCGTCACTGCCATTCTTGCCACCATCATGACAACACGTTGGGCATGATTTTGTGTAACCTCCTGCAGCATTATGGCAAATCCCTTAACTGGCTTCTTCTCTAGATCCACATATTCATCAATATCAACACAAACTAAATCCTCACATCAAATGTATCTAGTTTTCTCAGGCCATATGAATATAAAGGACAAATTCAAGATGTTGATGTATTAATGGATCGGGACCTTCTAAACATACCCGAATCCTGTTGTAGCGTCAGTGCAATTGGTGTTCTTGGTGCACATATAGCTCTTGCCATTCTTTTTGGCTTCCTCGCGTGCTTTATCCCCTATCACCCGGTTCAGAGATAGAGCCCAACTCTTTAATTTAAGCTGCGAAAGATCACCAACCCAGAAATTATGGGCATGACTGGAAAAGCTCTCAACGGAGATGTCATAGTCGAAGGAATTCCTAGGGATGCTCGTCTCGCAGCAACCTATACCGGAACCCGACCTGTTTGCTGACGTTCGAAATGCTGCTGCACGAAGACACACACTCGAAAGAGAACTTCCCTCGGCGGTCTACGAAGGAGGTTGATATGTTTACAATCGACAGCGGTGAACTTCTTCTTGGTGCTGGATATTGGGAATTCAGCTAGGGTGAGTTCCGCATAATTCCTCAATGGCCCATCGAGAAGAACAAGCCATTCTTGTCACAAAATGAGCTGCTCTTACTTTTCAAATAATCTCGAGAGATTAATCTAAGATTCTAGACTTTAAGGAAATGTCTCTCATTCCGTGGGAAAGAAAAAGCCTAGTCTTCTCCTTTCCCAATCGATTTTTCATAGCGTGCATGGCAATTTTTTTCGTATGGGGGCGTTAATTAATGCAAAAATTGAAAGTTGATTGGGAAAGGACAAGACCTTACCCTTTGCTTTTTTACGGAAAAGAGACTTCTTGTTAAACTCTATGTTTGAACAATTCCAAAACAAAATATTGCTCCTTAACTATTAGTTGTGAAACAACAACGATGGGCGAAAAAAGCCAACTAGTTAACAAATTTTGTAAGTTGAATGATAATAGTGCCTAATTTCTTAGAAATTTATCTCCACAACATTTTTAGAGTGAATTTGTTTGAGTGAAAAAATTTCCACAATTAAGTTTTCTGGAGTTTCAAGTATTTGATTTGCTGAAAATGATCAATCAATAGAAAATATGTATGCTTAAAGTTAGGAAATTGAATTCCCTAACTTGAAAAGAGGAATATATTTTTCCTGAAAAATGATTTTCCGAAGAGTATTTTCCTTCGTTATGAAGTTTTCTCTGATTCAAACACACTCTTAGATTTCTTTTGATAGATGGTTTGCAAATCTCGACTGCCTACGTAATTGGATGACACCTTGAGAAATGATGCATGTCCCAACCTATTGACTTGTAATTAGGACTTCGACTCTCACCACCACAAGCAACTACAAACTTTTAATTAGGGCCCTTGATTTTTTATATCTTAAAATAAAACAGAACTTTATTTATTAAATTTTCTAATAAACTCGAAACAAATTTTATACTTTGTAGATGATTTTGGAAAATTATATTCTAATCTTCCTAGATCATATCAATATGAAGTGCATGATAACAAAAGTGAATTTTATCAATGTACCTTGACAACCATTCACAAGGTAAGGATTACCTCGGTAACCTCCTTTACAAGTGCACTTGTATCCGGATCCATTTTCAGCATCGGTGCAAATGGTGTTGTTGGTGCACTTGTAACTAGCACTGTTCTTCTTGGCATCCTCACATGTTGATTCCCTATTGCCCAGTCGAGAACTAGAGTGGATTGGTTAAATTTAAGCTGCTCAAGATCGCTAACCGAGAAGTTGTAGAAGCCACTTTTGGCGACGAAGGCATAGCTGCAAGGATTAAAATCCAGGACGTATTTATGCTTGTAAGTGCTGTTGATGGAGATCCAGTAGCCGAAAGAGCCCCTAGGGATGCTCGCCTCGCAGCAACCGATACCGGAACACGACCAGTTGCTGACATCCGAAAGGTTGCTGCACGAAGACATACACCTGAAAGAGAACTTCTCCTCAGGGTCCTGGAATGTGGCCAATGTGTCGCAACCGATGGCAATGAACTTGTTCTTGGTGTTGGATATGGGGAAATCAGCTACCGAGAGCCCCGTATATACGCTCGAAGTCCCATTGTGCCCGGAAGAGTTATAGCATTCTCGAACGGATGAAACATTTACTTGCATCTCATGGTCTTCGATAGAAATGTCTAATATTTCAAGGTCACTAGTTCTTTTATCCATGTAAGGTACAGGAGGGTTAGTAGAATTGTCACATTCGATGGTAAAAGATGGGTGATCGATGCGGCAATCGGAATTGCTATCCCTCGTTCCAAAGGGATAAGGAATTGAGAGAGTTCCACAAGCACGTCGGCATCCGTGCTTCATCATTGAATTAGTAGCTTCTGTTATGCGATTGTGGTATGAACTCAATAAAGCCCCAAGCACGACAACCTTCAAAAGGAGCTTATGGATGGCCATAGTTCTCCTTCAACTCTTCTCAAATATGTTCTTTCTTGATGAATTAACTCAATGGGTTCGGGGGGATTATAAGGAGAAGTAAGATGGGTTTCTTCTTTTTTCGTTTTTTTCTTTGGTCAAGTCAGTGTAGTTATTGGTTGATCAAAAGAAGTATGACAGTAAGTTAAAGCTGTGGAGTCAATGTCAGCTGGTCCCAGGCCCGGCCACATGCGGGAGACGATTTCACGATGATTCCTCGGGTGACGAATCTAGTGCAGTGCACGTGACATTTGCCAAATGCACGATTTATCTTAGAGTCCATCACTAATATAGACAAATGCTCTGCAATCGTTTTTTTTGGTACTCATTAGAAGTACGATAGTAAGTTAAAGCTGTGGAGTCAATGTCAGCTGGTGCATCACTAATGTAGTTATTGGTGGATCAAAAGAAGTACGACAGTAAGTTAAAGCTGTGGAGTCACTGTTAGCTGGTCCGGGGCCCAGCCACATGCGGGAGACGATTTCACGATGATTCTTCGGGTGACGAATCTAGTGCAGTGCACATGACATTTGCCAAATGCACTATTTATCTGAGAGTCCATCACTAATATAGAAAAATGCTCTACAATCGTTTTTTTGCTACTCATTAGAAGTACGACAGTAGGTTAAAGCTGTGGAGTCAATGTCAGCTGGTCCATCACTAATGTAGTTATTGGTGGATCAAAAGAGGTACGACAGTAAGTTAAAACTGTGGAGTCAATGTCAGCTGGTCCGGGCCCCAGCCACATGCGGGAGACGATTTCACGATGATTCCTCTGGTGACGACTCTAGTGCAGTGCACGTGACATTTGCCAAAATTTACGATTTATCTGAGAGTCCATCACTAATATAGACAAATGCTCTACAATCATTTTTTTGCTACTCACTAGAAAAACACAAGCTATTCTGAGCCAGAGACTAGAGTACTCTTTGTCACAAAATGATATGCTCTAACACGTCCTAAAAACATTTTAAAGCAATTGATTTCTTCAATTTGTACGGGTAAAGAAATCTCCAATAATATTTTTCCCCAAGAAGGCATATCTAGAATTTCTTTTAATAATTTTCAGTATAAGAATATTCAAATATTCATTATAGTGAATAGTTTGTTTCTCAACTTTGTAAAGCTTAATTTGGTTGCATCATTGTTAATGATTAATCTTTTTTCCTTACTTAATTTACCACATGTAATATGTTATGTAGACATTCATACCATAATAGTGGAACATCTATGACATCCTGATTTTCAGGCCATGTTTTCGATTGAATAAGGTTGGCTTTTGATCGACATGCCTATAGTTCTATTCTCTAAGCTGATCACTCACAAGATAACTAGTCTATCAGGTGAAACCGTTAAGGAATATAAACGCAATAGACTTGAGAATTCCAATAGGAATTAACTACTTGACTGTGCTAATCTGCAAATGTCATTACGACACTGTCAAAATCGATCGGAGATTAAAGATAGGTCGATTCGACGAGGTAGGTGATCATAGTGTGGGTGATTCCACTAGATTGCAAAATTTTCGTTGATAGGCATTAGACCGATTTTTCTATCATTTTTGGGTACCCTGTGTTCGTAATTGAAATCTTGAGATTTTCACGACAACCGAGAGTCGCCGATGTGTCGAAGATGTACATTATGGTTCGAAAATAATCGATCATGGGTCAATTGCACTAAAAATTCCTAAAAGTTACTCGATATGTTAGGTCACGCTAAAATCGCGTCGATTGAAATTAACCGCAAATTTGAACCCATTTCAAAAATTGAAAGTTACGTCATGTCACGATTTATTTTAGAAATGTCGACTCATCCTCCAAAATTTTTTTGGCAAGCTCGGGATTTTTATGGAAAATCAATTCGGATGATTCATAAATGAAACGAAATTCGGAGGGGCCAAAGCAAGTAGATTTTTGGCCTTCAAAAAGGACTAGTTTGTGAGGACAAGTGTGGAAATGGTGTAGGCTTCCTTCGCAGCAAATTTGGTCACAAAATTAGAGAGATTTGTAAAGAATTGAAGTTCAATAGAGGGAAATTCGTGGGCTAGCTTGGGGGTTGCAACATTTCGCACCAAATTGGATTATTTGTGAAATATTATGCAAGAAAGATTTATGGGGGACATATGGGATTAACATGAAGACTTCAGGGGAACAAACATTGATTAAGGTGGATATTTTCATGGACTTTGACCCCCTTTTCTCCAGCTTCCTTCGCACACCAAGCCGCCGGTTCTTCCCCCCTTCTTCATGCGCCTTGCCCTCGATGAAACCAAAGCCCCTCTCTTTCTTTATTTCCTCTCTTCTTTTCTTTTCGTTCAATCCCCTCAAGCCGTCTCCCCTCTGTCTTTGCCGCGTGCCTCCTCTGTTTTCCTGCCCCACCTTTGACCGACAGCCCCATTTCCATCTTCATGCAGCGCCTTCCATTGAAGCATCCCACCAGTCAACCCAGCAAAGCCGAAGTTGACTCCAGCAGCTCCTTTGTGCGCCAGCTGCCCCATTGCGAATGCTCCAAACTTCAGCAATGCTTGCCCATCGTCAACACTACACCTCCACCGAAGCAGCCCAACGAACCGTCCCTCTCTTGCCACCACATCAACCCCACTCAGTCGAACATTCCCACCTCTCTACTTCTTCGTGCGACTTCTCCATTTCTCCTCCGCCACCGAATCAACCGCCAGCAGCTCCTTCGTCTCGTCCCCTCCAGCAGCGACGCCACCGCCCAATTTCAACGGCCCAGCCCAGCCCAGAATTGAGCAGCCTCCCCGCCTCCAATTCAGCTCGTGTCTTCATCCTAGTCTTGAGCTGAGGCCAGCCCACTCGAGGTCCGCCAATAGCCCGTGAAGTCAGCCCAGCCCGTAGCTGCAGCCTGGTTAAGTAGAGCAGTTCCCTGTGGGCTTGCAAGGCCTTTTCAGCCTGGTCCAAGTTTCCTTTGGTGCCACCGTAAACTCGAGTTTCGGCTGTTGTCGCGCCGCCATCGCCGTGGACTCACCGACCCGCAAAACCAGTGAGTTTACTCACTAAACTCTGCTTAGGGAGTTAATGATGTTTAAGAGTTGATTAGTTTAGGCTAAGTATGGTTTATGTGGTTAGTTAGAACGGATTAGTGATTTAAATACTCATTATTGCATGTTAGGTGGTTAGATTGGCTTAATTAGAGACTAGATAGGTTGTATTATTTATCTAGATAGGTTCGGAGATTTTCTAGGCCTGTTTCGATATTTAATTAGGCATTTCGGCCTAAGTTTCTATTTATGGCATTTAATTGTATTTATTTAATTATTTTTGGTATTTATTTAATTATTTATTATTTTCTGAAAATTATACCAGGATAACAGGTAACCGGAATTTTGTGTCGATTGCAATGATATACTTGGTTTATTTAATTGAGTGGTGATCGTAAATTTTAAGCATTTATTCCAAAATTTTGAAATTTTGGAGGCGACACCTGGCCATGCCAGAAGACTGCCAAACTTTGAGTAGGTCGTGCCCATTGGGCCATGATTAACTTGGCTACGCCAAAAGACCGTTGAACATAGAATAGGGTTTGCCCATTGGGCCGTGATTAAAATACAACACCTAACTACGATAGAAGCCTGCCGAATATCAAGTAGGCTATGCCCATTGGGCCGTGATTAAAATTGGAACACGTGTTTGATTGAGATTATGCGAGACGTTCCAATTGATATGTGCATTTATTATATGCATCTTTGATATGAATTGTACTGACATGCAGGAGGGAACTGAGGCGAGGTAAGTCCTCTATTTGGTGTGTATAGACTGCCTTTAGGCGTAATTCCTTCCTAGTCGGGGTTTAGGGGGTAAACTTGTTGAGACATTGTCTCACCCTGTCGTAGGCTTAACATTTCAGGTGATCTAACCCTCCTATTGAGGTTGTAAAGGACTCGAAGCCCCCGGAGCCTGTGAAGATGGAGTTTGAAAGATCAACGAATGTGTCCGACTAGTACATCGTAGGACAATGTCGTTTTGGGAGCCGAGTAGACTTTTGTGTATAAACCTGTGTATTTATAAAAAGCGTTGTGAAATCAGTTGTCTTGTGCTTCTATCCCAATTGAGTTTTGTCTAGAGATTATTTATTTGCTTCCGCATGCGCAATAAAATGAATGGGTCGACAACGCGTCCTGGAATGTCACAAATTTAATCGACCACCGAGGGATGGGCACAGGTTCAAGGATCGAGGCGTGACATCCCCATTTAGTGGTATCAGAGCTAGTTAGTGATTAGAGTGATAAGGTGTGATGGTTTATGAGATAGTTAGTAGGAATGACATTTATTTCATGCTGATGCATGTCAATGATAACTGTTTGGTAGATTGTTTGGTGTAGGTCGCTCAGTTTCTAATTCTGTATAGAATTGGAAAGCAGGTTTCTATAAAGATTTTGCAGAATGAGCTATCCAGAGCAAAGGACTCCTTGGAAGAGGATTGTTGCGTCAGTCTCTCGGGGTAGGATGCTGACTAGGGTCAACGCCCGAGGTAGAGCGCAGGCTCAGGCCAGCGCAAGTGGATTAGCGCCGCCACCGGTCGATGCTGAGGTAGCAACCCTTGATGATCCTAGGATTGACGGAATCATGTAGGCACTTGAGGTAATGGGAGCACTGACGGGGCAGCAGGCTTAGAATCAAGCTGACAATGCCGTCGCTACAACCACCACTACCGTAGCCGCCACTATTGCCGCCAATGCCGCTACTGCTGCTGCTGCTGCTACCATAACTGTTGAGGTTCCACTTGGGAACGTAGTTGTTGAGAGACCGATAAACAAGCTTGTCGAGCAATTTTTGAAGTTGAACCCGCCGAGGTTCACAGGTGCGAGAGATCCCAGATTGCAACCCTCTGGATCCAGGACTCAGAAGAGGCATTTGCACTGCTGAGGTGCATAGAGGAAGAGAAGGTTGTCCTTGCAATCTATCAGTTGCAAGGTAATTTGAATACTTAGAGCCTTTAACGACAAGTATTATTCTGGTAGCACCTGAGAGCGGAAGATGGAGGAATTCCAGCGCCTTCGTCAAGGGATGATGATCGTGGACCAATATGAGGCTAAGTATGCTAAGTTGTCTCGGTATGCGCTAAGATTGGTGGAAGATCCCAAAGATAAAGCTAGGAGGTTCAAGAACGGCCTCCAACCAAAACTAAGGAGTCCATTGGTGCCATTTGACCTGAAGGATTACAATGGGGTTTATGGTCGGGCCCAGTTGATAGAGAGTGACCTGAGTGAACAGATTGCTACATCTGAGTCGAGGTTCAGTTCAAATAGAGATGGGAACCGGTTCGGGACTAAGCCCATGATCGGAGGAAGATTCCATGTTCTGCCCAATAGGAAGGGTGGAATAAGCAAGTTAATGCCAAGTTAGAATGGCGTGTGTTGCTTTTGTTGAAGGCGACACGGATCAACCCCATGCCAATCTAGGCCAAGTGCTTGTTTTGAGTGTGGCCAGCAAGGTCACATAGCCAAGAACTGTCCCAAAAGACAGAGGAGACCATAGCCGTTACCGCCGCCGCCACCGATGGGACTGAACAGAGGGAACGCGCCACATAATGCACCTTAGATAGGGCGCTACTAGGATGGCGAAGGAGACATGAATGAACCAAGCTATGCACCGATCAAGGGAAGAATGTTTTGGGATAATTTTATCAAAGCAGCGTAGTGGAATTTTGATTAAGTTTGTAGAACCTCAATTTGTTGTAATAAAGTCATAGAAAGGAGAATCATTGGCTAGAGTTGTACTTGAATATTTTGTTTATGTATAACTTTGAGGTCATATATAAAAATGTTTGGCGCAAAGAACCTTTTATTGTAATGAATTGTGTATTCAAGGAGTATCTGGATCCATTTGTGATAATGTTTATCAATGATATTCTGGTGTATTTGAGAAGTGCTAAGGAGCACGAAAGTCATTTGAGGATGGTACTTCAGACCCTGAGGATTCATGGATTGTACGTTAAGTTTAGCAAGTGCAAGTTTTGGTTGACTCATGTTGCGTTCCTAAGTCATGTGATTTCAGGCAAAGGAATCTCCATGGACCCGTCTAAGATTGAAGCAGTTATCAGTTGGCCAAGACCGACGACAGTGTCAGAGATCAGAAGTTTTCTAGGTTTGGCAAGCTACTACAGAAGGTTCGTGGAAGGATTTTCAGCTTTAGCTTCGCCGTTGACTCGATTACTGAAAATGAAGAGAAGTTTGTATGGACAGACAAGTGCGAGCGTAGTTTCCAAGAACTTAAGCAGAAGCCGACTACTGCACCTGTGCTAACCATTCCATCTTATCCTAGAGGATACGAAATCTATAATTATGTGTTCTCTAGAGGACTAGGTTGTGTGCTAATGCAACATGGTAGGGTGGTTGCATACGTGTCCCGTCAATTAAGACCTCATGAATTGAATTATCTGATGCATGATTTAGAACTTGTAGCGATTATTTTTGCTTTGAAGATTTGGAGACATTATTTGTATGGAAAAAGATTCCAAATTTTCACGGACCATCAAAGTCTCAAGTACTTATTTTCTCAGAATGAGTTGAATCTGAGACAGCGTTGCTGGATGGAACTCCTGAAGGACTATGATTGTGATGTTCTATATCACCTTGGAATCTTCGAATTCGCCCTTTTGGATATTTGGCAACTCTCTTCATTTGTCTCATCATGCAAAGTGAATGAGATCAATGAGTTGTTTTGGCACCTAAGGCATTTGCGAATAACAAAACTTCCCAAAACGAAATTCAACTTTATTCCACCTCTATGGAAAATTGGCGCCGAGGATGCCTTGACGCATGCTTACTCCTCAAGTTCCATGAGCCTACACTTTTATCTTTTAAAATGACCAAATGTCAATCTCAAATAGACTCATTGTCCTACCGGAGAAAGCAATTTCGTGAAGAGAGGGCCTTAAGCAGAGTTTTCTTGGAATTCATTTTGGAAGGTAGACGTAAGGCTTCACTTGAAACACTTCTGAATTTTATTTTATTTTATTGCTTTGTTTTGTTCTTTTTTTTTTTTTTTATATATATGTAAAATGATGATTTTCGAATTCCATCATTAAAAATGTGAGTCGCACAATTTACAAGAACATCAATTGGATTTGCAATCAAAACCCAAAACGGAAAACATGTTTCTTAACAAGAATAAAGACAATGATAAAATACAAGAGACTCTTTTACAGATGAAAGTAAAAAATCAACTCATGTCATAACTCTATAATTCACTTCGTGGTCACCATGAGAATGTCAAGGAGCATCATGCATGACCTGCAAAAAGACGATAATGTTAGTACGTGATCAATGAGGTTGCTTCTTACAACAAAATCGAGGTGACGGTACATGCCCCATAATCCTTACTATGGGATCTTTGTATTTCGCCAAGATTTTATCATAAAAGAAGACATCATTTAAATAATCAATCCCGACCATCAATCGATTGTCCACTTTTATTCCAAAAGTTCCGTATGCAAAAGTGGCATTGATTTTTTTTTTTTTTGAAGAGATTAATTTTATGATTTTACTCTTGCAAAAAATGAAGTGACTTCTATTTTGAGAAATCTATACAAAATGCGATTTGCATTTCAATCCCAAAATGTGAGAAGGAAAGAGTTTGATCAAAAATGCAATCTCAATTTTTGTGCCCCAATATATAACCGCAACTTGCGAGCCCCTTTTTTTTTGGGCATTTTTTTTTCAAAATGTGATTTTGAGCCCATAATTAAGAAATTAAATAAAATCATGTGTTCAACAGGGCCAAATCAAAATGTTTAAAGCTTGCATTCAAACGTTCACTTGCCAAAAGTGATTGCCAATTTTTTCAATTATAAGCCTACGACACCAAGGGCATTCAATTAATACCCGCAAAATTCAAGATGAAAATGCAATACAAAATGAGCAAATAAAAAGGAAAAATATACTTACAATAGGTGCCGAGCTTGTCTTCTTCTTTTTTTTCAATTACATAAACATGCACATGAGATGTGGTTCGATTTCTACTCTATATGGCTCAAAATGGAGCCATGGAATCACCGAACTGAACCAGCAAGATTGCGGCTAGGTCGGGTTACCCCTGACTCCGGCTTCGTTAAAGAACCAACCCGTGTCGCGCGGTTGCAAACCGGGGTGGGTACCTTCGACATGAAGAAAGAAATTTTCGGGTTAAGGTGGGCAACTCGTACTATACGGTTGTAGTCGAAGTGGTATCCACCTCAACACCATCCTAGGTGATCCTATGCGGCCCAAGTCTGGCGGCATGTTGTGTATGCTATGGTGTAGTGCAATGCAGGGAACACATGCATGACAATTGATAAACAAATCGGCACTTCATACATAAATAAACCATTCATTCCTACACCTCCCTACAAGACAAATATGAGCAAACACTTCCTCTTATACCTCCCATTCTACAAAAATATTTAACACTTTTAATATTAGGGACATACTTGGAATCCTCGCTACCAAACAAAAATATTTTTGAACAAGATTAATTTTGGCCTAACTCCTTTAAGGTTTAAAACCAAATCTCCAGTGGAGTCGCCAAGTTGTCGCGATCTACCCTCGAGAGGAGGGAATAGATTTAGGGGTATTGCCTAAAGGACAGGCTGAAGGCCTATGATTAGGCGTGGGCTCTCCCAAGCCCACACCCCACGTGACATTAGGATATATTTTAGGAATTTTGCACAAAAGGAGTCGCTACTAGCCTATTGGGATCGCTAGAAACTAAGTGAGGCATGTGAGTGTACCTCACTTCCTACGCAACCAGAGAATCTACGATCGGGGACTTGATTACACTAATTGACCAATTAGTGCCATTTCGATACCTAATCTTGTTCATTTTAAGAGTAAAAAAATTTGTCAAGCAGTTTGAATCAATTTTATACCTATCCACTAACATGCGAGGTGATCATGCGAGTATGCAATCATTAAAGTAACAATAATAACTACCAAGATCCTAATTGTAAGAAAATAAAACGCGTGCAATTAAACATAATGAGATAAGCAAATTAAACATACGACATAATCAATATGCGAGCAAATAAATGTCTAATTACAATAAGAAAGCAAGATTTAGCAATTCCTAACCAAACCCCATCATTTTTGGATTTTTTAAATTTTTAAATTTTTTTTAAAAAATGAATTTTTAAATTTTTTTAAATTTTTTTAAATTTTTTTAAATTTTTAAATTTTTTAATAATAATCAAATAAATTTTATTTTCGGGCCGGATTGGGTCATGTCCGGTTTGACCCCACTCGGGTCCGACCCGGTCATGGCGAGAGTCGGGTCCGGTTGAAGACTCGACCGGGCTCGGCTGATTGGGCTAGGCCCGACCAGTGGTCGGGCCCTTGCTTGATTTAGGATTGGGCCCGTCGGTCGGGCCCAACCCTGCTCGACAAAGCTCGCGGGCCCTAGCAGGACTGGGCCTGAATTGCGGGCCCAATCAAATCCAAAAATTCAGTCCACGAAAAAGAAATATAAATAAACTAAGCCTGGCCCAACACACACAAAAAATACTCTAATACTAACCCGGCCCAATGACCTTGCTCCAGCCTAGAAAGAAATTAGCTTACGCACGTAGACCTGGCCCGGACGGATCAAAACCCTACCTGGTTTGTGACCCGCGCCGGACCCGATTTTTGGGCCGGAACCCTAGGGTTTCTTGGTGACGTTGACAACGGCGGCGGCGCGGCGGCTGGCGATGGCAGCGCGGAATGGCTTGGCGGAGGACCTGCCAGCGTCACGGATTCAGGTGGAGGGAGCACGGCAGCGGTGGTGCTTGGGTGGAGCTTTGGCGGCTGGCATGGTTGTGCTCGTAGTTGTAGGCAAAGCGCAACGGGTCGTCACGGTCGGAGGTGGGCAGCACTTAGGCGTGGTGGCAAACTACTGCGGCATTGACGACAGGCTAAGGTGTGCGAGCGGCTTCTGGTGTAGAGGCGGGGCGCGGCGGTGACTTGAGCTGCTCTGGCGGTACTCGTGGGCGTTTAGCACTTCAGCAGCAACGATGCGGGGATGCAGGTGTCGCTCAAGGGGCAAAAAGCAACGGCTCGACGTCGGGGAAAATGGGTAGCGACAGCGTCGGGACAGGCGGAGGCTGGAGAGGTGTGGCCTGGCGGTGGGGCTTCTTGACGTCTCTAGTGGCTGGATAGACTTGCAGGCGGCATCGGCGGCGAGCTGCCCCTCGGTTTCTCCCCAAAGAAGCCTCCATTGTTCTTCTCCTTTTTTGCTTTCCCTTTCTCTAGCTCTCTCTCCCCTTTCTATCTTCTCTTGCTCTCTGCTCTCCGTTTTCTCACTCTATGTGTTTTTTTCCTTTTTCTTTTGTTATATCTCGTTTCTCCTCCCCTCTCTCCCCATGTTTTTCTCCTGTGTCCTTTCTTTCTTTCTTTTTTTTTTTTTTTTTTTTTTTTTTTTTTTTTTCTGTTTTGCCCTCTAGGGTCTCCTTTGTGAAGGTGAGCTGAGGAGGAAGAGGCTGGGGCACGGGCCGAGTCGCACGTGAGAGAGAGAGAGAGAGGGGAAAAGAGGAGGACCGAGTTGGGCCAAGGCCAAATTTGGCCCAACTCGGCCCTTCACGCATCCCCTTTTTTTCTCTTTTTTTTTTTTTTTTTGTATTTTTTTGTTGTTTTGTTGTTTATTATTATTTTTTTATTTTTTTAGCAACTTATTCCTAATTCTGCATGCGATAAGTTTTAAATAAAATTGTAAAATTTAGGTGTCAACAGCTGCCCATCTTTGAATGGGAGCTCGAAGAGGTTCCATTCAAAGACAAAAGACACCTAAATTATTTTGGCGATAGAGAGACCCCAGGTGCATATGCACGTATTAGGTCGACGGAAAGAACTCATAACTATGGAAATGCCTCATGTCAATAAGAGGAAGAAAGACTCTGGGCTACAGAAGCACGTCGTGTCATAGGAAGGACTCCGAGCTACTAAGTTCTCCGGGCTACAAAAGCTCTCCGGGCTACAAAGCTCTCTGTGTCATAAGAAGAAGGACTCCGAGCTACAAAGCTCTCCAGGCTACAAAAGCACGCTGGGCTACAAAGCTCTCCATGTCATAAGAAGAATGACTCTAGGCTACAAAGCTCTCTGTGTCATAAGAAGAAAAAAAGACCCCGAGCTATAAAAGCACGCCATGTCATAAGAAGAAAGACTCTGGGCTACAAAGCTCTCTGAGCTACAAAAGCACACTAGGCTACAAAGCTCTCCATGTCATAAGAAGAAGAAAAGACCCCGGTCTATAAAAGCACGCCATGTCATAAGAAGAAAGGCTACGGGCTACAAAGCTCTCCTTGCCATAATAAGAAGAAAAGACCTTGAGTTACAAAGGCACGTCGTGTCATAAGAAGAAAGACTCCGGGCTACAAAGCTCTCCGTGTCATAAGAAGAATAAAAGATCCCAGGCTACAAAAGCACGCCGTGTCATAAGAAGAAAGATTCCGGGCTATAAAGCTCTCCGGGCTACAAAAGCATGCCGGGCTACAAAGCTCTCCGTGTCATAAGAAGAAGGAAAGACCCCGGGCTACAAAAGCACGCCGTGTCATGAGAAGAAAGACTCTGGGCTACAAAGCTCTCCAGGCTACAAAAGCACGCCGGGCTACAAAGCTCTCCGTGTCATAGGAAGAAGGACTCCGAGCTACAAAAGCACGTCATGTCATAAGAAGAAGAAAAGACCCCAGGTTACAAAAGCACGCCGTGTCATAAGAAGAAAGAGAGGAATGAGGTCTCCCGAGTAACAATAGGTTTCAACCGGGTTGAAAATGCATGATTTGAGGGAAACCAATGAACTTTTGTAGATGACATGGTTTAAGGTTAACCATGAACCTTTTGAAAAAATCGCAATTTAAAAATAGACTTATGAACATTTTAAAAGCGTGGTTTAAGGATAGGCCCACAAACTGTGTAGTTTAAGGATAGCTCACGAACCTTGTGGTTTAAGAATAGACCCATGAACCTTGTGGTTTAAGGATAGATCCACTAACCGTGTGGTTGAAGGATAGACCCACGAACCTTGTGGTTTAAGGATAGACCCACGAACCGTGTGGTTTAAGGATAGACCCACGAACCTTGTGATTTAAGGATAGACCCACGAACCATTTGAGACGGCATTGTTTTTGATGACATGGTTTGAGGTTGACCACGAACCTTTGATTTTTAGGGAAGCACCCGCTAACCCCTTGAAAACTACATGGCTTCACTGAGAAATCCTATGAAACTAACTTGAGCAAATGTCATTAGGGACAACATCAAGAGACGTATTAGCAATATTGTAGCATTAATTGAACAGGCTAATCAAGCTAAGTCCAACTGCTTTAAAAAAAAACATTCGACGTCAATTAGTATCATGTGGTGCAAAATTGTTATCTTGTTTGTGGATATATCATTAATCATCAAATTCTTTGGGAGTCGAGTTCTTATCAGGCCAACTACGACTTGTGAAAAAGGCTCGTTAAGTATGCCAAACTAGAGCTTCTTAGTTAGAAAGGGCTTCTCACACACTCTCGATAAAATGGTTGTTTTATCCCATCCATTCGCGTGGGAAATAGCTTATTGCTGAGGGTATCTCACATAACCCGTGTCAAAGGCTTTTGGAATCATTCGTGATGAGCACAATCTGATCGATCAAAAAAGTCTTTTGAAAGGACCGCAATATAGACTTAGTTAGGGCTTACACAAAGGAATTATTTCTTTAAGGCCAATAAAGGAACATTTGTCGCTATATTCATCGAGTTTACAAGTCGAGAATTTGGAAGATAAGACCAGATAGAATTACCTCCACTTTTTCAAGCAGTAGCTTCTTTGTGGCATTCTCATTTTCACTTAAACCATCCCAATCAGAAGAGACTTCAAAAGATGGTTGTAATGTTGGTTTGGGAGAGGCTTGAAAGGCTTAAAAATTTCAATAAGGTTTTTGAGAGTCAGTGATCATCATGGCATCGTGACCAGGTCACTTGATCTTTCGAAGTCATTTGGATTTTGAAACACAGCGCATCTTGAAAGTCCCTTGACTAATCATTTCTGCATGGGAGCTTCGCTCCTCTCTAATTTTTTTTCCACTTGCGATGATTTTTTTTTTTTTTTACACAAGCACTTGGACTTTGATAATTTTTCTTTCACATAAGATGTAGCTTTTTGATTCTTTTTCTTGATAGGCATTGGCCTTGCTTTTACCAAGCGCACTGCTTTTTCATGCCCCCTAGTTTGTCGAACTTTTTGCTCTTTGAATTTTTGTAGCTCCTATGACTTTCAAGATGTTTTTCACATTTTCCCGTAACTGTCAATTGTACTTGATCAATTCTTATGCCTTGCCCAAGTGAAGGGAGATGATCACTGCTCAAGGTTCATAAATGAATAATCAGGCCCAAATTGGTTAAAGTAATGGGTATCAGTGTTTGGGTAGAGAAGGAAATGTTCTTTTTTATCTTGAGATGAGTCAAGCTCTAATGAGAATTCCTCTGAAGCTATCACGAGAAGATTGATGCAAGTGAAAGTAATGGAATCTTTCTCAATCTTTTGCTTTACAACATGATCATAACCCCCTATGCTGCCCCAATGTAGAGTTGTTCTTGACAATGATACTTTGAAGTATCATCTTCTTCTTTTTCCACCCAAAGGGATAGCAAGAGATTAGTGCAATACTTTGGATTGATGAAGGAAATGCCTTTATCATTTCGATCTTTACGCTCAATGTGAATGAATCCGTCGTCCTAAGAGAAGGTCGCCTTTCACTCAACTCTCAAAAGTGTTTGAAAGACGTGTTTGGAAATGGCTTGCCTTTCTTCATCCTAAGCACTTCTTGTTTGGCATGGTTAACATCTCCATCTCACTCTGTCGAGATCATCTGAGTAGATCTGAGTAAATCAATCTCCATAGGGAAATTTGATTCAAAATGAATAATCCACAAAATGAGAAAACAATTTTGGGATAAAAAGGATGCTCAAAAAGTTTGTAATTTTTTTTTCTTTTCTCATTTATTCATTTCATTTTTTTTGCATGTCTCTAGGAAAGCACCAAAGGTTCTCTTTTGTAATGGAAATTCTCATTTTTTTTGACTTAAAAAAAATTGAGAAGAAGGGTACTTACCTGCAGCATGGCGACCCGTAACCCCGTAAAGAATGTGAAAGAATATGTTAGTACAAAAATCTTTAGGGATTGAAATGTTGGAAACGATACATTAGTACCCTTCATTTGCTTTCATCTTTTGGGCACTAACATCTCTTGGATTCACCTTCGTGGATATTTGGTAACTCAACAATACCATTCCCTTGCATTCGCCTTTAAGTGCTTGATGTATTCCTGATTCGTTGGTGGAAGGCGCCACTTCTATGGTCAAGGTGCAACTTTTTTTATTTATCACCCTGTAAGAAGGGGAGATGAAACAAGTTATCTCCATTCTTAGTTAGGTTCAAATGAGGAACGATACATCATTTTTGATGAATTTGAGAATGTTGTTCCAGCACACTTCATTGATAGGTAGATTTTTCTCTAAATCAAACGTTGTTCTCCCACTTTTTATATGACAAACCTTTGTTCCGTTCGAATCTGTCCTGTACCAAAGAAAAGGATACGTCATTTTTTACGCTGAAAAGAAATCAAGTTTAGGAACGAGATACATCCTTTTCAAAGTCAAGCAATCAACATCCCAATGTATCTCTCATGGAGGAAGGGATAATATTGTCCCTTTGTTTCATCATTTGAATATTTCTTTCTTTAAGATGAACATGACTCAATAATGCTCCATCGCATTTGTTGGAACGTTACAAAACTTGGTACTCTTGATGTCTCCTTGACAATGAAAAGATAATCATCTCAGAGACGATATCAGAAATGGATAATTGAAATCGATACAATTTACTCTTCCTTCGAATTCGCCTTTTTGGATATTTGGCAACTCCCTTCATTTGTCTCATCATGCAAAGTGAACGAGATCAATGAGTTGTTTTGGCACCTAAGGCATTTGCGAATAACAAAACTTCCTACAACGAAATTCAACTTCGTTCCGTTCCGCCAATATAGAAAATTGGCGCCAAGGATGCCTTGATGCATGCTTACTCCTCAAGTTCCATGAGCCTACACTTTTATCTTTTAAAATGAGCAAATGTCAATCTTAGATAGACTTATCGTCCTACAAGAGAAAGCGATTTCGTGAAGAGAGGGCCTTAAGCAGATTTTCTAGGAATTCATTTTGGAAGATAGACGTAAGGATTCACTTGAAAAACTTATGAATTCTTTTTTTTTTTTTTGCTTTGTTTTATTATATATATATATATATATATATATATATATATATATATATATATAAAAATGATGATTTTCGAATTCCATCATTAAAAATGTGAGTCGCACGATTTACAAGAGCATCAATTGGATTTGCAATCAAAACCCAAAACGAAAAACATGTTTCTTAACAAGAATAAAGACAATGATAAAATACAAGAGACACTTTTACAGATGAAAGTAAAAAATCAACTCATGTCATAACTCTGTAATTCACTTTGTGGTCACCATGAGAATGTCAAGGAGCATCATGCATGACCTGCAAAAAGACGATAATGTCAGTACGTGATCAATGAGGTCGCTTCTTACAAGAAAATCGAGGTGATTGTACATGCCCCATAATCCTTACTACAAGATCTTTGAATTTCGCTAAGATTTTATCATAAAAGAAGACATCATTTAAATAATCAATCCACGACCATCAATCGATTGTCCACTCTTATTCCAAAAGTTCCGTATGCAAAAGTGGCACTGATTTTTTTTTTTTTGAAGAGATTAATATTATGATTTTACTCTTGCAAAAATGAAGTGACTTCTATTTTGAGAAATCTATACAAATTGCGATTTGCATTTCAATCCCAAAATGTGAGAATGAAAGAGTTTGATCAAAAATGCAATCTCAATTTTTGTGCCCCAATATATAATCGCAACTTGCGAGCCCCTTTTTTTGGGCATTTTTTTTTCAAAATGTGATTTTGAGCCCATAACTAAGAATTTAAATAAAATCATGTGTTCAGGGCCAAATCAAAATGTTTAAAACTTGCATTGAAATGTTCACTTGCCAAAAGTGATTGCCAATTTTTCAATTATAAGCCTACGGCACCAAGGGCATTCAATTAATACCCGCAAAATTCAAGATGAAAATGCAATACAAAATGAGCAAATAAAAAGGAAAAATATACTTACAATAGGTGCCGAGCTTGTCTCTTTTCTTTTTCAATTACATAAACATGCACATTAGATGTGGTTCAATATCTACTCTATATGACTCAAAATGGAGCCATGGAATCACCGGACTGAACCAGCAAGGTCTCGGCTAGGTCGGTTTACTCATGACTCCGGCTTCGTCAAAGAACCGACCCGTGTCGCGCGGTTGCAAACCGGGGTGGGTACCTTCGACATGAAGAAAGAAATTTCAGGGTTAAGGTGGGTAACTCGTACTACACGGTTGTAGTCAAAGTGGTATCCACCTCAACACCACCATCCTAGGTGATCCTATGCAGCCTAGGTCCGGCGACAGGTTGTGTGTGCTATGGTGTAGTGCAATGCAGGGAACACATGCATGACAATTGATAAACAATTCGGCACTTCATAAATAAATAAACCATTCATTCCTACACCTCCCTACAAGAAAAATATGAACAAACACTTCCCCTTACACCTCCCATTCTACAAAAACATTTAACACCTTTAATGTTAGGGACATACTTGGAATCCTCACTGGCAAACAAAAATATTTTTGAACAAGAGTAATTTTGGCCTAACTCCTCTAAGGTTTAAAACCAAATCCCCAGTAGAGTCGCCAAGCTGTCACGACCTACCCTCGAGAGGAGGGGAATAGATTTAGGGGTATTGCCTAAAGGACGGGCTTAAAGCCCATGATTAAGCGTGGGCTCTCCCAAGCCCATACCCCGCGTGACATTGGGATATATTTTAGAAATTTTACACAAAATGAGTCGATACTAGCTTATTGGGATCGGCTAGAAACTAAGTGAGGCATGGGAGTGTACCTCACTTCCTACACAACTAAAGAATCTAGGATCGGAGACTTGATTACACTAATTGACCAATTAGTGCCCTTTCGGTACCTAATCTTGTTCATTTTAAGAGTAAAAATTTTTGTCAAGCAGTTTGAATTAATTTTATACCTATCAACTAACATGCGAGGTGATCATGCAAGTGCGCAATCATTAAAGTAACAATCATAGCTACCAATATCCTAATTGCAATAAAATTAAACACGTGCAATTAAACATAATTAGATATGCAAATTGAACATACGACATAATCAATATGCGAGCAAATAAATGTCTAATAACACTAAGAAAGCTAGATATAGCAATTCCTAACCAAACCCCATCATTTTTGGATTTTCGAAAATTTTAAATTTTAAAAAAATTTAAAAAATTTAATTAATTTTTATTTTTAAATTTTTAAAATTTTTAATAATAATCAATTTTTTTTTCGAGCCTGACCGAGTCATGTCCGGTTTGACCCGACTTGGGTCCGACTTGATCATGGCGCGAGTCGAGTCCGGTCAAAGACCGGACCCGGGCTCGGCCCAATTGGGATAGGCCCAACCCGAATTGGTCGGGCCCTCGCTTAATTAAGGGTTGGGCCCGACCGACGGGCCCAAGTGGGGCCCAACCCTCCTCGACAAAGCTCGCGGGCCCTAGTAGGACTGGCCTGAACTGCGGGCCCAATCCAATCCAAAAATTCAGTCAACGAAAAGGAATTTTAAATAAACTAAGCATGGCCGAACACACACAAAAATACTCTAATACTAACTTGGCCCAATGACCTTGCTCCAGCCTAGAGAGAAATCAACCTACGCACGCAGGCTCGGCCCGAACAGATCAAAACCCTACCCGGTTTGCGACCCGCGCTCGACCCGATTTTTGGGCCGAAGCCCTAGGGTTTCTTGGTGACGCTGATGACGGCGGCGATGGGCTTAACGGCAGTGGCGACGCGGCAGGTGTTGGCAGAGGCGCGGAATGGCTTAGTGGAGGACTGTTGGCGTCACGGATTAAGATGGAGGGGAGCACGGCAGTAGTGGCGGTGCTCGAGCAGAGCTTTGGTGGCTAGCACGGCTATGCTCGCAGTTGCAGGCAAAGCGCGACGGGTCATTGCGGTCAGAGGTAGGCAGCACTCAGGCATGGTGGCGAACTGCTGCGGTGTTAACGACAAGTTGAGATGTGTGAGCAGCTTCTGGTGTAGAGGCGGGGTGCGGCGGTGACTTCAGCTGCTACTGGCGGTACTCATGGGTGTTTAGCGCTTCGGCAGCAACAATGCGACGGTGCAAGCGTCGCTTGAGGGGTAAAAAGCAGTGGCTCGGTGTCGAGCAGAATAGGCAGCGATAGCGTCGGTACAGGCGGCTGCTGGAGAGGTGTGGCCTGGCGGTGGGGCTTCTTGACGTCGCTGGTGGCCGAATAGACTTGCAGGTGGCATCGGCGGCAAGCTGCTCCCTCTGTTTCTCCCTAAAGAAGCCTCCGTTGTTCTTCTCCTTTTTTGCTTTCCCTTTCCCTAGCTCTCTCTCTCTCTCTCTCTCTCTCTCTCTCTCTCTCTCTTTTCTCTCTCTCTCTCTTCTCTTGCTCTTCGCTCTCTATTTTCTCACTCTCCGTGTTTTTCCTTTTTCTTCTGTTCTTTCTGTTTCTCCTCCCTTCTCTCGCCATGTTTTTTCTCCTACGTCCGTTCTTTCTTTTTCTTTTTTGCCCTCTAGGGTCTCCTCTGCGAAGGTGAGCTGAGGAGGAAGAGGCTAGGGCACGGGCTGGGTTGTGCGTGAGAGAGAGAGGGGAAAAGAGGAGGACCGGGTTGGGCCAAGGCTAGATTTGGCCTGACCCGGTCCACCCGGTCCCTCACGCATCCCTTTTTTTTTTTTTTGTATTTTTTGTTGTTTTGTTGTTTATTATTATTATTATTATTTTAGCAACTAATTCCTAATTCTGCATGCGATAAGTTTTAAATAAAATTGAAAAATTTAGGTGTCAACAGATTAGAGAGCTTACCTTGTACTCAAACAATTATACCACACATAAATAGATAATGTTTCCTTTCTATAGACTAGTTCTAGAATATATAGAATTAATGAGTGTAATATGTTTTAACACACTGTTCTAAGGGTTTTGTGGCAGAACATCAATTAGATATAACAAACGCGACTATTCATCGACCAATTAACTTGGCCCAAACCGATTGACCTACCCTGGCAAGAAACTATTGATTCAAGTTGGTTCGGGTTTCAATTTGAAATCTCAAAAGAAGAAAAACTAACCAACCTATATATAGCAGAAGAAAGAAATCTGCAGTGTCCAAATCTGCACAATAGAAAACATAATCCTCAAACCAAATTACATTTTCTAGTTCAGAGTAAAACCACAGATATGGTCGAGATCTGATCATTGCTAAGTACAACAACTTTGGGAGTCTGAAATTGATTTTTAGAAATTTCTGAGGGTCGACCGAAAGTTTCAGGTAAATGCCAAGTCAATGGGGTTGGTTTCCTCGGCAATTTCTTATGTAAGACAATAGGTCGCATCAGAATTTGTCATTGCCCGCCAACGCTGACTGTGTCATAGATAGATGCAGGGTACTTTCATTACATTGCCAAGACTTAAGAAGTCAAACAAATCAGCGGTAAGCGTACGCAGTGGAGGAGAGATCACAACCTCAAAATAGGAGAATGAGAAAGAAGAAAAATCAACAAGAGCAGGGTGGTTTGAGTTGGGGATTATATGCATGAAATGTGTTTCAAGGTGAATGGATTTTATACTATGAAAATTTGAATTTTTCTGTTTCTAGACTGTATTTATGCATTCTAAAAAGGAATAACGGGTAGCTTCAAAATAATTAATCAACTAGCTCCAAAGAGGTAAAATATTAATTTTTGTTTTAATTGTTGTGTTACAAAATTAAGATTTCGAAATAAGATTCCATTATAGACTTTCAAATTAAGTAAAGATACGTCACATGCAGATATATATATTTTCTTTTCTTTTTCTGGGCTAGAATTTCCAACTAATATGGATTGTGGAGGGAAAATTGTCCAAATAGTCCTAACCCTTTGCATTTTTGTCAATTTAGTCCTCAACTTTTCAATTTTGTCAATTTAGTCATAAACATTTTTACTATTTGCCAATTTAGTCCTAAGCCTTTTCACTTCTTGCTAATTGAGTCCATCTAGCCAATTTTGGCCGGAAATTACTAACGTGGATTGCTGGCGCTAACGTGGCACTTTTTAAATAATATTTTAATAATATTTTTTTTTTTGATTTTTCTATTATTTTATTATTATTATTATTATTTTTTGTTTTGGATCTAGACAGCAAGGATTGCCAGCCAACCCTCACTGGCCACGGGTGAGGATTGGCTAACCCTCGTTGACTCTAGGCAGGGGCATCGCACCCCTCGCCAGCTCTAGGTGAGGCTTGCGATACCCTCGCCGGTGAAGGCCGGGCACACAAGCCCTTAGCTAGAAACAGTGAGGGGGCATGATGCCCTTGCTAGATTTGGCCAGGCGAGGGCTTGGCGACCCTTGCTGGCCCTAGGCAAGGGCGGCGACCTCACTTAGGGCCTTCACCTAGCTAGATCTACCGAGGGCTTACGTGCCCTCACCTTCGCCAGCAAGGGCATCGCAACCATTGCCCAGAGCTCACGAGGGGCACAATGCCCTTGCTCAAAGCTTGCCTCGCTTGTGGTTGGTGAGGGTGGCTGGCCCTCGCCCGTGAACCCTTAAAAGAAAAACAAAAAAAGTAGAAAAATGAAAAAAAAAAAAAAAACCATAAAAAAATTCAAAATATTAGTAAAATATTATTTAAAAAATGACACATCAGCGCTGGCCGTCCACGTTAGCAATTTCTAGCCAAAATTGGCGGGATAAATTGAATTGACTAGAAGTGAAAAGATTTAGGACTGAATTGGTAAAATTAAAAGGTTAAGAATGAATTGGCAAAAGTGCAACATGTTTAGGATTTTTTGGATAATTTTACTAATTGTACTTGATAATTATCATCGTCGATAATTTTATTTTTCCCTTTCCCTTTTCTGGTCAAGTGACTGTAGTTATTAGTTCATTTTAAGTTGTGGAGTTAACATCAGCAGGTCCTGGAGACTTGCATGAGACGATTCCACTACAAATCCTCATGTGACGAAGTCTTTGTGTTGTGCGGTGCGGTGCGCGTTTAAATTTTCCAAATGTACGATTTACTTGACATATATTTCTTCAATCTTTCGTCGCTGCTCATCCAGGAAAACAGGCCATTGTGAGCCAAAGACTGGTGCACAATTGTCACAGAAGAGCTGCTCTTACTTTCCAAATAATCCGTGGGAAACAAAAAGTCTTGGTCTTCTCCTTTCCCAATTGATTCTTTATACTTTGGTACATTGGGGTGTTACTTCTGCGCATGGCAAATTTTTCTTTTGGGGCGTTGATTAATGCAAAAATTGAAAGTTGATAGTGAAAGGAGAAGACCTAACCTCTCTCTTTCACGAAGAAAGAGACTTCTTGTTTAACTCTATATTTGAACAATTCCAGAACTTAATATTGCACCTTAACTCTCAGTCGTCGGGCAGCAATTATCGATGAAAAAGGCACACTAGTTCACAAATTTCATCAGTTAACTTAAAGTAAGGTATAATTATCTTTAGCAATGTCTCTCTACAAATCTTTAGATTTCTTTGGAGAGACTAATTGAAAATCCCAACCGCCAACATAATTGGACGACACATTGACAGATGATGTGCATCCCAACTCAATAATTTATGGCTTTGATGCTCTCTATCATAAGCATCTACAAACTTTTCAAATGGGCTCTTTGCCAACTAATAATACGAGTCCCCTTGTCAAATTTCCAATAGAAATCTAGCCGAAGGAAATAAATCAACACTGACAATTTGACACAACATGCCTACATGAGCAGGTCGAATCACATCGATAATCTAAATCTATCAGTAAGAAAATGGACATTATCTGGTGTGTTTCCCTAGGCAATAGTAAAATTGCATCAGCTGGTAACAGAGCCTAAATCTGACTGATTGTTATTGTCTTGAATTGAATGTCAATGCACCCGTAGCCCGTGTACATGACCACCGTAATGTCAAAACAGCTGATTTGAGAAGGCAAGTGCAACATCTCCAACAAGAATTGGAGCAATCTCGATTGTTAAGGCCCGACGATCCCCACCGTGACCAAGAAGAGGAGCTTAACACCTTCCATGATGTTCAGTTTTTACGCAGCTTGTGAAGTGGCTCCTTTGCATCATTGGTGTTAAAATCGTGATTCTAATGATTTCAATTTTAAAGTAGACATTTCAAACTTCCAAGGCACTATGCATCGGAAAACTTTGTTGATTGGCTCAACAAACCGAGCAAGTTTTTGATTATGAGAATATGGTGGAGAATCGGGTGAAGCTTGTGGCCATCAAGCTTAGAAAGCATGCTTTGATTTGGTGGGAAAATCTAAAAGTGTCAAAGAACTCATGAAGGAAAGCAATGTATTGAAACATTGGATAAAACGAAGGAGCTCAAGAGGAAGCATATCTCAGAAACGAAAAATTGTCCACAAAGTCCTAAATCTATTGTACGACGATCTATTCAAATCTAAGCCTTTCAATTGTGCCATGTTAACCCTAAATCTTTTAACAACTTGCCGATTTAGTTTTAAATATTTCAGTTATGTCAATTTAATTCTAAATCTTTTGATGATTTTGTTAATTTAATTCTAAATATTTTGACGACTTGCCCATATAGTCCTTTCAACCAATTTTTGTTGAAAATCATTGATGTGGATGCTGGTTGACCATTGACCATCCTACATGGCGTGGCTGATTTTTGGCTTATGGTTGATAATCGGCCACGGTTGACAATCGACCACAACGAGGGCTAGTGAGGGGGTGCCACGGCCCATGGTGGATCTAGAGAAGGCTCACTCGTGGTTGGGAGAAGGCCACCCTCATTAGATCGTACAAGGGCTTGACCTTTGCCCAGCTTGACCTTTGCCCAACCACAGGCCTAAGGGAAAGAAAACGATAACGAAACGAAAGGTAAGAAAATGGAATCTTTTTTATTAAAAAATGCAAAAATTATCCACATCAACGTCAGCTATGCCACCTAGCCATGCCATCTAGGATGGTTACCCATTGCCAAGTGTCCATGTCACCAATTTATGGCAATTTTTTAAATCACTAAATTAGCAAATTGTTAAAAAGTTTATATCTAAATTTGCAGGTTTAAATCTAAATTGGCAAGTTTTCAAAAAAAAAATTAGGATTAAATTGATACAATTAAAAGATTCAGACCAAAATTGGCTGTTGCACTACATATTTAGGATTTAAACACAATATTGGACCGTAATGGCTGGTCGTTGCACGGCAATTACTGATGAAAAAGAGCCAATTTGTTGACAAATTTCATCAGTTAAGAACCTTTGAAATTTCTCCTTATAATATTCTTAGATTTCTTTTCATCGACCGTTTGAAAATGTGAACAGTTGACTAAATTTGCTGGAGTACTCTTGTCACAAAATGAGTTGTTCTTATTTTTCAAATAATTTTGAAAGATTAATCTATGATTCTAGAGTTTAAGAAAATGACTCTCCCTCCGTGGGAATAAGAAAAAGTCTGGTCTTCTCCTTTCCCTATCGATTTTTGATACAATCACGGTGTCTAAATCTGCAAAATAGAAAACATAATCCTCAAACCAAATTACATCTTCCAGTTCAAGATAAAACCACAGGTATGGTCCGAGATATGATCGTTGTTAAGTAAAAAGGACTTTGGGAGTCTGAAATTTATTTTCAAAAATTTAGTGAGGGTCATCTGTAAAGTTTTAGTTGAATGCTAAGTCAACTTGGTCGGTCTCCTCGACAGTCCCTTATGTACGACAATGTCTCATCAGGATTTGTTATTACCCGCCAACCTTGACTGCATCATTGATATAGAACATCAATGATGCAGGCTACTTTCATTACAGCGCCAAGACTTAAGAAGTCAAGCAAAAACAGTAGTGAGCGTATGCAGAGGGGGAAAGATCACAACCCCATATCAGGAGAACGAGAAAGAAGAAGAATCAACAAGAGCAGACTGGTTTGAGTTGATGATTGTACGCATGCAATGCGTTTCTGGGTGGTTGGGTTTTATACTTTGAACAATTGTATTTTCCTGTTTTTAGACTGTATATACGCATTCTGAAATAATAATAATAATAATAATAATGGGTAGCTTCAAAATGAATAATCTATTAGCTTCAAAGAGGTAAAATATCAGTTTTTTTACAAAATTTATTTGATGGAAACATGGTTATTAATATTTAAAAACTTTAGCATATATTGCCATATCCCTCAACCACACGAGGATCGGTCACTATTGCTCTTGATTTTGACTCTCTAAAGGCTACTTTTTACTTGTTTTTTCAACTTAAAACAAAGATATATTCAGTGTTATTCCTTGTCCAAAGCATCAGATATAATTGACGATGACCTAGACATAAAAAGCGAAGCGACGACTTGCATAGCCAAGTCATATCTCTATGTTCCGTATGCCATGCGACACGACGTTGACCTTGACATGAGAAGCCAACCAGCGACTTGCGAGGCCAACTGATGTCTCCCCAATTTGAAGGCCTGTGAGCTTTAATGATTTGGCCGATCCCGAATTTGAGGTTCGCTTTTATTAGGCCCGCAATTCACGCTGTGATGTTACAATCGATTGGAAGAATTTTCAAGCTGATTTGAAACTTGAAAAGAGACTTGCACTAAGGATTCAGTTTGGTCGTGTGTAACGGGGCAAACTTAACTCGAAATGAAACAATGACAAAAGGAAAAGTAGGTTTCTTGATAAAGAAGATGGTTTGATTGATTTTGGCTTCTCAACTTTCTTGGTAGATATAACAAAAGAGTTAAAGTTTTCTTCGCCGAATATAATATGGCAAAAACGGCACTGTTAAAGTTTTATTTGCCGAATATAATATGGCAAAAACGGTAGCGTCATCGTAGAACTTTACCCTACAACTCTTACCGGAGAATCAAAATAGGAATCTATCGACAAAGGGACTGTATGGAAGTTGTCTCTATGTCTATCAAATTCCAAGCAGTCTCGCTTAAAATTCCATGGAAAGGGCGTCAATTTTGGTGTGCCTCTCGAAGGCAGACTCTATAGCATGCCCTTTTAATAAAGACGCTTTTATGAGAATTTCACCGACGCTGTTGACTGAGGTAAAAACATGAATTTGCATGATGAACCTATGTTTTTTATTTTATTTTAATTATTCTGTGATCTTAAATTGTAATTTCAAGCTTCCATTCAACCTGATCCCTCACAAACTTATGTTATTTTTAAGTTTTAGTTCATGTGGTCTGTGAAATTCTAAAGATATACAAGAAATTGATCCATGTGAAGTGTCCTACCTTAGGCTATAATATGATTTGCAAACATTTTTTTGTGGGAAATTGAATAGAGAATAGGGTTAGTTTCATCATTATGACATGATATACAACTCACCACTCCTTAACTCATCCACAGTCAAGATAATTTCAATCCATTTCTAGCCTTGCTGTCTTTGATAAAGAAGACTTCTTCGTCTGCTAGGATGGACGATCTAAACGTTTGCCTGACAAAAAGAGAAAACAGCGAAAAATAGGTATTGATATGGAGTTACTGGGTGAAATTGGCACTATCAAATAAGATTTAATGGAAAAAGGCCTCTGCTTTTGGGTATAATTCTGCTGCAAATCGGACGGTTAGAGAAAAATAATTGAAATGCATTTGTCTATTTTGATGATCATTTCAACTGTCAAAAGAATCCCTTACCTAAGAACTCCTTTTTGGGTTAGAAAAAAATGATATTTTGACATGTACGACACTTCTACTTTTAACTTTTCCTGCTGTTATTTTGTTAAAATCAGGAATCCAGTATGGTAACGTATATAATCCTACAATTGGATATGTCGTGTTTGTCTCATTTCTTGCACATTTCATAATAATTACCTGGTGAAGTCAATTTAGTAAGTGACCATCAAATTCAAGGATACCATGTGGCTACCGACAACATCCACTCTATAAAGTGACCATCGAATTTCACCTAGATTGGTTCTTTCTTTTCACTTCAGATAAAAACTCTACATTATAGTTAATGCTTCAATCCTATTATATACATACATACATATATATATATATATATATATATATATGTGTGTGTGTGTGTGTGTGTGTGTGTGTTAACATAGATTAAATTTGATTTGACGTACGACAAATTCATCTTTTGAAATACAACAAAGTTTCATGCTATATGTTCGATTTCTCAAAATAATATATAACTTTAATTCAAGAAAAGCAAGAAATAACGTGGATAACAACAAAGTTTCATGCTTATATCATTTCCTAATGCATTGCTTTTGATGGTGCCATCACATTTGCTTGATCTCTCACCAAGTAAATGCCTAGCTTCTTCAAGGTCACTGCTCTGATTCACCCATGGATGCTTGTCCATCACCCTCATCAGTCCCTCCAATTCCATTGCCACTTCCTTGATGGTCAGCCGATCTTCGCCTTTCACCCTCAAGCATCGGTTCGCCAGCACCGTGACTTCCTTAATCTCTTTAGGGTTTCCCTCCGATAGTCACATCCGACCTCCTCTCTCGAAGGTGTGTCGCTCATGTGAGTATGGGTCACGACACTCCACTATCACTCGGGGTACTTGTTTGAGAGAACTCGCGACTTTGTAAAGGAAACTCACAAGAGGTTCGTCTGGGGAATGAGGTGATGACATCCCTATGGGGGAGAACCATGAGGGAACTTTCCTGATCAAGTACCCTAAACCCAACCTTTTTCCTTTCCTTTCCTCACAAGAGGGATCAATGGGCGATGAGATCAGGTCACGACAGGGTAAATGGGTTACATTGATCCAAATTTAGGGTTTTTGTTGTCATAATTTTTTTTATATAGTAAATATGCCACAATGGGCATAATTTGGGGGTTTTTTTTTTATGGCTTTCATCCATAATTTTAAATATTAGCTTCTTCTTTATTTTAGTTTTCCCAATTTTTATTAGACGTGAACTTAGAAAAATTCGAAATATATCAATTTAATACAGGATTTTATGTATTTTTTCATAATATTTTCAAAATTTGACAATTACTTTAACTTTATTAGAAAAGATCATAAGTGAAAGTTTTGTGCTATTTAAAGAAATCGAAACCCAAGTGCACTAAATAAAAAGCTTGCAGATGCTTGTGGTGGCAAGAGTGGGCATCCCAATTAATAAGTTAAATGAGTTAACGCACCACAATTACCAATGTGTCATCTGATAACAAACAAAGGCAATTTGAGATTTTCGAAGGGTCTATAAAGAAATATGAGGATATTGTGAAAATAAATTTCTAAGGTTATCATTAATTCTTGTCATTCAATTGATGAAACGTTAAAAGATAAAGAGATTGTCGATTAATGATTGAGATTATGGTTTAATATTATATTTTGGAATTGTTGTATTTTAGAGTTTGCCAAGGAGTCTCTTTCCTTATAAACAAAGGGTCAGGTCTTCTCCTTTCTCTATCAACTTTTAAGTTTTGCCCCAATATCCCAACTACCAAAAATTAATTGGGAAAGGAGAAGACTAGACTTTTGTTCTCCCACGGAGGGAGTGACACCGCCCTTAAAACTCTAAAATTCTAAAAATACTTTAAGAGAATATTTGAAAAGTAAGAACAACTCTCTTTTGACAAGAGTACTTCAGTCTCTAGCTCGTATTGGCTTGTTCTTCTCGATGAGTAGCGCCAAAAGATTCAAAAAATAAATATGTCGAATAAATCACGCATTTGGAAGATGTAACCGTGCACCACCACCACACAAGACTTTGTCCCACGCGGAATTGTTATTGTGAATCGTCTCGTGCATCATTGAGACTCTTCATCAATGATGCAGTCAATGTTGGCGGGCAATGACAAATGCTCATGAGACATTGTCTCACTCAAGAGATTGTCGAGGAAACCGACCCATTGACTTGACATTTACCTAAAACTTTACAGTCGACTTTCAGAATTTCCTAAAAATCAATTTTAGACTCCCAAAGTCATTTTACTTAGCAATCATTAGATCTCGGACCATATATGTGGTTTTACTCTGAACTGGAAGATGTAATTTGCTCTGAATTTGGACACCGTGGATTTAGTTCTTCAGCTATATATAGGTTGGTTAGTTTTTTTTGTATATATAGAAATGCAACATATATGCAACTAAACAAAGTTCTAAGTCAGCAAACTTTGAAAGCCATGCATCGCGCCTGATTACCCGCGCCAATAAGTAAAATTGCTAGAACCTACAAAGAAGAGTTGACAGGGAAATTAACTAGAAGAGCAGACATTTTCTTTCCACTAAAGGAGAGGCTTTGACATAGTCCGGAGAACTTGATTATGATATTATGTTAAAATATTTTGTGAAAATTGAAGCCAACATCAATATTTAGAATAATATAAAAAATAGTCTTAGACCCATGCGCATCAACATCTTACTAGTTTGAGAGCCGGGCAATTCATCGAGTATGAAGCTATTTCCAGCAAGTAAGCCATAATAAGGAATTTGGCGCCTTTAACGCTAATAGAAAAAGACACATGTAAATCAAAGTCTCTTGGGAGATGTAAGTAAAATTCTGCACAATGTTTTGAATGAATTTAGCAAAAAAGCTCGAAAAACCCTAATTTATGCTCAATGTAACACATTTACTTTACTTTTATTTGTGATATTAAGAAAAACCAAATTATATTTACTATGACATATTTACCCTAAACTTTTCTTGTAACATAAACAAACCCCAAACTTGTACCTGCATGAGATATTTACTCTATGTCAAAATTTTGTTAGATAATTTTCCAACTAAAATAATGTCGTTTTATTTTACCTAAGCCTCGTGGGTGCCATGTCAACATCGTTTGCCTTTTATCGTTCATGCAGGCAGAATTTTTATTGTGCTTATTGATGAAACCTTGATGGAGAATAAATGTGTTACGTAGGTATAAATTTGGGATTTTTGATATCACAAAAGAAAAATTATAATAAATGTGTCACAGTAGGCATAATTTGAAATTTTTTGATGGCTTTCATCCATAATTTCAAATATTTTCTTTTTGAGTTTTTTTTTAAATTTTTGCAATTTTTATTAGACGTGAAATTCTTAGAAAATTCGAAATATATCAATTTAATACGGGATGGTACGTATTTTTTCATAATATTCTCACAATTCGATAGTTACTTTAAGTTTATTAGAAAAGATAATAAGTGAAGTTTTGTTCTATTTTAAGAAATCAAAACCCATGTGCGCTAAATAGAAAACTTGCATATGCTTGTGGTGGGAAGGTGGGACTCCCAATTAATAAGTCAATGAGTTAAGACACAACAATTACCAATGCGTCGTCCCACTACAAGGCAATTAGGGATTTTCGAAAGGTCTATAAAGAAATTTAAGGATATTATGAAGAGAAATGTCTAAGGTTATCAGTAGTTATTGTTCTTCAACCAATGAAATTCGTTGAAAAATAAAGAGACTGTTGTTTAACGATTGAGAGTTACGGTGCAATATTATGTTTTGGTATTGTTGTATTTTAGAGTTTACCAAGGTGTCTCTTTCTTGTTAGAAAAAAAATGAAACTTTTAAGTTTTGCCCCAGTATTCCAACCATCAAAAATCGATTTGGAAAGGAGAAGACCAGACTTTTGTTTTCCCACGGAAGGAGAGACACTGCCTTAAACTCTAGAATCCAGAGAATCTTTTCAGAGACTATTTGGAAAGTTAGAGCAACTCTTTTGGAAGAGTACTCCAGTCTCTGGCTCCCAATGGCTTGTTTCTTCTCGATGAGTAGCCACAAAAAAATTAAAAATAAATATGTTGAATAAAACGCATTTGGAAAATGTAACCGTGCACTGCACTCCACAAGACCTCGTCACACGCGGAATTTTATCATTGAAATATCTCATGCAAGTGTCTAGGACTAGCTGATGTTAACTCCGCAGCTTGAACTAAGCTAATAACTACAGTTACTTGACCCAAAAGAAAAACGAAAAGGAAAATCCATCTTACTTCTCCTTATATACCCCTGAACCCATCGGATCAATTCATCGAGGGAAAAAAAAACATGGAGAGAGTCGAAGGAAGAACCATGGTCATCCATGAGTTTCTTTTAAAAGTTTTGGTGCTTGGGATCATCATATTGGGTCCATACCACAGTCACGCAGCAGAAGCTGATTATCCAATCACGAAGCCTGGATGCCAAAGTTCCTGCGGAAACCTCTCGATTCCATATCCCTTTGGATCGAGCGACAGCAGTTCTGATTGCCACTTCAATTTCCCATCCTTTATTGTCTATTGTGACCACACTACCGACCCTCCTACACCTTACATTCGGAACAGCAGCACTAACTTGCAAATAAGTGACATTTCTGTCACGGATCACGAGATGCGGATATCACTTTGGGTCGGTTGGGCCTGTTATAACTCTTCCGGATATGATGGGTCTTCGAGCTATGATCCGTGGCTCACCCTAGCTAAATTCCCCATATCCAGCACCAAGAACAAGTTCACCGCGGTCGGTTGCGACACGTCGGCCTACTTCCACGACGGCCGTGAGAAGTTCACTCTTGGGTGTGTGTCTTTGTGCAGCAACATTACGAACTTGACTAGCGGGTCATGTTCCGGTATTGGATGTTGCGAGACGAGCATCCCTGCAGACTCCTTAAACTACCAAATCTCCTTTCAGAGCTTTTACAAGCATGCCTACGTCCTGGATTTCAATCCTTGTAGCTATGCCTTCGTTGCCGAAATTGGATCCTACAACTTCTCAGTTGACGACCTTAATCAGATTAAATCTAACAAGTCCACTCTAGTTCTCGACTGGGCAATAGGGAATCAAACTTGCGAAGACGCCAGGAAGAACCCCGCAAGCTACATGTGCACCAACAACACCAAATGCACCAACGCGGAAAACGGCTCCGGGTACAAGTGCACCTGTTTAGAAGGTTACCAAGGCAATCCTTACTTAGAGAATGGTTGTCATGGTACGTTTATAACATCAACATTATTTGACTTGTCCTTCATATTATTATGATCCAACGGGATTAGATACATTTGATATGTGTGTGTGTTACTTATGTAGATATTGATGAATGCGCGGATCCAGTGAAGTACCCATGTGAGGGAAAGTGCAATAATACTGAGGGGAATTATACATGTTTATGCCCAAAGGGTTATCATGGTTATGGCAAGAAGGGCAATGAAAATGGACAAGGATGCATTGCTAATCCATCGGATTTGGTGAATATTTTGGTTGGTAAGTTCTTTGATCTTACTTGGAGTGCCTCCCGCTTGAAACATACCATCCTAACTGATTTCGAGAATAAATAACTAAATTTCATTATGATTTATGAGAAAAATTAACTGTTCACACCTTCGCCCGATTTTTCTTCCATTATTTCCCTCACTTGGAAAAATTCAAAGTGAAACTTTTCTATATCAATTTCACTGAAGTTTCTATGTAGAAGACAAATGAGATTATCTAACGCATTACGTAAATCACACGTTACTAATTATATCCCAATTGAGCTTTCTTAAAATTCAGAAGTATATTAATTTCACTCGTGTCAATGTCTGTACTCTAGCATTTTTTATTTTCATTTTTTGACTTGGTAACTTGGGTTTTGGCTATATGCGAGTACATTTTCCGTCGATTGAGATCACCTTGCTAATATTAATATCTCTGCTGCACGACTTGTAAACGCATCATCTTCGGTGCTAATCATATATTATAGCGTGGACACGCAAGGTCGGCCGATTGGATTTGTCAAAATGATGACTCGGATAATCTCACAAGTCACGAAATTGCCATTTGTGTAGATAGGTATAGAAGACTTGGAACATGTCAATGATTTGGTCAGCGGCCTTCTTGCATCATAAATCTTAATTATATTGGCGAGAATGGTAAAACAAAGCTCGAACTAGATAGAGAACTATGTGTCATCAGTGATCACCAAAAAATGATCTTAACATAATACACTTACCTTTTAGGAATAATCACACACTAAATCATAATCTCGAATCCTCTCCCTCTCTGCCCACAAGCTCCATCAATTACCACCTCTGTTGCTCGTAGCCATCACCTCTGGCGAAGTCGGAACTGGGCGCGGCCGAGACAACCAGCACTACCACCACAAGTCTCCCTCTGTGGGCGTAAGGGCGCGCCCATGTGGGGGGCATTTGTGTGAAAAATACACAGTTATCTCCAAATCTAGGATGCCGTTAGCCTTAAATATTTACACAATTCTCGCACACAGTTATTAGCTTATTACCACCTGTGACACATTCTTTAATTCCTTTCCTCTATATGCCATTTCTATCTTCTTACAGTCATGAATTGTGCTTATTGAATTTATGAAACTTACTATTATTGAGGGGCCGGATACAATGGCAAGGAAATCAGACAAACACACACACACAAAAAAAAAAAAAAAAAATTCTCCACATGAGGCATGCGGTGGGTACGCAACATCTTCACTAAATTTGAGCCAGGGCCGGAGGATGTAAATCTCACCCTCACCTCGCCCCATCTCTTTGCCATCCTCAACTATTTGCTTAAACTGCCTCCTTTCCCGAGCCTCCTTTCCCAAATGCAGTTAAATGGCAAAATGAAGAAAATGATTGATTAGATTCTGGACTTACATGATCTTTTAATCTAATTAGGGTGGACAGTGTTCTCATTTTAAGAGGTAAAATAAGTGTAAACATACCCACGAATTTAAATAATCCTAATCCTTTCTTAATTCCTAAAAGTCAAACTTCTTCCTTTCTCTCTAATGTTTTGATTAGCATCTAAGGACTGATAGTAATGATTGAATGATTGTTTCGTCTTTCTCGAATGTGTGGTACACAACCTAGGTAACTTTTTTCATTTTTTGCACAAGCCATTTAGATAGAAAGTCAATTACTAGCAATATGACAAAATTTATCCGAGGTGATGACACGAGTCAAAGAGGAAGTTACACACAGCCTCTGTACCATATACTAAGCCATTTGAGAAGATGTCTTCAAAGTTACTAGTCCTTGCCATTTTCATGTCATCAAAAGGGATATAGCTAGAAATTGAGGTAGGACTTGTATTGAGTTATTTAAACTCATGCATAGTTCGACCGAAAAGTCTCTATATATGCATGCTTTGAGACATGGATTTGGTTGCATAAGACCTAGAAAATTGTAAGCAAGTATACTGTAGTACCCTGGGCCAAGAAAATAAGCATTCTTGTGGTTAGTTCGAGTTTATACTTTATATCTTTTTTCTTGTCGATTAAACCCGTTAATTGACGACAATTTTAATATGCATTGGCCCTCGTGCTATTCTTTTTTCCGTAGATTAGCTTAACCAAATCCGTTGTTCTAATTCAGACTCAAATTGTCCCAAAACTACTAAGTTTTTAAGGAAACCTCGCCGTATAATTCTAGAGAAAGTTTCAAAGCGTGGCTGCTTTTACAAGTTACAATGACTCAATGTGCTGTTAATTGTGTGATTAATCAGTCTAAAAAAAGTGGTGTTATATACAGGTGTTGCTGCGGGCATAATAGTGCTGCTATTTGGTATAGGCTTTCTGTATTTCGGATACAGGAAAAGGAAGTTCATTAGGCTCAAAGAACAATACTTCGAGCAAAACGGTGGCTTGCTTTTGAAGAAACAATTAGATAAACCTGACGGAACCACAAAAAATGCAAAAATCTTCAGCGCTGAAGAGCTAGAGAAAGCTACCAACAATTATGATGAGAATAGAATAGTTGGCCGAGGAGGATATGGTACCGTTTACAAAGGGTTATTGCCAAAGAATGTGGTAGTTGCGATTAAGAAGTCCAAGCTTGTGGATCAAAGCCAAATTAAACAGTTCATCAATGAAGTCATCGTGCTTTCACAGATTAATCACCGTAATGTGGTCAAGCTTTTGGGATGTTGTTTGGAAACAGAGGTGCCTTTATTGGTGTACGACTTCATCAACAATGGAACCCTCTTTGACCACATCCACAATCCAAACAAATCATCAAAGCTGTCTTGGGAGATTCGATTGAGAATTGCTTCAGAAACTGCTGGAGTCCTCTCGTACTTGCACTCCGCAGCTTCCACTCCCATTATTCATCGAGATGTCAAATCGGCAAACATCCTTTTGGATGATAGTTACACCGCGAAAGTCTCCGACTTTGGAGCTTCAAGATTAGTCCCACTTGATCAAATGCAATTGCCGACTATTGTTCAAGGAACATTCGGATACTTAGACCCTGAATACTTGCTCACAGGCCAATTGACAGAGAAGAGTGATGTTTACAGTTTTGGGGTAGTGCTAGTTGAGTTATTGACGGGGAAGAAGGCACGTTTTTTTGACCCATCCGAAGAAGAGAGGAGCTTGGCAATGTACTTTCTTTCATCATTGAAGAAGGGCAAATTGTTTCACATTGTTGCGGAAATTATTGCAAATGGAGAAAATAATGAGCAGGTGACAGAAGTTGCCAATCTTGCAAAGAGATGCTTGAGTATAAAAAGTGAGGAGAGACCAACCATGAAGGAAGTAGAAATGGAACTGGACGGACTTAGAGCAATGGCTAACCATCCATGGATCAATGGTATCGATGTGAATCCAGAAGAGACAATTTGTTTATTGGGAGAGAATACAGACCAATGTGTACATGAATAGTATTGCCAGCACAAGCACTGGGTACACAGATAGCATTAAAAGCCATCCACCAGTTAGTAGTGGGAGATGACCATATTAAGGTTATCTATGTATGTTTGGGTATGTTGTGAGGGCTGTTATGGTTGCAATAGGTCTCCGTTGACTGCGCAAGTGATTGGGTTCTTTCACGTTGAAACTAGTTCGCCGAATGGTTTCCATGCATGGAAGAAAACTCTTGAAAAGTCTAGCCTTATAATAAAGTCAGTGTAATGATTCAGTAAGTGTTTCTGTGAATACAGGATAAGTTAGCTTTAGAAAGCTCTGGATTCAACTCGGTGAAATGATGTAATATAGTTTCCTCCTTCTACCTTTTCTTGGTGGTTGCTTGTGAGATTTGGGAGCTCTATTGTCTTTTGAGTGTACCGAAGTTAATATGATATGGAAGTGCAGATTTCTGTTTGCTCGACGATGTAGTTTGTCCACCTTGGATGAATCGTTTTTTCCTGGGTAATTCCATGGTCTTGCCTGACATTCATACAATGAAACGTTCGTGCATCGATTATTCATATGAGAAATGTTCAATTCCATACACCATCATCCGAATTGAATTTCACGTTTAACTTTTGCTCGTGTATTACTCGTCCATACATCGAATGGGGGTACGGTCATATTTGCCTTATTGAGATGCGATTATGAACATCATTCATATCCATTTGTAGTCAAGTTTTTACAAAGTTATTGTCCATATTAATAATCAACCAATCAAACACATTTCCTTCGATTAGTGAGGAGGAAAATAAAGTCCAATAGAAGTTCGTATTTCACAGGTGCTGGACTCACTTAACTAAGGCGCATCTTTTCACAGGAAAAAAAGAAACCGAGAATTTGTGCTGAGATCCTCCTAATTCTTTGTAATTAAGGTGGCGTAGCATATATGTGGATATAATAGTAATTATCGCGCTAGAGCAAGTGCAACTAATTGGGTTGATCAACTGGCTACTCTACTTACCAGGCCTGGCCCGGGCGTCCCTCACCTGATGCCAGTGAGTCAGTGACCTCTGCTGGCCATCGGCAAGGCCTTGCGGTGGCCGGTGGAGGGAAAGGGGAAAAAACAAGGAAAAGAGAAGAAAAGAAGAAAAGAGGAAGAAATTTGAAAAAATAAAAATACTAAATTATTATTAAAAATTGTCATCGTCGGATGTGCCACGTAACAAGGTTGGTGTCTATGTTAACGATTTTCGGCCAAAATTAGTCGAATAGACTTAATTGGAAAAACTGAAAGGCTTAAGATTGAATTTTAAAAAGTGCAATAAGTTTAAAACTTTTTAAATAATTTTTCCTTGATACTTGTGCTTAGAAAGATGTTTGAATTCACTATCTTTCAATTGAAATTACCGACATATGCTATATCGACATCCTAAATTACAGAATCTTGACGGAAGAGGGAAGTGGAAATCTGCCACGAAGATGAGTTTAGTAGACGTGTCTTTTGGATTTGGTTTGGTTACACTTGTCATAATTGTGGGCGGAGGTTAAATTGTACGCTCATTTGTGGCATAGCCTTGAGAATTTGCCTGTTATAGTTGATTCCCCTGATGTTGGGTTGCTGAGATCCGCGCCACTTGATTTGCATTTAGCCCGAATGCTGATTGCGAAAAGCATGTTTCCAGGATTCTTTGTTTATGTAGATGTAGATGTTAAGAACTTGTTGAAGAGGACAAGCTACGAGTGTAGACTGCACATTCATTTCTAAGTTGCAAATGCATGAAGTGGTGAATAATAAGAAAGAGATCAACAAATTTGCTGAGTACTGCTGCGCTGTTAAAGGTGAGGGGTAAGCCACGAGTTCCAGGTTGTGTGCATACTTTGGGAATGAGAGATGTTGCTGAACTTTAAAATTTTCAATTTACTACTATCTGAACGGTTCTCATTGAATCTTTTTTTTTGTCGGTATTTGGCTGTTAATTATGACTGTTTCACCCATAAAAAGATATTATCATTATTTTGGATACTGGAGGTGGAATTGCTTTGAATGTTCGGAGGACTGCGAAAGACTTGATAGCAGCAGGAGCTGCCGCTGTTTTCTAGGGGTACTATTTGTTGATTCTGATTAAAGCAGCAAAGAAGCAGAAAAACCAGAACTATAGATATCGAGGAAGAAAGATGAAAAAACAGAGGAAACAGAGAGAACAGAGCATGAAAACTGTCTTCTGCAGTTCTGATAAAAAAGTCAAGTACAGAACACGACTTAAACCAAAAAAAAATAACTGCACACACACACACACGTTCAGCTTGTAACTGCACCTGAACAAGTGCTTAACTTCCTAAATAACACAACAACAACTGCATAACATAATTGACTAAGTGAGAAAAATAAACTAGAACAGTATAAAAAAACAGAACAGAGAAACTTTAGTCTAAAAACAGCAGTACTGATACATTAAAAAACCAACAAACTCCTCCTTGGATCAGTAGCTGCTGCATACTCCAATTTTCTTTCTCAATGCTTCAAATCTTCCAGCTTGAAGTGGTTTAGTAAAAATATCAGCAAGTTGATCTTCAAATCTGCAATAAACCAGCATGACCTCACCATTTTGTTGCACCTCACGTAGAAAGAAGAACTTGACCTTGAAATGCTTAGTTTTGCCATGAAAAACTGGGTTCTGAGATATTGCAATTGCAGCTTGGTTATCCACATTGATCTTGATACATTCATTGAAGTTCAGCCAAAGATCTTTCGTTATCTTCTTCAGCCATAAGGCTTGATTTGCTGCTGCAGTAGCAGCTATAAACTCTGATTCAGCAGTAGATTGAGCTACAATTTCTTGTTTTTTAGAACACCAAGTGAAACAAGCTGATCCTAAACTGAAACAGTACCCTGATGTACTCTTCATATCATCCATCGAGCCAGCCCAATCACTATCAGAATAACCTTGTAGATTGAATTCTTGACTCCTTCGAAACTTCACTCCAAAAAACATGGTTTCTTTCAAATACCTTAAAATCCTTTTAGCTGCAATCAAATGAAGCTGACTTGGATCACTCATAAATCTGGACAGAACACTTACAGCAAATAGAATGTCTGGTCTGGTTGCTATGAGGTACATGAGACAACCTATTAGACTTATGTACATCGAGACATCCACAGCTTCAGTTCCATCACTCTTCTGCAACTTCTCTTTTGCTGCCATAGGTGTACTGACACTTCGACATTCTTCCATCTGAAACTTCTTCAAAATTTCCTTTAAGTACTTCCTCTGACAAATGAAGATTTCATAAGGACTTTGCTTGATTTCCAGACCTAAGAAGTAAGCCATTTTTCCTAAGTCTGTCATCTCAAAACCAGTAAATAAGCCTTGCTTAACATTTTCTATCAGCTGAACATCATTTCCTGTTACCAAAAGATCATCCACATATAGAGACAGAACTACCACACTATGATTCACTTTCTTAATATAAAGAGTGAACTCACTCAAGCTCCTTTTAAAACCTAAATCCAAAAGAGATATCGATCAATTTTTCCATACCAGCTCTTGGAGCTTGCTTCAGTCCATATAAAGCTTTGTGCAATTTGTATACACTCTCTTTTTGCCCTTTAACACAGAACCCTTCAGGTTGTTCAATAAAAATTTCCTCTTCAAGCTCACCATTTAGAAATGCAGACTTGACATCAAGCTGAAAAATAGTCCAACCCTTCTCGGCTGCAACAGCTAACAAGAGTCTTACTGTGTCCAGCCTTGCAACTGGAGCAAAAGTTTCAGAATAGTCTACTCCCCATACCTGAGCATAGCCTTTAACAACCAGCCTTGCTTTATACTTGTTAACAGAGCCATCAGGATTGAGTTTTTTTTCTAAAGACCCATTTAACTCCAATTACATTCTTATTTAATGGCCTGTCTACCAATTCCCAAGTCTGATTTTTTTGAATCATTTTCATCTCCTCCGCATTGCTGCAAACCACTTCGATCTTCCTTGGCTTCAGCAAAATTTGATGGTTCGAGCACAACCACATTACTCCTTTCATAGATCTCAGCAAGTGTCCTTGTGCCTCTTACAGTTCATCATCTATACTTTCTTCCATTTCCCCGTAATTTCATTAGTCTCCACATCAGTTTCAGGTTGTCTTTCAAAGTGCTTCAATTCAGTGTTCCTTCCATTTAACCAATTCCATTCATCTTCCTCTAAGAACATAACATCTCTCGCTCACAAAATCTTCCTTGTCTTTGGATAGAAAATTCGGTAAGCTTTTGATTGAGAGCTATATCCAACAAAAATTCCAATCTCAGCCTTTTTATCAAGCTTATCCCTTTTGACATCAGGAATATGAGTATAACACAAACTTTCAAAAACCTTCAAATTTTTCACAGAAGGTTTAGTGTCTTGCCAGCCCTCGAGAGGTGTTAGTTTCTCTAAAGCTTTTGTAGGTAATCTATTTAAAAGAAATACAGCAGTGTTGGCTACCTCAGCCCAAAACTTTTAGGCAAATTCTTTCCCGCATCAAACATCCGGCCATCTCCATAATGCTTCTATTTTTCCTCTCACTAACCCCATTCTGTTGAGGTGAGTAAGGGGCTGTAAATTGTTGTACAATTCCAGCTTGCTCACAAATCAATTTGAATTTGTTAGCTGTATACTCAGATCCATTGTCTGACCTGAGAGCTTTGATTCTCTTCCCACTTTGATTTTCAACTAATGCTTTAAACTTCATAAATACATCAGCTACTTCAGTCTTAGCTTGCAGAAAATAGATCCAGCTCATTCTAGTCAGATCATCAGTAAAAGTAATAAAATACCTGCTTCCATTTAAAGAAGGTTCGAGACATAGGTCCACACACATCAGTGTGAACTAATTCCAGCTTTTGATATGTCTTCGAGACTCCTCCTTTGAAGGGAAATCTGGTTTGTTTTCCAAGAAGGCAGGTTCTGCATTGTGGAAGCTCTTCCTTCAAGTTTGGTAAATCATCTACCAGGCCATTTCTCTGCATAACCAGCATACTCCTCCTATGAACATGCCCCAATCTTTTGTGCCACAGCTCTATATTCTCTTCTGTACACTTCAAAGCCATCTGCTCCATCTCATTTGGCTTGAACACAAAACTTTTATCCCTCATTTGAACTCTCAAGACTTCATTGCTGTCAGTATCTTTAATGAGACATTCCCTTCCTTCGAACTTCACTATATAGCCCTTCTCCACTAACCGACCAACACTTAACGATTCTCGGTCAATGTTTGGCACAAAGAGGACATCCCTGATTAACTTCACCCCTTGGTTTCCTTTAACAGCAACTACACCTTTACCCTAAACTTCAATATGATGTCCATTGCCAATTCTGACTTTGGACTTTACTGTTTTGTTTATGCTCTTGAATAGCTCTAAGTTGCCAGTCATGTGATTAGTACAACCACTATCTATCAGCCATGTACTATTTTCGACTGAATATTCACCAGCTGAAGCAACAAATAAGTGCTCTTCATCAACTTCACTCACTGCCACTTGTGCTTCTCCTGTTTGCTGATAAGCTTTCCCTTTGCAAATAGCTTCCATATGACCCAACTTGTGGCATCTTCTGCACCTCGCATCTGGCCTTTTCCAGCATCTAAAGGACTGATGGTTGGTTCCACCACAGTACTGACATGGCCTTTTATTATTTTTCCATTTGCTAGATCTACCAGCATTTCCTTCTTTTGGTAAAAATTTCGAATCAGCAACATTTCCCTTAAACTGAATCCATTTCTTCCCTTTGCCTCCATCATTTTGCTTTACTTTGGCTTGCAATGCCCCCTCAACATGATTTTCTCTCCTCATTAGTCTTCTTTGCTCCTGTGCTCGCAAAGCATTCAGCAACTCTCGCAAGTTTTATATCAGCCAAGTCCCTTGTGTTTTCCGAGAAGCTATAGTAGCTTCAAATTTTTCTGGAAGAGACACTAGGATCTTCCGAACAAGCCTATCATCCCTCAAGTCGGTTCCCAAAACTCGATTTTATCAGCTATTCCCACTAGCCTATCTCGAGTATTCCTTCACGACTCGCATTCCTTCATCTGCTGTCTCTCAAATTCTCTCAAGAGATTCAGCACCTTCATATCTCTTATCTTCTCATCTCCTTCATATTCTTCCTTCAAGAAATCCCATATGACCTTCGCAGAGTCACACTTCATAATTCTGGTGAAGATGGTAGGTGAGACAGCATCATACAGTGCAAGATTTTGCCTTGGCTTTCCTTGTGGTTCTCTTTTATGAAGCTTGATTTGATTCATGGTCGGATTATTTGGAAGTGGAGCAACTTCATAGTCATCCTCCACAGCTTCCCACAGATCATGACCCTCCAGAAATGCTTTCATTTTAACAGCCCATGCTTGATAATTCTCTCCAGTAAATACTGGAGAAGCCATCGCAGAAAAACCACTTGAACCTGTCTCCATCACCCTCTAACCTCTTTGCACTACAATACTTGCTTCACTTCACAGTCCCTCAAGATCATTTGATGCTCTAATACCACTATTGATTCTGATTAAAGCAGCAAAGAAGTAGAAAAACCAGAACTATAGATATCGAGGAAGAAAGATGAAAAAACAGAGGAAACAGAGAGAACAGAGCATGGAAACTGTCTTCTGCAGTTCTGATAAAAAAGTCAAGTACAGAACACGACTTAAACCAAAAAAAAATAACTGCACACACACACACATGTTCAACTTGTAACTGCACCTGAACAAGTGCTTAACTTCCTAAATAACACAACAACAACTGCATAACATAATTGACTAAGTGAGAAAAATAAACTAGAACAGTATAAAAAAACAGAACAGAGAAACTTTAGTCTAAAAAACAGCAGTACTGATACATAAAAAAACCAACACTATTTTCAGCCGAGAGAGGTATAATGCTGCTCCTTCTACGAAGCTCTCAGCCTTTTCTTTTAATTACTCACTACATGAGCGCTGAAGTTCTATTATGAACTACCTAGTCCCAAATTGTAAATTAGTCAAGTTTCAGCCTATGTTTCAGTTTTAGATATGTTGAATTTTAATCAGTCGGACATTCAGTGAAAGAAGTTATTACAAGTATACACCTTGTTAGCAAATTCTGGGTCAACTGTCATTCTTTGAGTTAGTTGTTCCTGAATTCTGTCTGACAACTGTGCATCTACTGATTTCAAATTACTTCCTCTTCAGGATCAAGCATGGCCAAAGAAGTGTGGCTGATAAGTATCATTATCATTGTCATTTCAGGGCATATGCGTGGTAAGCAGGTATACAAGCCTGCCCTTGGTGAATTTCAGCTGTGATTTTCTCTTTCGAAACTCAGGAGCATAGAAACACATAAAACTGTGATTCCTCTCAAACTGCCTCATTTATTGGTCATACCAGGTGATGAGCATGCTGATAAAATAGCATCTGCAGGGGATGCTATTGGGAATTCTGACTTCTTCCTCATGGCTAGGACCAATGCACATGCAACATCAGCCAAAAACTGCTCTGTCTGATGCCATTGTAAGGGTTAATCTTTACATGGAGGTACTAGTAGACTGATCCTCTGCTTCTTGTCATGATCTACTGGGGAGTGAGGCTTCTGTTCGTTGTGAAGCAGAAATTCTGGTCTAAGAGGGCATCGCAGGGTCATCCCGTGCTGAGACACGGGTTTACAGTGAAAATGCGGACCTCTTTCCTGACATTATTACAGTATTCAAGTGATGACTAGATGTTCAACCCAAAGTTAATAACAAGAAATAGATATTTTGGCATCTTAGTATTGATAGATCTCCACTTTTGTAATCCTATACCTCCATTTCTCCAGGAACTCATGCAACTTCTGCCATAATTCAAGTGTAGATTATATCATATGACTTCTTAGTTTGTGTTCCATTTGCCTCTCCTTTAACCCTTGCACTCTTGACGCTCATTATCACCCATGATTTCCCGTACTGCTCTCTGCATCATAAGGAATTCAGCCATGACGCTTACTGACGAAACCATCCCAGGTAAGTTATACATTTTTAGACTGGTCGTGAACGTGGCTTGTGAAGTCAAAATTAGAGCCTTTTCGGTTGGAACTGAGGTGATTGAGCTCAATTGTTTACTTCAGGCAGGGATACAATTGCTCTTCATGAATCCGCTCGAGAAGGCATTTGCTGTCTAATGCTCTGTCTGAAGAAGGAAAAAGGAAAGTAAATATCAGCAACTTATCCTGACCTTTCAAATGTTTGCATGATGATTTCTGGCATTTGCTGTCTAATGCTCTGTCTGAAGAAGGAAAAAGGAAAGTAAATATCAGCAACATATCCTGACCTTTCAAATGTTTGCATGATGATTTCTGTCAAATTTTCATTTTACTATGTGAATCCATTCATCGTTTCTTAGCATGCGCTGGATGGTCAAGTTGTTCGGACAATGTTTATTGGTGTTTCAAGACACTACAAAATGGAGCATAATGTTTCCTCCGAAAGCATTGATAGAATTTCGTTTGAAATGAATAATGGAAATCATTTTTTTGGGGTTTCTTAACTCCTGTTGTTTATTGTAATAAAAGTCGCCGGCAGGAGCTGATGGATGCTTTGTGGAGGCACCAAGGGATGACGATGAGCTCAAGGAGATAGGACAGGACGGTGTACGAGAGGCTACAGGGTATGCAATATGATTGAAGGTAAAGTCACACCATTGACCGCTGCCGAGGAGCTGAAAGAGATGGGCTTTCATTTGATCGTGCGCCCCGTGCACGGTGCTCTATGCTTGAGCGCGCACCATTGTCGATGTCCTCAAGTCCTTGAAAGAGAAGGGAACTACAAGAGAGCATCTCGACAAGATGCCCATGTCTGAGGAATTTAACCAGTTGGTCGGAGCTTGGAGTCCTGGTTCAATCTCGAACGACGGTGCTCTGAATTTAAGGAGCGCTGTCGGAGTAAATTCACAGTGACTGCGAAAGCCGAAAGTAATCGAATATGTGCGACAACATTTGAATTCCAATTTCCAGTTTCCCCCAAGGCTTCTAACACATAACGACCCACGCATTTGCATGAGAGATGCACCGGTTAGAGTGTTAGAACTCTTTTCAATATGAATGCTTTTGCTAAGTAATTACGTATCAACTTTTTTTTTTATTATTTTAAGTAAGTCTGTCTCTCTAATGGCCGACGATTCCAGCAACAGAAGATTATTATGCTGCCCTAAAAAATTATCTGAACTTGGCAATTCTTCAGTCAAAGAAACTTGGCAATTCAAGAAAGCACCATGGCAATTCAAGAAGGCACCATGCCTGACTACGCACAGTAGACGCGTTAAGAAGCATAGCATAAACACGCTTATCTGAACTTTCGTCTCTTGCACCGCCCGAGTTAAACACGCTTATTTGGCTTTTCAAAAGGAAGAGTGAAAAGCCAGAATGGAATTAGGAAAGCACAGCCGCATTGCAATTGCTACGAACTTTCGTCTCTGCACCAGGCATGACCACAGGCCGAAGCAAATACCTTAAATAGCAGAGCATAAACATGGCAAGGTACAGAATCGTTTCCATCGGAGAGAGTTATCAAGTACTAAGAACTCATCAAAGATTCCTTCACTGGTGCTCGATACGGGTGTACTTGACTCGGCGTTCCATATTAACGCTTCTCGATTGGAAGACTGAGGAGCTAAAGAGGGCAAGCTGGATTTTTTGTTGGGTATATTTGATGTAGTAGGCTTTGAGCTGTATTTACTTTTTCTGGGGTAAACTACTTGGAACTCAATTCAAAACTTAATTGAATATAAATAATACTCATCGCCACAGACTATCGACTACCACTCCAGAAGGACAATGCATAGAATCAATAGATATCTAGATATGGACATTTATGGCCGGCATCCATCAAAGTTTCGTAATATCATAAGCGGTAAGCAAATTCAACCGAATCTCAACAACTAGATATGTATTAATGTGGGGTAAGGAACAATGAAAAGAAAAGAAAAACTCAACCCACCAAAGTGCTATAAATTTATAGGGGCTCCATTTTAGCTGTTCGTGCAATCGTTACAAACCTTCGTAAAGACCCGTGCTCTGCGCCGCATTATTGATTTCGATCGGTTGAGAACTCTTTCTGGTGAGATAAGTCTTCAAGCGATTATCCGCAGAACTAGCTGAATTCCCATGTCTGGCACAAAGAACATGTTCACCGCAGTCGATTGCGACACTTTGGCTCTATGCTGAGACTGCCGCGGTGAACTTGTTCTCGGCAAATAGCCAACAGTTGGTCGCAGCAATCGCAACTGGCTACAGCGAACTTGTTCTTCATGCTAAATATGGGAAATTCAGCTAATCTAAGCCACGGCCAGTCAGCTTGAAGACACTCATCACACCTGGAAGAGTCATGGCAGTCTCTACCGATCGAAACGATAATGCCACGTCGTGACCCTTGACAAAAATGTCAAGCATCTCGATGTTATCACAATCGGTTATTTCGTCACTGTCTCACTCTCTCACGTCTCCGCCTTAGATTTCGCCAGATTTAGACCGAATCTCCATCCTTCCACAAGCTCTTCGACGCCGACTCGCCACCTTCCTCAACTCTTGAGTCTCTAGCTCAGACTCGTCCTTGAAATCCCGGAAATCAACCTCGGGATCATCTTTTCCACGCACCGACGGCTTCCGGTTTGGCCTACCTCTTCGAGTGCTTGCCCGACGATTTCTTCAGATCGGGCCCATATGAAATCCGCAGTCGATTCGCGAGACGTCTGGTCTGGGATGGAAATCGGGAGACAATAGCACCTCGCTTAAACGGTACGAGAAGACCAGCAGGAGTAACAACAAAAAAGCTGGCTAACGATCAGAGCTTGCTTCAGTCTGGTGATCGGAGGAAATGAATTTCAGATAGTTTGCAGAGAATTGCATTTGGGGTTTATTTTTTTGTTCGAATATTTAATAAAGTCCGTTTGGTGGGATGCGTAATTTATTTGGTTGACAGAGGAGTAGAGAAAGGTTGTTACAAAATTCCAATCTCTGAAATGCCTCGTCACCATCATCCCCTAGGCCCCTAGCTACTACTGTTCAAATCAAGGAGGAGTAGAATTGTGTAGTGATGGGTACAGAAAATAGAATTAGAGAGAGAGAGAGAGAGAGAGAGAGATGATAAAATAGGTGTGATGGACTCAGCCGAAAAAGAGCAACAACTCAAATTGATTAGAGGAGAAGAAAAGGGGCGCGCAAGGGACAATGACAAAATGGGTTTAAGTTGGGCTTGTTTAGTTCATAGTCGGATTAGTAAGTTTTGGATTTAATAAGGCTTAATAAGCTTTTTGCTTGAGGCTTCATGAGCTTAGATTTCAAAATGGACTTGAGCAAATAAGCTCATTTCATTTATAAGGCCTTTCATATTTTCTGTGACCTGGACATGCGAGGTCCAAGCTGGGTCCAAATTCGGACTAAGCCCAAGGGCCTAGCCCGGGTCTTTATTTCCGGAAAATAATAAAAAATTCAGGAGATGGAAGAATTTGAAAGAACTCATGCGATTGAGGACCTTTGGCCCTCAACTCAACATTACCTCTAAACTCCTCTTTTCCCCAACACTCATTCGGGAGTGTTGTGACAAGATGCACTCATAGAGATGGCTATTCTACCAATGTAAGTAGCTATCCTTACTTTCTAGTCCCAAATAAATTGAGTGAAAGTCCATGATCAATGATCAAAGGATTTTGGGGCAGGGCTGTGGTAAAATTCTTTTGCACCACACTCAGGCTGGGAGAGGAATAGATATGGCTAGCCTTCTTTTCCTCTTGTTCTTTCTTTATTCCTCCAAAAAAAATTTCTAGCTTTATTGTTTTTACCAATATTCTTTCCTCATTTAACCGTGAAAATTTCATATAATAAACATAGATTAATTCTACACAAACTGTAAGGATGGATCAAATTCTGACTTGAACTTTCAAAGTTGCCCAATGTAAAGCACTAGACTTTATAGTTATATCAAATCTGGCAAACCATTAACTCAAATATTTACAAAATTCTAGCACATTGATATTATTTTGTCACGACCTTCTCGTAGCTGAACCACGAGGGTAAGGCGCTTAGCATATACTTTTGCATGTTGACATTAATTTTGCACAAACCATAAGGATGGACCAATTTTTTGACTTGAATTTCAAAGTTCCCAATATAAAGCACTAGACTTTATAGTTATCTCAAATCTAGCAAGTGATTAGCTCAAATATTTACAAAATTCTGGCACGTTGATATTATTTTGTCATGACCTTCTCGCAGCTGAACCACGAGAGTAAGGCTTTTAACACATACTTTCTCAAAGTCTATTAATCGCAACTTAGCACTCAATTCGACGTGTAATTAATCTTACCTTTCGGATGCCATTAATTGATTATATGTTAATTAGACACAAGTAAAATATAGAAGTGTATTTTAATTTTGCGAACTAGAGATTTAATGGATTCAAACACTTGATTACACTAAATTAATCTAACACTTTTTGGTACTTTTGTTTATTATTTTGAAAATGTTTTACATGCAGTAGTCGTCTATTTGTTATCTTTTCACTAACATGTGAGGGTTGATTATGTAGGTACGCAAGCAGGGTATGTAACACTCAATAATCAGTAATATAATTATAGAGAATTTTTAAAGAATCCGGATAGGCTTAGCAAGCAAAGCAAATTGCTATTCATCATCACAAAAATTCTGTAAACTATGATAGAGAAAATATGCAAGCAAAATGCATGGTTATGGACGGGCTAGGACTAACTAACATTCATCTATACTAATCTTTTTTATTTTATTTAATTAATTAACATGCAAGACTTAAGAAATGATCCCTAACATTCTGTATGACACAGAGATCAATTTTACATGCACTAATTTAATAACTAAATGGCAAGCAAGAATCATACGGCTATATGATATGCATGATGAGTTTTTAATGACATACTATGGAATTAGTTCTAAATACTACCATGTTAGTGTATTAAAATTCTCATAATAGGCAACTTTTATGATGCATTTAAAATCATATATTAAAATAAGACTATTGCATGGAATTAGTCAAACATTGACTTCCTTATCCCCAAGATAGACTTGATGAGTCACGAATGGCAGCAACAGTGGGCTTGGGTTGCAATGGGGGCAAGACAAGCGAGGCCTCGCGGATGGACTGAATTGGAGCGCCGGAAAAACCTGCAGGGAATGATCAAGGCCTGGCGTGGTCGTTAAATGGCTGTGCAAGACCCGAGCATCGGCAACGCCGGCGTGGCTCACGGTGGGGGCTGAGATTCAGCTCAACAAAGGCTCGTACACAGGCACGGATATGGATTGTCGCCGGGAACTTGTAGGCACGGCTATGGACGATGACTTCAAGCAGTGGATACCTGGACAGTGGAGATCTCAGACAGCGGCAGGTTGCTTGCTGGGCGTCGAAATGAAGCGCGATGGCGGGGAGACTGATGTTGCTGGAATCAACCGTGGAAGGTGATGCAGGACGCTCGGCTTGATGGAGATTCGATGGCGAGGCTGGTGGAGCAAATCTCTATTTCCTTTCCCATTACCGCAATCATTCACCCGGCTTGCTCCTCTTATTTTTCTTTCTTTATTTCTCTCACTTGCTGCACTTGAAAACATTCCACAATTCTCTCCTCTTGGCTAACCGTGAATTTGTGGATTGATTGGTCCTCTTGATTTGCTTCCTTGTCACAATCTACTTGCCTCTTTCATAGTCGAGCATATTTTGAAGATATTTGCTACTTCGGGTGCCGGCTGAAAGTATTTCCCTGGCTTCTCAAATTCAAGCACGATGAAGCTAGATTATATGAAATTTATTGGATGCGGACATGCTCTATGATGTCCAAATGCCTAAAATGCAATGCAAAAAATTAAAATTTCTTGTTTAGGGGTCGATTTTGATCCCAAATTTTTTATGCAATAAATGACCAAACATGTAGCTAAACTTTAGATGTCAACAATCTCTTTATTACCTATAACAATTTTTCTACCCCTTTCCTCTTTATGTTTTTCCTATCTTCTTACAATCATTAATTAGGCTTATTGAATTTTAAGACTTGCTATTATTATGCGGTGGGATCAAATGATAGTTAAATCCGCATACTTGCAATTGCAAGGACAGTGATGGGATAAAAAAACTTGCTCCACATGAAGCATGAGGTGACTGATTAAAATGTGGATTTGCATGTATATTTAGGGTGCATTTATTTTACAAAAAACATAATATTTTTGCAAAATCTTCCGGAAAATCATTTTTCTAAAAAATGGTTTGTTTTCCTTTATTTTGTGATATGCGATCGAAAAAGTTTTTTAGTGTTTGGATCTTATTCAGAAAATGATCTCAATCTCATGATTTTATCTTAGGGGGAAAATTCTATTTTTTAAATTTTTTTCTTTTTTTCTTTTCTTTTTCCTTCTTCCTCCCTCCACCGGTCTCCGAGCCTCGGCGAGGGCTGACTTGGCCTGCCTTGGGCAAGGTTCAGCCTTGGGAACTTGAATATATGAAGAGAAAAAAATAGAGAAGAAAACAAGCGAGAATTTTTATTTGGAAAATCCGTCCCAAAATCAAGAAAAGGGAAAAATCACGGTGCTGCTCTAGGTAGTGAAAGTATGATCTAGGGTTACAAGTTTTAGCATTATCTTTTACCCTATATATAGTAGGAGTCTAGGGTATACATAATTAATATGGAAATTACATGTATGCTATTAGCAACAATAAAATCCCTATTGTCTGCTTTAACATTACAGATGGGTGACCTATTGGGAATTGCTTGCCTAAAATAAATTGTTTCTGCACTTGAATATTATTTTCCTCTATTAGACTCCATAACTCTATCAATCTCCCACTTGGAGGCTAATCTTTTAAAAATAAAAAAGAGCAATATTTTTTTTTTTTTTTTATAGTCTTTATCTTTGTAGCCCAAATTGTCCTAGTGCGGCGGCCTCCCTCATCACTTACCATGGAGGCCAACTAAGACAATACGCAGCCTCAGTTTCTTAGTGGTAACAACCTTTGTTGACATATCTGCTGGATTTTTTGCACCAACAATCTTTTTCAATGACAAAGTCTCATCATCTATCAACGGACAAATTTGATATACTTTAACTCAATGTCTTTTGTCCTTGAATGAAATACTAGATTCTTTGCAAGACAAACAGCACTTTGAATGTCGTAGAAAATAACCTTGTTATCCTGCTCCTTGCTTATCTTCTTCAAAAAAAATATTCAACCAAATCATCTCCTAACCAACTTCAAATATAGCAACATCCTCCATCTCGGTGGTTGAATTATATAGAAGCCTGAGAATGTTTCTGGCACCTTCCATTTTTCAAATATCGTCCGAATGTTATGTTACACAAATATGGAGCGCAATTACTTTATTTGGACGCAGCATCTGAACTTTGAGCACATAGAACAAGCAACTAAAGAGACAAAAAAAGAAAGAAAAAAGAAAAATAGTACAAGGGCCAATATTGCCATGAAGTCTCATCTTCCGCTTTCAATTTCGAAGGGCACTTGGTTGCTTATGCTATCATCATTTCCTGATGCATTGCTTTTGAGGATGCCATCACATTCGCTTGATCTCTCACCAAGCAAATGCTCGGATTCTTCAAGGTCACAGCTCTAATTCACCCATGGATGCCTGTCCATCACCCTCATCAGTCCCTCCAGTTCTATTGCCGCTTCCTTCATGGTCGGCCAATCTTCCCCTTTCACCCTCAGGCAGCGGCTCGCCAGCATCGCGACTTCCTTAATCTCGTTAGGGTTCCCCTCATTCAGCACCCTCAAGTCAATGATTTCGAACAACCTCTCGCCCTTTATTGCAGAAGTAAAATACAAGGACAAGTTCCTCTCATTCTCTGCCCGATCGAAGGACAAGGCCCTCGGTCCGGTCAGCTCTCAGCCAACACGACCCCGAAGCTATAGACATCACTCTTCTCAGTCAACTGGCTCGAGTAGAAGTACTCTGGGTCCAAGTACCCGAGGGTGCCTTGAACCAGTGTGGTCAGCTGCGTCCGGTCGAGGGGGACTAGCCTGGAGGCTCCGAAATCGGCAACCTTTGCAGTGAAATTTTCATCCAACAATATGTTCGTGCTCTTTATGTCTCTGTTCAAAATCTGAGCAGATGCATTGGAGTGCAAGTACGAGAGCGCACCTGCAGTCTCCCTCGCAATGCGCAGACAAGCCCTCCAGGATAATGTGGACTCATGGCCACACTTGTGTATGTGGTCGGCAAGGGTGCCATTGTTCACAAACTCATAGACTAATAAGGGGACCTCTGTCTCGAAGCAACAACCGATTAGCTTAACCACATTGCGGCGATTAACTTGGGAGAGGATGATCAGCTTGTTGATGAATTCTTCGACTGACTCGCGGTCCAAAATCTTGGCCTTCTTGATGGCGACAACCGTATTGTCTGCGGTAAGATCCCTCGATATACTTGTTCCTTGGCCTCCTTGGCCTAGGATTTGGCTTTCATTGTAGTGGTCTGTGGCCTTCTGGAGCTCTTCGTCGGTGAATATTCTTGCCGATTCAACGGAGCCTTCGTGCTCAGAAAGAAGTCTCTACAACATAAGGCGGCCCCCATTTTCTAGGAAGAACTTCTCTCTCTGTCTGCTGATCTTTCTTTCTCTCAGCCCCCAATATAACCAGGAAACGACCAAAAGAACCAACAGGAAGCTTATGCTCACACCTAGGAAAAGACGTCACATTCGGCGTACAAACAAACCAGTCGTCCATCACCCTACATAAGGTTCACACTCCCAAGAAAAGGGGAAAAAAAGAATCGAAATATGCTTAACTCTTTCTTTTTCATTGCTCAAACAATCTTGTGTTAATTACTTCTCTGTCCTATTTTCTTTTCTCCTCCATCAACTTGAAGCTTTTGTATTAAGACAAACCTTGATAATAGCAAAATAAACCTAAATATATAGTTATGCTGAGAGTATCTTTTGATAACAGGAATAATATAATGCATCAAGTGGATAAAACGTGCTTGATTCTTTTCAACAACGAAAGAACAAGTGGTTGATTTGTTAATATCGAGTTGAATAACTTGAGATGACAATACATGTATATAATATCAATTTAATTCATGGACACAACTAACTCAGAGAAAGATTTACATTCGAAAAATGTCGATAACTAACAGCAGAAGCTGGAACAATGACATAATAACAACATTTAAAGAATGTGAATGAATTACAAGATAAAAAGAAGCTTTTATATGATGAAAAGGTTTGAGCAATGTGTACGACTTATTGACCTAGCACAATGTCAATTGAGCGAAACCTCTTTTCATGGATGATAGGAGTACAACCCTTGCCATCTTTTCTTCCATCTCCTTGGGATCCCTCTGGACATGAACAATTATACGATCCTGGCAAATTCGTACATATTCCAACACAGGGTTGTGAAGTCACGCATTCATTGATATCTGTAGGAATATATTCCAATTAGAAGAAGCAATCCGACTCCATTTCAATTGGAAGAAACCTGAAAAAGTAAATAGAATTCCATGATTTGGCAACACTTTCAATTATGAGAGGACATGTCAAGTCAATTTGCATTTCTTGAGACACGATACCTCACCACACTTTTTAAGGGATGGGTCGTTATCTCAAGATTTTAACCTTAACCAATTTGCATTTTTTGTTTAGAATAGAATATTTAAGAATTATCGAACAAAATTGTGCCATTACCAACTAGAATAACACATCACATAGAAAATAATTCAAAAATAACTGTCTACAAATACAGAAAAATGCTGGATGTATTAACATCGGTTCATGAAATTGATTTACAAGCTAATTTGACCGACTCATATTGAGGGTTCAGTATGGATTATATGTTTATAGACTCAATTGCTGTTGACCACTTTAGTTTGTAAAACAATCGTATGGACTAAATTTAGGAGAGAAGAATGCCTAGAATATGAGGAAGGATTACTGTGAATATCTACAGATTATTGCTAAGGGCTTCATAGGTTGTTAGGAATAACGGATCCCCGAAAACTGGATTCGACACTAAATCGAACCCCTAAAGCAATGCGGAAAACGAAGCCCAGGAAAAACACGTATCACTGATCATAAAGCACACCACGGATTCGAGCGTACCTTGTTAGCCACAGATTAGACACCAATGCCGAAGATCGAGGAAGAAATTCTGATCCGATGATGTCAATTCGCCTTGAAAGGGAAAACGGCGTCGCCTTAAGCGTACTGTTCTTTTTGGAGGGAGAGAGGGAGAGGAACGTACGTGCGTTATTCCAACCGGTGTCTTCCTCTCTCTCTCTCTCTCTCTCTCTTTCTCCTTTTATACGTTCCCTTATCAACGGGCCCTAATTCCGTAGGCCGGGCTTTTAGGCCCAACATGGGCGGACGAGCCTTAAGCCCATCACTAATAAAACCATCATCTCCCACTCGCACATGGTAGGCTGAACATGATTCTCTTTACCTCTCTTCAACATTCATACCAGTGAATAATCCGTGCGACCAGCATACTTTGAGAGCTCGTTGCCATACATCTGTTAGGAATATATAGTAGCTCATAATGGGCATCACATCCTGAGTAGATTTAGTATGCAGTACCTTAGATCGATCGATCACATTTATTATCTCTCTTGATCTCTTTTAAACAATGATATATATATATATATATATATATATATATATTGTATTCACAGTTATGATTATTACAAAGACAGTCATAATTGGTTAACCGGTGAATACAAAACTACAATGTGATTCTCCAAAATCGATCTTCCTCTTTCCTTCAAACTCTCAATTTCAGTTTAGCTTGCTTTTCTAGAAATGTCCCATTAAATCGAATCAACTCATGACCATTGGCAACATCCTAAGATAGCAAACACTAAATAGAAATCTTGAAAATAAGTAAGAGTCATGAGGGGACTAATGAATTGAGGAACTCTTTTCCTCAAGAGCCTCACACGACATAAAAGTTGAGATCAAACTTTTGCCACTCTTATTGGTCATCTCATGCATACGTAGTATGAAATACGTATTACGGTATCAACTCATTTCCCATGGAGCGTATGTCTACACCTTTCAATACTGTACAGATGATAGTTCGACATACCCAATGTCTAACTTGAGTTCACGTATCTACTCATTCACAAAATTCATCGAACTCACATCGGCATCATAGACAAAAGATAAAGTAAAGTATGTGGGATATTTTACTTTCGGACATAATAAGTATTATGTCCTCATCTTAACACCCAGTTAAGGCGACATACGTATTTTAAGCTTGAGCTCTCGATTATCACCTAGATAATAAGCTTAAAAACAGTATCATCTCTATTTATCACAAGTAAATAGAGGCGATTACCCGTGTGAGTGGGCTAATCTTATATCTGTCCGACATACTTCCTCAACTTAAAATAATGCACTAAGCATTAAGATGCATAAAGATCAAACAAAGATTCATATGCATTAATGATGAAAAACACAAATTCATCAAATGTGAATGCTTCAGGGAAATTACAATCTAGTATATCAGACTCTATGCAATTCTAGAGATTTCATATGGCTACAAAACACATCTCTAGGTATTGGTTTTGTCATAGGATCTGCTACCATTCTATGCATAGTATGTACTCTAAGTTCACATCTTTTCGTGCAATCATATCATTGACAAAAGTATACTTGGTATCTATATGTTTGGTCTTGCCATAATATTTTGGATCTTTGGTGTATGCTTTTGCTGTTTGGCTATTGCAGTTAACCAACAATAAATCTGCAGCACTTCCAATAGCACCTAAATGATCCAAAAAATCTCTTAAGCCAAACACCTTCTTATATTGCTGCTGATAGTGCCACGAACTTAACTTCTATCGTAGACAAGGCTATATACTTTTGTTTCTTACTACTCTAACATATGGTGCCATTATTCGGTAAGAAAACAAACTCAGAGGTAGATTTCCTTTCATTTAAATCTCCTCCCCAATGAGCATCAAAATAGCCTTTAAGTTGCAGATCCTTTCCTTAATAACTCATCGTATAATCAGCAGTCCCCTTTAGTTACCTTAGTATTCATTTAATGGCTTTCCAACATGCTTGACTTGGATTAGATTGGTATCTGATCACCATTCCAACTGCAAAACATATGTCGGGTCTTGTACATATTATAGCGTACATCAAGCTCCCAACAGAACTAGCATAAGGAACATGTTTCATTTGTTCATTCTCTTGTGGAGTCCTTGGACAAAGTCTATGGCTCAATCCTTCACCTTTTGCAATAGGAGTGTCTATGGGTTTACAATCCCATATCCTTCAATTCAAAGTTGGAAGACAACCAACTCTTGACATTATTAACAAACTCCATATTACTTCCGGCAATTAGTATATCATCAACATATCATGATATGATCACAAATTGATCCTTGGATCTTTTGATATATATATATATATATATATATATATATAATGATCCTCATCTATCATTGTAAAGTCATATGCCATTATGGCATTATGAAAATGTATATACCATTGTCTTGACGACTGCTTAAGGCCATATATCGACCCCCAAAGTCGACATACCTTTTCTTCTTGGTCTTTCACTATGAAAACAGCAGGTTGTTCCATATATATTTCTTCCTCTAATTCTCCATTGAGGAAAGCAGTATTTTACATCCATTTGATGTAACTCAAGATCCATACTAGTCACTATTGCCAGAATTATGCAAATCGAGGTAAATCTCACTACAAGAGAAAATGTTTCTTCATAATCAATTCCTTCCTATTGATCATACCCATTCGCCACAAGGCGAGCCTTATGCCTTTCTATCGAGCCATCAGCCTTTCGCTTTATTTTGAGAACCCACTTATTCCTAATAGCTTTGCGTCCTTTTGGAAGACCAACCAGTTCCCAGACTTGGTTTGATTTCATTGACTCCATCTCTTCTTTCATTGCATGAATCCATTTTTCCTTACTAGGGCAATTCAGAGCCTCATTAATATTTCTTGGCTCATCCTCATCTTGTGGAGCAATCATAAAAGTTTCCCCTTTAATGTCAAAACGTCGACGGGGAATACTTTGGCAACTTGTTCACCGTATGGGAGATTGTACACTTAGCACATCATTCCCCATTATGCTCCAACTTGGATTAGATAATGATGACATTGTCTCATCATGTGGTTGCAATTAAGAATGAGTTGAATTCAATTCATCACTTCTCATATTACTCCCACTTGGACGAACTCCACTAATATCATTATCTTGATCCAAGGTTTCAAATAGGAAGTAATCTTCTCCTATTTCGCCCTTCTTAGGAAATTCATCCACTAAGAATGTGACATCCCGTGATTTAAATTCAATTATTCTCCCACTTTCCTGCTCACCTATGAACACATACCCTTTTGAGTGTTCGGAGTATCTCATTAAAATACTCTACTTTTATCTGGGACTCAATTTCCCAAACTTGTGAGATGACATATGAGTATAGGCAGCATAACCCCATGGCTTAAGTAAACTTAAGTCCGGTTTTTTACCTGTCCATAACTCATATGGAGTGGAACTAAATAATTTAGAAGGCACCCGGTTAAGTATATAGGCTACAGTTAACAACGCATCACTCCAAAAAGTGATATGTAAGTTAGCATGGGCCATCATGGACCTAACCATTTCCAGTAGAGTTCTGTTTCTTCTCTCTGCAACACCATTTTGTTGAGGAGTATATGGAATAGACAATTGTATTTCTATTCCTTTTCATCACATTATTTTCTGAACTCATCAGATAAATATTCTCGACCTCGATCGGATCTCAGTGCTTTTATTTTCTTGTCTAATTGATTTTCTACCAAGTTCATTAAACCTTTTGAAACAACTTATTGCTTCAGATTTATGAGAAATCAAATAGACATATCCGAATCGAGTATAATCATCTATAAAAGTGATGAAATAAACAGTCTCATGCCTTCCTCTCACATTTATTGAACCACAGACGTCAGAATGGATTAAATGCAGAGGAAATTCAGCTCTTTTATCTTTTCCAAATGGTTTCCTTGTTGTTTTCCCTACTAGGCAATGCTCACATATGGGCAAATCGACTTTTTCAATGTTGCCCAACAAGCCCTCTTTGGCTAGTCTATTCATACATTATTGGTCAATATGACCAAGTCTAGCATGCCACATATTTACATCATTATCATATGAAGTAGAAGACGTGAAACAAGGGAATAACAAACATTGACATCACCACAGTCAACATTAGAAAGTGATCACAACCATAGTAGTTTGTATCCAAATACAAATCTACATCGCTATTATGGAAGTTCACACAAAAACCAAGCTTAACAAACATCAAAACAGACACTTAAATTTCGACGAATTTCCATAGCATATAGAATATCATGTAGGAACAAGGTGCGTCCACCACGCATGTTCAATTGGCAGGTGCCAATCCCTTTAACTTCATCTCTGGAGTTATATCCCACATAGATCCACTTAGTTCTAGTTGATACTCGTCGGAATTCTACGAAGGATCCTCTATCCTTCGCTACATGATCTGTCGCTTCTGAATCTACAGTCCACAAAGGATTGGATTCAGCCAATAATACAAAACTTGACACATAAGCTAAGTTCTCAAATGTACAAGAGGTGTTTACCTTCTTTGGCTCACAACAGTTGCGAGTATAGTGACCCTTCTTGTCACAATTGTAACACCTCACCCTTGACATTTTCTTCACTTGAGGACGTTTTCCTCTCTTGTGTTGGTTAACTCTTGATCTCTTGCAATAAGGACTTGATCCTTTGCTTTCCCACATATTGAGCGAATCAATACGTTTGCACTTAGAGCTCAAAGCCCTTTCTGAGCTAGAACCAGCATTGCAAATATCTATTTTCGGCTCACATGCCGTCAAGCGGTCCTCTACCAGCTCAAGGTGGCGCACAGCATCCTCAAGATCTTCCATAACATGGTCAAGAGTTTCTAGTGCTTCTTGCTTTTCCAGCACATATTGAATCTTCATATTCAATATTTCACAATTGTCGCCGTTCACATAAGCAATTACGTTCTTAGTTGCTGAATCCATCAATCTAAACATATCAGACATATATGCACGAATAATTAATGCCTATCATTTATGCATCCACTTTGCACAGACCCATCATATCAATGAATAATTTCAAGTAAGGTTTCAGAATCAAAAAAGTCACTACGTTTCCAATCATCCTCAAAAAATCCTAACTTAAAACTATTATTAATATAATTGTCTTATGCAAAATAAATTCTATGAAGTTATAAAAATTTCTATGAACTACCCACAGTAACTATTCACAGCAATCAGCAATAACAAAAAGCAACAGATAATTTAATATTGAATAGAATAACAATGCTTTCACATAATACAACAATCCATTACACTAAGTAATATATACAAAGCAAAATATCAACATAGAAAGAGATATTTAACACTAAAAAAATATCTCAAACTAATCTAAGAAATAAACAGGGAATGTCCCTTCTAATCTATCAGTCAAAACACCTGAGAAAACTGAAGGCACATTTGCCAACCATGGAAAAAACTTTTGGAGAGCTTTCATGTCGCCACCAAGACGCATTTACTCTACGCCATGTGGTGCTCAATCTAAGGGTTGAAGTTTTGGCCAACTCAATCCTATAACCCGGGACCACGTTGACCTCCCATAACCGATCTAACACTGCTTGCCATTAAGGTGGAAGAGTGTTTATCAAAGCCGGCACATTCTCAAAATCCGGCATAAGATAACCATTCTAGATGATTTCTTGTATCATCTAATTGACCTTGACCACGTGTGATACTAAATCACCGTCATGCCACCGATAATCAGCTAACTCTTTCATCAGCCTTTTCAGTCTAGCTCTTCCTTCGTTCATTCTCGGGATTGCAGGTATCCTTGCATAACGCATCATAGTTCCTGCAACAAATGCAGAACCAATAAATGGATCACTTATAATCCATAATAAACAAAATGGAAAATATATAATTTTGCATGATTCATGCAACAAATGCAAAATAAAAAATGGATTACCTCTAACCCACACAGACATTTTTGAAAAAGAAACAAATCCTTTTTTCTTTCGGGTCAACGGTCGTCGGTCAACAGTCGTCGGGTCAACGGGTCAACGGTCAGGTCGTCGGACCGGTCGGACCGGTCGGGCCGAGTCGGACAAACCGACCGCACGTGCCCGTGCGTGCCAGGCGTCCGCGGGTCGGGTCGGGTCGGGTCGGGTCGCCGGCGAGTCGTCAACCGGTGACTGCCCGGCCAACTGTCGTCAACGCTAACGTCAGCGATGACGTCATCCCAGCAGTTACCGACCGTTGGATGACGCGCACGCGTCGGTCCGCCGACTGGCGCGTGCCGGTTCGCCGCCGGCGTCGCGCACGTGCCGGTTCGCCGACCGGCGCGTGGGACGCACGCGGCCGCCGATGACAGCGCTTCGGCGCGTCGAGCCCACGCGCAGCGACCGGGCCGCGTGTGGGCGCGTGCGGCGTCGCCTGGCGGCGCACAACATGTCGCTGGACTTGCCTCGACGACCTCTTTCACCCAATTCCTTCAGAAATTGATTTCGACTTACGGAAACTCAGAAAAAAAGGACGAACAGGGCTCGGGTGTCGGGATTTCTCGCCCCGATCCGTACGGCGGAAAATTTTCGCGAAAAATCAATCAAAAAACAACAAATAGGTCGGGAAAACGTGAACTAGGGCTCGATACTAATGTTGGGAATAACGGATCCTCGAAAACCGGATTCGACACTAAATCGAACCCCTAAAGCAATGCGGAAGACGAAGCCCGAGAAAAACACGTATCACTGATCGTAAAGCACACCACGGATTCGAGCGTACCTTGTTAGCCACAGATTAGACACCAATGCCGAAGATCGAGGAAGAAATTCTGATCCGATGATGTCAATTCGCCTTGAAAGGGAAAACGGTGTCGCCTTAAGCGTACTGTTCTTTTTGGAGGGAGAGAGGGAGAGGAACGTACGTGCGTTATTCCAACCGGTGTCTTCCTCTCTCTCTCTTTCTCCTTTTATACGTTCCCTTATCAACGGGCCCTAATTCCGTGGGCTAGGCTTTTAGGCCCAACATGGGCGGACGGGCCTTAAGCCCATCACTAATAAAACCATCATAGGTCATATTAAATTTCAAGCAACGAAAATTCGTGCTACCGAAAGAAAAAGAATGATCATGTTTTACAGCCTAGATTGTTATGATTTTTAGATTATAAATTTTACGTGATTATTACGAGAATCATTTAAAAGATGTATCATTCATGAAGTCAAAATTTGGGCCTCTGACTTAAAAGTTTCTAACAATTTCTTTCTCTCAGTTTTTTATGCGATTAGATCCATTAAACATGCTCGCCCGTATTGAAATAATGATCCACGATTCTATACATGAACACTTGTTCGGATGGTCTCATGAAAAGACCAGACAAGGTACCTTGACAACCATTTTGTAGATAGGGGTTCCCTTGAAAACCCTCCAAGCAGCGGCACTGGTACCCGTTTCCATTCTCAGCATCTGTACAATTGGAGTTCTCTTGGCACATGTAGGTCGTTGTATTCTTCTTTGCATCATCGCATGTTTGATCTGGAATTAACCAATCGACAACTATAGGGACCATATCAAATGGCGGCTCGTGCAGATTGTCCGTGGAGAAGCTAAAGAAGCCGTCTTCGGCAACGAAAGCGTATCCGCATGGATTGAACTCCCAGATGCCGGCATGATTGTTGAAGCTACTGACAGAGATGTTATATTGGTAGGCGTCTCGAGGTATGCTAGTCTCGCAGCAACCAATGCCTGAGCACGACCCATTAATCACGTCCGAGAAGCTCTCGCATGAGGACAAGCACCCCGTCACATACGTGCTTCCTTGTCGGCCGCTGAAGGTTGCGTACGTGTCGCATCCCACGGCGATAAATTTGTTCTTGGCAGAAGATATGGGGAAATCGGGAATAATGAGCGAAGGATTATTGTTGTACGAGGATCCGCCAAACGAATTATAACATTCTTTGGCTACAAACATTTTTACACTAATCTCGTGATGCTCAAAAGATATATTGAGTATTTGGAGATTAGAATCTTTACTGTACATATAAGGGGTGGGAGTATCAGTCGAGTTGTCGCAAAAGATGAAAAAAGCGTCTGATTCTTTGAAGTAGCAGTCGTTGCCGGCGTTGTTCATCCCAAATGGGTACGCGAAGGTGAGGTTGCCACATCTGTTCGCGCATCCGGGCTTTGTTGTTTGGACTACATCCGCCGTAACAACTGAGAATAGAGCCACCAATGAGCACAACAACAGCACAACTCTCAAGGGAAGTCTATGGAGCAGCATGGATCCACCCATATTCTTCCTGAAATGAAGTGATTGTTTGCAACAAGATGATGAGCTTCATAGCCTGATGACAACCTTTATAAGCGATGATGGAGCTTCTAGAAAGCTAAGTAGTATATGCATTATTCATAGTCCCCACTATTCGCGGTGATTACATCATTAGTAATCAATCATACGGTTTTATCCACCATCCAATCCTAGCATATTCTTTGTCAATTGTGGGGTCGTGCGTGTTGTCAGCTGTTCGATCCAAAACTTGTAATCATCGGCCGTAAGATCCCGCTGCCAAATAACTCCATGAAAAATTAAAGTAGAAATTTCTATCACTATTGCTCTTAATTCATACTCTCCAAAAATAAGCAACTTTCTTGCTCTTTTTGCTTGCATTCAGTCCCATTCCTTGTCCAAAGCATCAGATGCAACTGACATTTTACTCTCTATGGCTCTTCACTAAGAAGCCTTGACAAGCATGTCGTGATTCACGTTGTGGCGTCGCAATCGTTCGTAGGAATTTCCAAACTGACTTGCAAATAATAAAAGTCATGAATAGATAGATTTTTTTTTTTCTTTTCAATCTAAGAATTAGTTTCGATGGGTGGTGCTCATAAACTATTGCATGCACATCTCTAACGTATGAACTCCTTAAATATTTGTACAAATGTCAACATCATATTTAAATCTTTATGTGCAGTGTAATATTTCGATTTATGCTATGTACAATTAAAAAAAAAAGGTACATTGATGATAAGTAATAAAGATTAATTAGATACAGCAAGAAACTGTTGATTCAGGTCTGTTCGAATTTGAATTTAAAAATCAAAACAGCACCAAACAACCCAAATATAGAAGACGAATGAGAATGAAATTTGCAGTGTTTAAATATGATTTGCTAAGTAAGAGGACTTCAAGAGTCCAAAATTGATTTTGAGAATTTTCTTAGATTTGCCTATAACGTTTCAGGTAAATTCTAAGTCAATGGGGTCAGTTTTCTAAACCTTCAATTATTCTAATTAAATTCTAAACCTATTATACTTGTACAAATTTAATCATAAAATCTTCAATTATGCTAATTAAAACTTAAACCATTAAAATTTACCAATTTAATTTTTCTAATCAAATTTGACCAGAAATTGCTATAGTGTATAATTTTTATAATTTTTCGGAAAAGGCCAAGTCAAGGCAGCCGGTTTCCTTGGCAATTTCTAATGTGCGACAATATGTCTCGTTCGGAGTTATGGCCCACCAACTTTGGGTGCATCATTGATAGAGAGTATAAATGAGATAGGATGCTTATTCCGCCAAGACTTGAAAAGTCAAGCAAGTACTAAGCGTATGCAATGGGAGATAACAACCAGAAGTGATTGGTTCCTAGATGGTTTGGTCCTACCCTGAAATCGAGAACTAGACCAAAAGGATCGATTCCTTGTTTCTAAAATCAAGAATTGGACAGGTGCTCTTGAAACTGGACTAACCAATTTGGTTCAGTTCCTTGGTGGATCATGGAACCCGTGGCATGTTCACAATTTTTTTTTTATTTGTTATTAATGTTCAAGATGAATTGAAGATGTTCTTGATAACCAAGTTGTTTTTGCAATCAATGAATTACGTGTAACAATATAGGTTTCACATAATTTTTTTTCCAATTTGTGGCAAAATTTGGTTAGAATGAACAACTACTGCTATGTTTTGATTTGTTCTTGTCATCTTACTCACATGCGTGAATGAAATGAGAATCGTGCGACTCATGCCTATCTGCGTGCATGAGTGAAGTTTGAAATGTGAGATAGAATAGGGTTTTTTTAACAAATTATAAGGAAATTAAAAAAAAAAAATGGGTCTGACTTGGGTGGGTGGTTCCATACCAGGAACTGAGAATCGACTGAAATTCATTGGTTTCAATTTTGAAGAATTGAGACCCAGATCGATGCCCACAGGAACCACCCAAAACTAGCCGATTTGGTCCCATCCAAGTGGTTCCTTTTGCTTACCCCTAATCACAACTGTAAAATAGAAGAATGTCGAAGAAGAAAAATCATTAAGAGCAAACTGCTTTGAGCTGGTGATTGGTGGAGGGGTTTATATGTTGGATATTTCAATAATATTTTGAAATATTTACAATAATAACTTCAATAATAATTATAACCGCATTGAAGACCATCATTATTTTCAACGGTCGCATAACGATTTTTAACGGTCATACAACGGCTTTTCAATCGTTTTGTAACGTTTAATTTATTTCTCAAATAAATCATTCATTATTTTACAACGACTTTTTCACGGCTCTATTTTGTTTGAATATAAAATCTCATAAGGCAATGTTAAAAATACACACTGAATGAAACAGAGAATATTCTTTCTTTTGAAATCTTTCCTTTCATTTTCCTTGCTAGGTTATACACAACATTGTTTCTGTTCCTTCTAATATTCCGTGCGGAATATAGAAGAATGTTTGTTGTATCTTGGGAGGATAGCCGTCAGAAGCCAATCGCACCAAGTTTCGTACTCCGAGGAGCGGAATTATCCTTAAGGAAAATGCTTATGCTTGCATGCCTCAGACAAATTTATTTGTTCTCATCAGTTTTTTTTTTCCTACATTATATTCCTAGGTGTGAAGTTTCCGTTGCATACTAGAAAAGAAAAACGCATATTTTCAGAGCGATTAATCAACTAGTTACAAAGAGGTAAAAACTAAACATTTGCCATTGTCATGCTACGAAAAGTAAGATTTTTAGATAAGATTTCATTATATACTTTTACATTAAGACAAGATACGTTGAACGTAGGTTTCTTTTTTACCTTGGTTGTTGGCCTAGGATTTCTAATTAAAAATATGGACTGTGGTGATACGTATCTGTTGAGAATTATCATTCCAAGGAATTTACTTTTCCTTCCATCTGTTATCTGTGTTGTAATCTTTTGTTGCATTTCCATAATTTTGAGGAAAACACCATCTTGCTACCATCGTGGTAACCAAAAAAAAAAAAAAACGCAATTATTATTGTCAAAAGTCATTTCGAAGAAACTAGGCTAATCGAATAAGGAGCAGAATAGTGTCTCATATATGGACCTCAGTGTAAATGTGACTTACAACGGAAAAAATACGAAAAAGTTCTAAATATATTGTATTAGTATCAATTTAGTCCTAAATCTTTTAATTAGATCAATTTAATCTTAAATATTTTCACATTGATATTAATTTAATCCATCCGGCTAATTTAAGCCGGAAATTGCCAACGTGAATGCCGGCCGTCCTCCATAGCACGACCGGCATTGATGTGAACATTTTTAATAATATTTTAATTTTTTAATTTTTTAATTCTTAAAAAAAAAAAAATCCGTCTCCTTCTTCTTTGCTTTTTCTTTTTGCTGATGGCCATTGCTAGCCATCGGCCTAGCTTGGGTCACCTTCGCTAGCTACAAGTGATGGTTGGCCTCACAGGGCCACCTTTGAGCGAGGACGAGCACCAACTGTCTAGGCGAGGCCCCCTTGCCAGATCTAGCGACCGACCATCGCACAGGCGAGGGCAAGGTTGGTCGGGCCTTGCCATCACCCATGCAGGGCTTGCCAAGCCTCACCCTCACCCAAGCAAGCCTCGACGAGGCTAACCCTTACTTAGGCAAGGTGTGGCAAGGCCACCCTGGCCTAGGCGATGGTCGGCCTCGTCAAATTTGGTGAGGGGGCCTTGCCGAGCCACACCTAGACAGCCAACACTCCCCCATGCCCACGCCCTTGCCCAAAGAAATTACCATCGGATAGTTGCATATATGTTGCATTGCTATATATACAAAGAAACTACCACTATGCAAGGCGCCTATTTAAGCAATAACATACGTTCTTCATTCAAATTATCCTATGGGAAATTGAATAGCAATATTGTGTTGCTAATTGGAGAGCTTACCTTGTACTCTAACGATTATACCACACATAAATAGATAATGTTTCCTTTCAATAGATTAGTTCTAGAATATATAGAATTAATGAGTGTAATATCTTTTAACACGTTGTGAGAAGGGTTTTGTGACAGAACCTCAATTAGATATAACAAACATGACCATCCATCGATAAATTAACCTGGCCCAAATAGGTCAACCTACCCTAGCAAGAAACTATCGATTCAGGTTGGTTTGGGTTTCGATTTGAAATTTGAAAAGAACAAAAACTAACCAACCTATGTATAGCAAAAGAACAAAATCCGCCATGTCCAAATCTGCAAAACAGAAAACATAATCCTCAAACCAAATTACATTTTCTAGCTCAGAGTAAAACCACAGATATGTTCTGAGATCTGATCATTGCTAAGTAAAAGGACTTTAGGAGTCTGAAATTGATTTTCAGAAATTTCTGGGGGTTGACCGAAAGTTTCAAGTAAATGCCAAGTCAAGGGGGTCGGTTTCCTTCCAACTTTGACTGTGTCGTTGATAGATGCAAGGTGCTTTAATTTCATTGTCAAGACTTGAGAAGTCAAGCAAATCAGTGGTAAGCGTATGCAGTGGGGGAGAGATCACAACCCCAAAACAGGAGAATGAGAAAGAAGAAAAATCAACAAGAGCAGAGTGGTTTGAGCTGGGACTGTATGCATGAAATGTGCTTCAAGGTGGATGGATTTTATACTCTGGAAATTTGTCTTTTCTCATTTCTAGACGGTATATATGCATTCTGAAAAGGAATAATGGGTAGCTTCAAAATAATTAATCAACTAGCTTCAAAGAGGTAAAGTATCAACTTTTTTAATTGTTGTGTTACAAAATTAAGGTTTCGAAATAAGATTCCAAGTATATTCTTTTAAATTAAGAAAAGATACATCGCATGCGGATATTTATTTTTTCTTTTTCTGGGCTAGAAGTTCCAACTAATATGGATAGTGGTTGATGCGCATTTGTGGAGAATTATCATCGTCAAGAATTTTAATTTTCCTTTTTCTTTTTCTGGTCAAGTGAGTGTAGTTATTAGCTTATTTTAAGCTGTGGAGTTAACATCAGCAGGTTACGGAGACTTGCATGAGACGATTCCACTGCAAATCCTCATGTGACGAAGCCTTTGTGCGGTGCGCGTTTAAATTTTCCAATGCACTATTTATTTGACATATATTTCTTCAATCTTTCCTCCCCGCTCATCCAGAAAAACAGGCCATTGTGGGGCAGAGACGGGTGCACAATTGTCACGAAGAGCTTCTCTTACTTTCCGGGTAATCCGCGGAAACAAACAGTCTTGGTCTTCCCCTTTCCCAGTCGATTTTTATACTTTGGTACATTGGGGATGTTACTTCTGCGCATGGCAACTTTTTCTTTTGGGACATTGATTAATTCAAAAATTGAAAGTTGATGGCGAAAGGAGAAGACCTAACCTCTCTCTTTCACGAAGAAAGAGACTTCTTGTATAACTCTATATTTGAACAATTCCAAAACTTAATATTACAACTTAACTCTTGGTCGTCGGGCGGCAATGATAGATGAAAAGGCCAACTAGTTCACAAATTTCATCGGTTAACTTACAATAAGGTATAATTATCTTTAGCCATGTCTCTCTACAAATCCTCAGATTTCTTTGGAGAGACTAATTGAAAATCCCAACAGCCGACATAATTGGATGTCACATTGATAGATGACATGCATCCCAATTGAATAACTTATTAATTGGGGCTTCGACACTCTCCATCATAAGCATCTACAAACTTTTCAAATGGGCTCTTTGCCAACTAATAATACAAGTCCCCTTGTCGAATTTACAAGAGAAATCTGGCCACAGGAAATGAATCAACACTGACAATTTGACACATGATGCCTACATGGGTAGGTCGAATCACATTGATAATCTCAATCTATGAGGAAGAAAATTGACATTATTTGGAGTGTTTCCTTTGGCAATAGTAAAATTGTATCGGTTGCTAATAGAGCCTAAATCTAGCTCATCGTTATTGTCTTGTGATGAATGTCAATGTGCCCGTCGTAGCCCGTGTACATTGTTGGAGAAATCTTCTTGAAGTGTTTTGAAGCTGGCAAAACGTTTCCATCAGTCTAGTCTGAAGGCTTGCAGACTCTGCTATTTAAAGTCTGAAGACCTCCGGACAGCCAGACTCAAGACTCAAAGTCGATCATCATTGACAGTCTCTAATCCGTTGAAGAAAGGTTATCCAGAACTGGATGTTTCGTCAAGGATTTAACCTTATCAACTGGAGAAGATCTCGTGGCTGGAAAAGACGTAACGGAATCCTTTGATTGATCGAGATTGATTCGATGATTGAAGATTCGATGATTGCCTAAATATTCTTGGAAGGTTCTACTTATGGAAACCGAGATCCCGATTGTATGGGCGAACGGATTGATGGGCTATCGACACGTTCCTTTAATAGCTCGAACAATCTTCCTAATTGATTCCGTCCAACGGGTAGATTGGAGGAATTCCTTTGGTAAGTGCCAACGGGTATGATGGCATAAAGGAGTATATAAGGAAGATGTTCTTAGTTGTTCGAGGTGTGCTCGATAGAAGAATTCCAAAGTCTGAAGCTCCTTGTTGTTTAGACAATCACTTTGAGCGAATACTTGTATACAAAAGAGAGTCTATATTTGTGAGAAACCTTGAGGAGGTGTGGTAGAACATCTACACTGTGGAATCAAGGCAAATCTGTGCTGTAACTTCTCTTTTAATCATAGTGAAATCCAGCCGGTGGGCTGTCAGTGCGGAAGAGTGGACGTAGGCTTGGAATAAGCCGAACCACTATAAACCCTGTGTTCAATTTTCTCTTCCTTACTCTCTTTACTTTGATCGTACTTCATTTTCATTAATCATAGTAAACTTCCTTTCTATCATTTGCCAAGAATCGCTTCCGTATCTCGATAAATTGTTTGTGCACCTATTCACCCCCATCTAGGTGCTTATACTAGCTATCTCATACATGACCACCGTAATGTCAAAACAGCCGATTTGAGAAGGCAAGTGCAACATCTCTAACAAGAATTAGAGCAATCTCGATTGTTAAGGCCTGACGATCCCAACCGTGACCAAGAAGAGGAGATTAACACCTTCCATGGTGTTCATTTTTTACGCAGCTCATGAAGTGGCTCCTTTGCATAACTGGTATTGGAATCGTAATACTAATGATTTCGATGTTAAAGTAGACATTTCAAACTTCCGAGGCACTATGCATCGGAAGACTTCGTTAATTGGCTTGACACGACCGAGCAAGTTTTTGATTACGAGAATATGGTGGAGAATCGAAAGGTGAAGCTTATGGTTATCAAGCTCAGAAAAGCATGCTTTGATTTGGTGGGAAAATCTGAAGTGTCAAAGAACTCGTGAAGGAAAGCTGTGTATCGAAACATTAGCTCAAATGGAGGAGCTCAAGATGAAGCATATCTAAAAAACGGAAGATATTGAGATCATTTTCTAAATAAGATCCAAAAACTAGAAAAAAAAAATTCAATCATATATTACAAAACAAAGGAAAACTAATCATTTTCTAGAAAAATGATATTCCAAAAAATATTTTTTTAGAAACAATATATTTTCCGTGAAATAAGCACACCCTAAATATACATGCAATCCACATTTCAATCAGTCACCTCATGCCTCATGCGGAGCAAGTTTTTTTATCCCATCACCATCCCTTGCAATTGCAAGTATGCGATTTTAACTATTATTTTATCCCACCAATAATAATATCAAGTCTTAAAATTAAATAAGCCCAATTAATGATTGTAAGAAGATAGAAACAATGTAAAGAAAGAATTGCCATAGGTAATGAAGAGACATCTAAATTTGGATTACACGTTTAGTCATTTATTGCATAAAAAATTTTATGGATCAAAATCGACCCCTAAACAAGAAATTTTAATTTTTTGCATTGCATTTTAGGCATTTAGACATTATAGGGCATGTCCGCATCCAATAAATTTCATCTAATCTAGCTTCATCGTGCTTGAATTTGAGAAGCCAGGAAAATGCTTTCAGTCGGTACTCGAACTAGCAAATAGCTTCAAGATATGCTCGATTATGAAAGAGGCAAGTAGATTGTGCGCATGGCATGGGTGACGAGGAAGCAAATCAAGAAGACCGATCAATCCAGCAAATTCTCGGCCAGCCAAGAGAAGAGAATTGTGGAATGTTTTCAAAGTGCAGCAAGTGAGAGAAATATAGAAATAAAAATAAGAGGAGCAAGCTGGATGAATGATTGCGGTAATGGGAAAGGAAATAGAGATTTCCTCCGTCAGCCTTACCATCGAATCTCCATCAAGCCGAGCGTCCTGCGTCAACCTTCCACGGTTGATTCCAGCAACATCAGTCTACCCCCAATCGTGCTTCAGATTGACGCCTAGCGATCAACCTGCCGCTGTCTGAGATCTCCACTGTCCAGGCGTCCACTGCTTGAAGTCATCGTCCATAGCAACGCCTACGTGCTCCTGGCGACAATCTACATCCGGGCCTGTATATCAGCCTTCGTTGAGCCGAATCTCAGCCGCCACCGTGAGCCACACCAGCGTTGCCCATGCTCGGGTCTTGCACAGCCCTTGAAATGAACACGCCTGGCCTTGATCTTTCCGTGCAGGTTTTTTCGGCGCTCCAATTCAGTCCATCCGCGAAGCCTCGCTTGTTCTTGCCGTCATTGCAACTCAAGCCCACTATTGCTGCTGCCATCTGTGACTCATCAAGCCCACCTTGGGGATAAGATAGTCAAGGTTTGACTCATTTAATGCAATAGTTTTATTTTATAATATAATTTTAAATGCATCATAAAAGTCGCCTATTATGATAATTTTAATATACTAACACGATAGTATTTAGAACTAATTCCATAATATGTCATTAAGAACTCATCATGCATATCATATAGTTGTATCATTCTTGCATGCCATTTAGTTATTTAATTAGTGCATGAAAATCGATCTCTGTCATATAGAATATTAGGGTTTGTTTCTTAAGACTTACATGTTAATTAAATAAAAAATAAAAAATGTTAGTACAGATGGCACGTTAGTTAGTCCTAGTCCATCTATAACCATGCATTTTGCTTGCATATTTTCTCTATCATAGTTTACAGAAAATTTGTGATGATGGATAGCAAATTGCTTTGCTTGCTTAGCATATCCAAATTCTTTAAAAATTACCTTTAATCTAGTTACTGATTATTGGGCATTACATTCCCTGCTTGTGCACTCGTATAATCAATCCTCACATGTCAGTGGCATAGGGTAACAAATAGATGACAACTGCATGCAAAACATTTTCAGAATAATGAATAAAGGTACCAAAAGAGCATTAAATTAATCTAGTAAAATCAAGTCTCCGAATCTGTTTAAATCTCTTATTCGCAAAAGTAAAATGCAGTCCTACATTTTACTTTTGTCTAATTAACACATAATTGATCAATGGCAACTCCAAAAGGTAAGATTAATTATATGTCGAATTGAGTGCTAAGTTGCAATTAATAGATTTTGGGAAAGTTTGTGCTAGTGCCTTACCCTCGTGTTCTAGCTGTGGGAAGGTCATGGCACAATAATATTTTGAGCTAATAGCTTGCCTAATTTGAGATGACTATAAAAGTTTAGTGCTTTATATTGGGCAAGTTTGAAAATTCAAGTTAAAATTTGAGCCATCCTTACGGTTTGTGCGGAATTAAGCTATGTTTATTATATAAAGTTTTCAAGGTTAAATGAGGAAAGAATATTGGTAAAAACACTAAAGGTAGAAAATCTTTAGGAGGAATAAATAAAGAACCAGAGGAAAAGAAGGCTAGCCATATCTATTGCTCCCCCAACTGGAATGTGGGGCAAAAAATTTTTACCATATCTCACCCGAATATCCATTGACCATGGGCTTTCACTCACTTTATTTAGGACTAGAAAGTACTTGGATTGGTAAAATAGCCATCCCTATGTGTGCATCTTGTTACAGTCCTCCCAAATGAGTGTTGGGGAAACAAGAGGTTTAGAGGTAACGTTGAATTGAGGGCCAATGGTCCTCTCAAATTCTTCCATCTCCTGAATTTTTATTATTTTCCGGAAATAAAGACTCGGGCTAGGTCCTTGGGCTTAGTCCGAAATTGGACCCAGCGTGGACCTCGCAGGCTCAGGTCACAGAAAACATGAAAGGCCTTAAAACGAAATGCGCGTATTTGCTCAAGTCCAATTCAAATTCATCAAACCTTTTCAAGCCCAAGCTCATTAAGCTTAATTAAATCCAAAACTTACTATGCGACTATGAATTAAAGAAGCCCAACTTGAACCCATTTGTCATTCTCTGTTATACCCCTTTAATTCTCCTTTATCATCAACGATGTTCTTCCTTGTTAATTACACCTATTTTCTTTTATTCCATATATAATATATCTCTCTCTTTTTTGTTTTTTTACTTCTATTTTCTATACCCATCCATACACAATTCTACTCCTCCTTGATTTAAAAAGTTGTAGCAGGCTAGCAGTGGCCCAGGGGTGATGACGACGAGAGGTAGTGGAAGCCAGCTTAAGCATTTCAGAGATTGGAAGCTTGTAACACCCTTTCTCTACTCCTCTGTCAACCAAATAAATTACACATTCCACCAAACGAACTTCATTAAATGTTGGAACGAAAAAAGAAAAAGTTGTTCATTTACATAAACCCCGAATGCAATTCTCTGCAAACAATCCGAAATTCATTTCCTCTGATCACCAGACCGAAGCAAGCTCTGATCGTCAGCCAGCTTTTTTGTTGTTACTCCTGCTGATCTCTATTTCCTTTCCCATTACCGCAATCATTCATCCAGCTTGCTCCTCTTATTTTTATTTCTATATTTCTCTCACTTGCTGCACTTTGAAAACATTCCACAATTCTCTTCTCTTGGCTGGCCGAGAATTTGCTGGATTGATCGGTCTTCTTGATTTGCTTCCTCGTCACCCTTTGATTTCTCCCTTGACCCCTTCTCTCTTGTGCCACCGCCTCAGCCGAACAGCTCAATTGCTACCCTCCTTCGGCTTCTCTCTCAATCTTTTCTCTTCTGTTTTTATTTCCTTTTGTTCCCTCTCCCTTCGAGCGAACTGAAGCACCATCTTCTGTCTTCTTCTTTCCCCCACCAAGGCCTCACGCCAACTGCAGCGCCACGTCCGAACCCCCATCTTCTTCAGTCAACCAACAGAGCTTATTTGACCCCAAAGCCCCACCATTTGGACGCCGCCTCACCTGCGAAGCCAAATCCAGACCCTGCAAGCCCACGCTCTTCAAGTCCGTGAGCTTCAAGCAGCCCATCGAAGACCGAAGCAGCCGTGTCTTTTCTTTCCTTCGTCCGAGCCTTCACCTCCTTCGATCCACGCCCAGCAAACGCTAAGCATGCTGCCCTCTCCTCCACGCAGCCAAGAATCGAGCCGCTCCTTTGTTGGCCCATCTCCGCAAGCCCAGCCTCGGCGTTGATTCCATCTTCGTCCAGCAACAAATCGAAGACAGCCCTGTCTTCGACCCAATTCGCTAAGTGCAGTAGCTCGAACAGCAAGTTCGTTGGCCGTTTTCAGCTGGTCCGAGCGTTCTGTCGGCCTCGTCATGAGTTGAAGTCTCGGCCGCCGTTGCGCCGCTGTCGCCGTGAGCCGATTTTCGGGCGTAACCGGTGAGTTGCATTCTAATCCTTTATTAGTGGGCTAATGACACTTAGAGGTGTGTTAGTTAGCTAATTTGTGGATTGATTATATCGATTAGGCTTAGGATGGCTTAATTAGATTAAGTATATAATTAGTATTTAGTTAGTGTAATTAGTTTACTTAGGTGGATTAGTTAGGAATTAGTTAGTTTATTTAGTTAGTGTATTTAGATTAAATTAAATAGGATGGTTAGATTTAATTGTTAGTTAGATTATTTAGTTTAGTTAATTTAGGTAAATTTAATCAAATGCTCTAAATTTATTTATTTTGTAATTTATTTAATTTATGGTAATTTATTTAATTATTAATTATTTTCCAGAAATTAGGCCGGGATAGCCGGTGGACTGGAATTTCGTGCTGATTGCAATGGTGTGTTCAATTTCTGCAATTGAGTGTTAATTTATGTAAATTGAGTGTTGATTGGAATTTCGAGTATTTAATTCCAAAAATTATGAAATTCATTATTTATTCAAAAAATCCCGGGTGTCGGGTTTTAACACCAAAAATGGTTTTACGTACTATATAAACCAGTGGGATTTTAAATTGGAGGATATCAATTTTTCTAGAGTGAATTGACCATGTATCCACACACGACTATTTTATCGTGTATTTCTAATACAAAGAAAATGGGTCAGGTTCACTATTTTAATTGAGACATTTGAGTGCAATGCACAGTGTCCTGGGCCGAGATTGATTGGTCGTGTGTTGGTTAAGAGAAACCGTTCTTGGCTGTTAAGCCGGATGTTACCCATTCATTGGGACTCGAGTCACAGTAGATTCTAGACCTACGCCCCTTTGGGAAAGCCATCTAATTGAGAGATGTTGTCGTGCTTAAAGGGGGTCAGACGACGCCTGGCAATGCCAGAAGACCGCCAATAGAGTTGGCCGTACCCTTGAGGGGTGTAATTAACAATTGGAACACATGATTGTTGAGTTTGATGCACCCGATTATGAGACCAAAACTGTGTGACATAGAATAGGACGTGTCATAACGGTTTGGCTTTATAATCAGGACCCTGGTGATTAATTGAATTGATGAGGTGTTCAAGTTGTTATGTGCATTGATTATATGCATTGCGATATGAACTATACTGACATGCAGAAAAGGAAACTGAGGCGAGGTAAGTCCTCTGTGTCAATTGAGTGGTTATGTGGTTAGGACACTTCCAGGTGTATTTCCCTCCTAATCGGGGCTTAGATTGTGAACTCGCTGAGATTTATATCTCACTCCGTCGTGGGCTTAAAATTTTCATGGCTGTAGAGGGAGGACTTGGAGCTGAGCTGAGGTGACCTGAAGAGTAGGTCAGATAGGACAACCTCTTTTTGAGAACTAGTCTTTTGGTTATAGACTATTGTAAAAGACTCAGTATGTTTATAAGAGTGTGGTTTGTTTGTGAATGTGATATCCTGCTTTTCTATCTCGAGATAGTTACTGTCAGGGGATTTGTTATTTGCTTCCGCATGTGCAATAAAATAAAAGGGTTAGCAACTGGTCCTGAGAAGTCGCATAGTTTTTATCGACCAGAGAGGGATGGGCATGCGCTCGAGTATCGGGACGTGACAAATTTTATCCATGAAAAAATATTAAGCATTTATTTTTAATTTACATTTTTTTCATTTTATTGGATCGATGGTGGATGTATTTAAATTAATGGTTCTGAGCTTTAAATTGACAAATCGGACTAAGCCCACGAAGAGAGCAAATTGGCCCAAGCCCGTATTTGAAAAAATCCTATTGCAATTTTCGAAAAATCAATAGAGAATATTCATTTTTGTAAAGGAAATCAAGAAGAGGTGTAGAAAATAAAAAGTAATATTACGTGCGAAAATGAAATCTACGTGGATGTTGATTTGAAAAGGAAATTAAAATCCTAATTTTTGGTCTACAAAAAGGTTACTCGTGTAAGATTTCGGAGGGGGCCACACACATTAAATATACGGCCAGCCCTTTTTATGAGCTCGTAGGGTTTGTTTTCACTTGGGGGAAATTTGGCAAAAAGAAAGAGCAATTCCTCTATCGTTAAAAAAAAAGGCCAAAATCAGTCCCTTTTTCCTTTTCTTCGACCGGCGGCAGAAGAAAAGAAGAAGAACTGCAGCAACGACAAGTCCGCTGCAGCAGAAGAAGAGAGCAGAGAGAGAGAGAACAGAGAGGAGACGTGAGGGAGTACACGGTGAGAGAAAAACCAAGAAAAAAAGGAAAATACGAGGAACGCCGCCCGCAACAGCCGAGCCGCCGCCTTGTTGCGCCTTCACCCGCCGGTCACCGCTGCTGCCCCGCCTCTGCTCCGACGCCCCTGCAGTTTCGCCATCTGCGCCGCCCGAGCGACGACGCCTTTGCTGTGACGCCGCGACCCGCCCCGATTGCTACTCCGACGACCAGCGAGCACCTCGCCATTGGACCGACGCCGCCGCCCCTACCCACTGCACCAGCAACGGCGCCTTGCTTCGCTCACCCGTCCGCGAACCCGAACGCTTGCAGCGGCCGCATCCTGCTCCGCTCGCCGGCCTCCTGTTCTCGCTGTGCTCGACGCCGTGGCCTCGACGACGCAGGTCCCGATCCGAACCGTCGCCCCTTCCTCGAGCGACTCCCCGTTTTGCTGTCCCCTGCGACCCGCGCATCTCGCCCGAAGCCGCGCCCGCCGCAACAAGACGTCCTCGCTACGCCGTGGCCTAGCCCCGTCACCAGCAGCTCGCCCGATCGCCGCCTCTGTTTTCGCCGCATCCTTGCACGCCAGTCCGAATCAGCCCTCTCCGAGCGACGCCACCGCGACCACGGCGGCTCGAGTCAGCTGCGCATCTGCTGCCCCCTTGCCGGAGCTCCGACGACCGTGCTCCTCCACCCGCGGCTGCCTTTCACCACAACGACCGCAGCAGTCAACGCAGGCGTCGAGGCCTTTCAGGTTGTTCTTGACGCCGAGTATCAACTAAGGGAGTAGGAACCCAGAAGAAAAAAAATCCAATCTTTACGTGTCGCATGCTGTGATTTGTTGCGGTGTTGTTGCTGGACATCTGCATAGCCGACATCACGAGCACGACCTCGGGGGCGCACCGTCCCGACCAAGCCAAGAGACCCACCACCACGCGCAAGCCTTGCGTGAAAAGAAAGAAAAAAAGAATAAAAGAACAAAAGGAAAAAGGAAAATCACATTAGGTAGTTTTTCTATTTACTTATTTTATTTTACTTTACTTTATTTTTTCTTTTTAGTATAATTATTCCTTAACGTAAGATTGAGATTTTGACATGAAATTGCTTATGAAATTTGGGATTGATAGTTCGATTTTCGCGCCCGAAATCCGACTCGCAATCGCTTGAAAAATTGCCAATCCGATTTCATGCCCGAGATTTGATTCACGATTTATTTAAAAATTGGCCAATCTGGCCTCATATGCGAAATATGGTTCGTCAATTTGTTAATATCGATCTTATCTTATCTAATTTGCCATCATGTTAGTTAAATTAATTTTACTTTTGTAAAAAGAAAAAATCCAAAAAATATTTGAATTAGGATTATTTTTGTTTTAAAATATCTCCTATTATCTTGCATATTTAGAATAGGGATTTTATTTCGAATTTCTTAAAAAATGCATTCATTTAGGATGTTAGTTTTTTTTTTAAATTTGAATTGCAGGTTTAATTATTTGGCAATTTTAATTTCGAATTTCATAAAAGAAAAAGAAAAAGAAATTAGAATTAGGGCATTCTTTGTATGTCATTGCATATTATGATAAAATTGTACTTAGTTTAATTCTAGATAATAATTTTCTTAATTTACTATAAGTTTAGATATTAGATAGATTGCATTTTAGGATTATTTGGGTTAAGATAATATTTTAGTTTAAATTAGGATTCGGCTTAACCTAATTCCTAATGTAAATTGAATAGAATCTTAATCACATTAAATAATTTTCACATTTTCCTAATTCCGAATTTCATAAAAAAAATACAAAAATATCTTAGAATAAATTAGTTCTATTCTCTGGGATAGATTGCATTTTTAGGAAAAAATTAAAAAATGTCATGTAAATATCATATAAGATTAGATTCATGAAAGGCACGTTATTTTGAGATTGTTATTAGGTCCATTTAATCAGAAATTACATGACATTAGAATTAGGTCATTTAGTTATATTGCATTGCATATTGCATGTTTTTCATTAAATAAAGTGAAAAAAAAAAAGAAATTACGTGCTAATTAAAAATCATATGCAGGGTTGTTGATGTGAATTCTGATTTAATAAAGCAAATGCTTTCGTTGCTATGAGGTAAGTCTTACAATTTATTTATTGCTTTTCTTGGATGTTAAATTGATGGTTTGTGCACCCACATGAAAGCCTCACATGTTAGGAAAATAGCTTAAAACTAATTCAAGCCGCTTGCCAAACATTTTTCAAAATAAAAGAGAAAAGTACCGAAAGAACGTTAGAGAAATATAATTTAACCAAGTCTCCGAACTCATAAATCTCTTGTTCGTAGGAATAAAGTAAATCTTCCATTACTAATCGACCCACCAAAAATAGATTAGTGGCGAATCTTAATTAAAAATTAATTGCATGTTAAAAACTTGAACCTAAGTCTCGAATTGGTATGGGCTTAGGAGAGCCCGAACTAAGACTAGGCTTAATAATCCATTAGTCAAACTCTAAGTGGTTCACACCCGAAAATTTGATCGCGACACTCTTGTTCGTAAATTGACTTGTTTGATAATACTCAGGATCCAAGTATCCAGAGGTTCCTCACACCTTTGTGGTCAAGTGTGTTTGGTCGATGGGAATCAATTTGGAAGCTCCAAAATCTGCCACTTTGGCTTGATATTTTTCATCCAAAAGTATATTTGATGACTTGATATCACGATGATAAATCGGTTTGGCCGCATCAGAGTGCAAATATGAAAGAGCCATGGCAACTTCATTGGAAATTCTTAATCGCATTTCCCATGAGACGGGAAATTCTTCGTTTGGGTCATGAAGATGGCGGTAGAGAGTTCCATTGGGGACAAATTCATATACCAAAAGAGAGACTTCACTCTCCAAAAAAAATCCTAATAGTTTTACCATATTTCTGTGATTGATTTCAGAGAGAATGACGATTTCATTGGCAAACTGTTCAACTTGTCATGCATCAATAACTTTGGATTTCTTGACCGCAATAATTGTTTTGTCTATCAACACTCCCTTGTGAATAGCTTCTTGACCACATTGACCCAATATTCGATTCTTATTGAAATGATCTGTAGCCCCGTTCGACACTTTGTTAAGGCAAATAACTTGCCTTTCTCCACATGTTTGTCTTCAATAGAAGTTAGGCGTTGTTGCAACAAAAATCCGCCATTACGTTTAAAGAAATTTTGTTTGAGCTTTGCCTCACGCCTTCTTTTGATGTATTTGTTTAACCACCAACAAAGCAAAAGCAACATTATGGCTCTGGCACCCGTGCTTGCTAGGGGTGATCGGGTCCAGGGTGGGTAGGGTCTAGACCCGGACCCTGTACCCAACCCTATTATAACCGGTTCTCTTTTTTTGAACTATGTTCCCGACCCTGTTTGCATTGGACCTTATTCCCAACCTATCCTATTTTTCCGATCCAGGAACAGGGTTGACCCTATTTATATTGGAACCTGTTTTGCATAAAAATTGTTGTATCTTTTTATTAACCTTAGAGAAGCAAGTCTAGATAAGTTGTCTGCTGAAACAAAAAAAGGCCGGACCAAGCACATCATTCGACCAAACTCATTGGGAACATGTATAAAATTTGGACCCCCCTTGAAAAAAACAACCAAGTATATAATTCGACCATCTCGCATCCCAAGATCCCACAAGGTACATCGAGTTTCTCATATTCCAATAATATACAAGTTAACAATTTAGCCAATTAATTAGTTGTAGGACAATTTTTGGCTGATCACATATCAACCTTATCCTTGATGTGCTCGATCTTCTTCTCTTTCTTTGGCCTTGCGCTCCATATGATACAAAATCTCTGACAAAAACCTAAAATTCATATATAAAGAAAAATCAACAAGAATCTATACTCTAGAGACATGCAAAAGTTATGATTTAATAAAGTCTATTTACTTACCACAAAATTGGAGTTTCCACAAAATGAAGTTTATTTTCCAATGATAATATCCTTGGTAAGACAATCCAAATCTATAAATAAATAAATAAATAAAAAGAGAGAGAGATTAAATAAGGCATTCACTTAATAGATAGTTATGCGAATGAATTACAAGATAAAAATAAATATATATAACTTACCCGCCTCAAACTTTTATGCATTCTCGATACACTCTTCAACATTAATTGGCACGTGAATAGCTCTTAATCAATCTTGAGTACAAATTAAACCTTCCACCCCTCTAGGAGTCAAAGAACTTCGAAGGCCATCAAGTACACATCCCGATGTACTAAAAGCCGACTCTGAAGCAACGGTAGTTACGGGAATAGACAAAACATTTCGAGTTATCAAAGATAAGATTTTATACTTTGACCCAATACTCTTCCACCACATCAAAATATCAATATTAAGGATATCTTCACTTTCAGTTTTAAGATACCGATCAAGCTCAAATTTGTTTTCATCCAATACTCTTTTCTTCGCATGGAGAAAGCTTTTGTGCCAAGCATCGATTTCACAATCATTGTCATCAATATCAACATTGGAAACACTACTACTGTTACTCACACTTGAATCACCAAATTTTTTCTTTACTAGAAGAGCCAACAAAAGATCGCTCATAAGATTTATACAAATTCTCCAAAGCGACCTTCACTTTATCATGCATCTCATCAATTTTTGCTTCATCATCATAGATTTGTTCAAAACAGAACTTTACATAACTCAACTCCTTGTAAGATCTAATGCAACCGCAATCAATGCCATCATATTAATTTTATCAAAACTCCCATAATACGTGTACTTCTATTTCATTTTTAAACCCATAGCTTGAAGTTTTGGGTCTAAAGAATTCGCCACATTATTCAAATACTTGTACAACTTAGCTATCTCATCAAAATAACCATTTGAAGTAACATATGAATTACCCGACATCCTTTTGGTTGTATCATAAAACCATCTTAGAAATTTAGAAAGAATGATGGCATTTTCCCAATCTTCATCTTCAGAAGGATCATTGTCAATTTCCTTTAAGAAAAATAAATATTCATCTTCCATTCTTTTAAAGCTTTCTTGAACTTTATGGCGGTATCTAACATCATGTAAGTGGAGTTCATCTAGTGACAACATCAAGACAAACCGAACCATTGTATGCAATCCTCTCACTCTCAATGCAAGCTTTGAATGTCTTAGCTCTCGCCGGAGAACTCCTCACATACCTAACTATATTTTGGATGCGTGCAATAGAAGCACGCACCTCATTCAATCCGTCTCTTACTATCAAGTTAAGTATATGAGCAGCGCATCTCATATGTAAAGCATCGCCATTCAAAATAAAAAATCTTTCTTCTGACAATTTTTCTTTCAAATAACTAACGGCCACATTATTTGAACTTGCATTATCCACTATTATTGTGGACACCTTTCTTTCTATTCCCCAATTATAAATGCATTTCCCCACCATTTTACCAATCTCCTTACCCTTATGACTATGCGTCATCACAAAATTGATTATTCTTTTTTACAACTACCAATTTTCATCAATATAATATGCAGTAAGACACAAATAGTTCAAGTTTTGAATAGAATTCTACATATTCGTTGTGAGTGCAATCCTAGATTTAAGCTTACCAAAGTAAGCTTTCAAACAAGTCCTTTCACTTAGATATAACTTCATACAATCTCTTGCCATTGTAAATCGTGAAAGATGATGGAAAAAAGGTTGTAATTCAATAACAAAATCGCGAAAACCAATACGCTCAACCATGGAAAATGGCTGCTCATCAATAATAATCATTCGAGCAAGCATATTCCTACAACGTTCTTAATTAAATTTCCATGTCGTTAAGACACTATTAGTAGTAGTATTTTCCCCAACCTCGCCAACCACATCTCTGTCTCGTGATACAATCAACATTTGCTTTTTATGTGTACGAAGATACTTTTTGCACTTTCTCAAGTTTTTCCACATAGTAGTGGTTCAATGATTAACATTATACACATAATCCATCCCGCAATGAATGCACTTCATCTTAACTGTTTTTTTATGTTTTCTCATCTATAATTCTCGAAAAATGATCCCAACAATCTGATTGATTAGCTCGCTTTTTACCCGAAGCAGTATGAGAGTTAGGTAACCTCACCTTGTTTGTCGCGCTTAAGGTTGCAGATTCCACTTCATCAACTCCATGGAATGGCAATTCCATGAGTGGACTCATTTCATTATGTCCCTCTACTTCCATTAATATGTCTTTGTCTTGATCCATTGATTGAAAACTGAAAAAAAAAAATTATATAACATTAGGATTCTACAAAAACATATTAGTTTTTATAGTAAATCAAATCTCTCAATGTAACTTTGGAGACAAAACGTAATTCATGGTCTAACATGGTAAATCAAATCTCTCATTAGGTGTGCATTGGAAATGTAGAATGCTGATCTTTTGGCACTATGTAATTCATGGTCTAACATAAGAAATCACTCCACTTTTACTTAACTTCAGTGCTGTGAAAATACAAGTTTCCTATTATCTCTATCACGAACAAGAATTACAAGCTTCAGATAATACTCCCTGTGGAATAACCTATTCAACATAAACAAGCAAACGCAAACTGGGTTCAAGAAAAAACAAGACATGGCAATAATGGCAAATAAATCAATTTTTTCGCCTTCCTTGATATTGGATTGTGAACAGGTAACAAACCAGAATGAATCAAAAGAGCAAACAGCCGGAAAGATTCAAAACCAGACTTTCATAAAATAAAAGAGGAATTCACAAAGGTGCTCACGGACCCAAGCAACCATTCAGTTTAAATAGTCACTCGTGAAAATCAAGATCCTCACGGACCTACTTCATTTGGGCAATTCTGTGAATTAAGATGCTAGACTTCTACCAGTCCAAAGCAGAGAATAACATATGAAACCTTGGAAGATTAGCCAACCACTAAATTCAGCAGAAAAATCAACTACAAAAGGGATAAAATTCAGCAATACAGATCATATCATGGGGTAAGTAGAACTAATTAGCCGGCAGCTCACGACGAAGAGTAAAAATCGTGCTTACTGGCTCCGGTGCCGGCGCGGGGAACGGGGACTTGTCGAACAGCTCGGCCGGGAGGAGGATGTTGTTGACGGTGAAGATTGTGACAGGGGTGGAGTCGAGCACCGTGCTGGCCACCCGCGAGGAGTCGACTCCGGTGTCGAGTGCGACGGAGTCGCCGGTGGTCTTCACGGTGAAATTGTACTTCCCGGCGTCGTTCGTGGCGAGGGTGTTGATTGGGGCACTACTTGTCTTCAGGGACTCGATTGGGGTGTAGTTCGCCACCGCATGGTACAGTAGGAGCGACACGAGCTCACGTTGAGCGCGAACACCGTTAGGCCCTTGTCTAGTGCCGACTCGTATGTCTTGATGACGCCGCTTGAGACGAGGAGGCTCGTGAACGTCTTGCATTCGGCCTTCTCAAGTAGCGCCGTCACGTTTGTGTCCGAGGCCGACGGCGTCGGGGCGGCAAGGATGGCCGGGACTAGGATGGGGGCGTTGATCTAGAGGACAGAGATGTTGTAGGGGATCTACTTCACCGACTTGGTGTACGACGAGTCAAGCTTGAACCCGGGGGCGACGATGCTGAAGCCAACCTTGCCGCCTTGGAGGTCGGTGATGTTGACGAAGCTGGTGTTGTCGGGGGCGTTCCCGGCTGTGAGTGTCGTGGGAGGAAGGCGACGATGGGTGAGCGGAAGCAGCGTCAGCGGCGCAGCGCTCGGATGGATCGGCGGAGGTGAGAGCTTGAAAGTAAAGATAGAAACTGAAAGTTAGAAATGAATTAGGGTTTTGCCTTAAAAACCGGTTCTCAAACCGGTTCCTGAGCCTGTCCGGTTGATCCGGTGGGTATTCCCTCGGAACCGGTTCCCGGATCGGTTCAAACAGGGTCTGAACTTTGGGAACCGGTTCTTGGACCGGTTTCAACCGGAACCGGTTCCCGACCCTGTTTTCTGGGTGGGCTGATCTGGGAACTAGGTTGACCCAGTCCGGTTGCACACCCCTAGTGCCTGCCCATGTGTCCAAACAGGTCAACGGGAATTGCTACGTCATTGTCAACAAATTAGCTTCCACTAATTTAACAAGTGCTTTTAAGCTTTGAAGAGAGAGAGACTAAAAGGAGGATTAGCTCAACAAAATAATTCGAAAATATTATGCATCATTTATGGGTGAGAAACAAAGATACAATCAAATTGCTAAAAGCAGACTATGAAATTACAAATAAGATTATCTAAGAAGTCATGAACTTATTAAACGATAGTCAATTTAGTCATAAACCTTTCAATTGTTCTAATTTAGTCCTAAACATTTTGACGATTTGCCAATTTAGTTCTAAACTTTTTAACAATTTGTCAATTTAGTCATTTCAACCAATTTTGGCCGAAAACCGCTTATCATCCTACGTGGCACGATCGGTGCTAATGTTGACAATTTTTGCAATTTTTTAAAATTTTATGATTTTTTTTTTTTTTTTTTTGCTTTAATTTCATTTTTCGTTTTCCTTTTCCTTTTTCCTCTCTACTGGCCTTGAGCGAGGGTCGCCGTTGTTGGCCTCAAGTGAGGGACAACTGTGCCTGGGTTGCGAAGGGTGAACCTTGCCAGCCCAGGCCCAAGTCACCCTTACCCGAGGTCGGCGACCTTCGCCAACCATCACCGAGGCTTGACCATGGCCAATGGAGGGAAAAAGGGAAAAGGAAAAACAGAAGAAAAGATAAAGTTCAAACATATTTAGAAGAAAAAAATTGTCCACATCATTGGCCAAAAGAACTAAATTGACAAATCATCAAAAGTTTTAAGATTGCTTTGACATAATTGAAACAATATATTTATGAATAAATTAGCACAATTAAAAATTTTAGAACTGAATTGATCACCGTAATTATTTCTACTAGTTTGAGAACTTTTTGGATAATTTTTCAAAAAAAAAAAAAAAGCACGTGCAAATCCACAATGCAATTAGTGGCCTTCTTTCAACCAAAATAAATAATAATAATCCATCACCTTCTTAATTTAGCCGCTTACTTCATTTGAGAAATTGGGGACTCTAAGAAAAAAGAAGCAATTGCGCAGGTACTTGGGGAACGCAATGGGGAGGGGCAGGGTTTACGCTCCTGTCCGCGACTTAAAACTAGTAGAGATGTCCATACGTGCCTCATGCCTTATGCAGGACAAGTTTCTTTATCCCATCACCATTCTCCCGATAATATCAAGTTAAAAATAAAAAAATCTAGAAGCACAATTCTTGATTGTAAGAAGATAAAAACGACGTAGAGAGGACAAGGACAAAAGAAAATTGGACAATTACATAGGACCAAGGAAACGGGACATACCTAGATTGCACAAAATAAAATAAAATAAAAAATATAAGTAATGAATTGTTCCTTTTCGATCTGAGTTGTGCCGCCATAAATGCCGTTGGCGTCGCCACTTTCTGCTGTCAAGAGACTATAAGAGTTTTTCTAATTGTGGACTACATTAATTGATATTGTAATTTACCGTTTAACGTTTACCGTTTTACGGGCTTTGGTCTAAGGTGAGATAGAAGGTTTCTTAATTAGTCTAATATGGGCTGGCTAGTGTGGGCCGAGTTGAGCCTGACCCGTAATGAGAGGGACTGGCTGGAAACTCTATAAATAGTGCTCAAATCTCTCCTCTAACCCTAATTCTCACATGTATCCTCACCTAAGGGACATTTACCTAACGCTACACGTGAGGGGGGGCCGCCTCATTGAGCCAGTGATACGAAGGGCAATAGAGGAGAAGGACTTGCGCGTGGAACATTATGTTTCCGCTTCCGCTTCAAGAACAATGGATCCCAAAACAGGTGCGTAATTATGCATGTTCTTGTTCTAGTTATGGAGATCTTGGGGTTGCGCAATTTGCGTCTTACATGTGGTATCAGAGCCTCCATAACCCTAGAACATGAACGCAAATGATTTTGCCATAATTTGAGATTTTCGAGATTTTTCATTCAATAAAAATTAAATTAAATTATATATTCGGACTGGGCTCGATGAGACGAGCATGAAGGTCGGCAGCGTGTCGCCGGAGGAGGCCACACGTGCCCCCACGTGCGGCCATGCGCCGCTTGGGCGTCGAACGCGCGCCGCGCACTCAGGTAGCGCGTGTGGGCGCGTGGAGCCTCCGTTCGGCGAGTGGCTGGCGGCGCTGGATTCATATGGCCGTCCTCTATCTTGTGGTGAATTTATTTTGCATGTTTGATGATTTTATGAATGTGAAAATACATGCAAAGCCCTAAATATGTGAATTTTAGTGTATTTTTGCGTATTTTTCTTGTATTCTCTGTGTTTTTGGAAATACATGTGTTGGGTTACTGATATGTTATCACATAAACATTATAAAAGTGTTATTCATTAATAAAAATTAAAATTTATTGTATTTTATTAATGAATAAGGCAATGTAATTAGCATAGCATGTGATTTGAGTGATATGATGCCCCTATCACTAAACTTAAATCACATGTATGTGGTGTATGTGAGATGTAAAGATTATATCCCTGGTATGAGAAAATTTCAAGGATTCAATTGAGTTGTGACCGCCAAAGTGGCATACTTGATTAGGTTTGAGAAATTTCGATCTCGTATATTGATTGTGATGTCTCCTAGTCTAATGCATAGTTATACTCCCAAAGGAGGTGATTGTGTATTAGTTCATGGAGGGATACATGATAGTGTGGTGGAAGAGTGACCGATCCTAATGGTTCATATGCCCAAAGATGATGAATTCACGAAGATTGGAATATATTCTCATAACCCTTATCATGTGGGGAGTGTACAATTACATGTCATGTATTCTGCCCAAAGGTGATTATGTGATTTTGCATATAACTCTCTGAATGTGTACTTGTACATCAAGTTACACTGTCGCGACCAATTTTTTCGGGGTGTGAACCACCTAGGGTTTGGCTAATGGATTGTTAAGCCTAGACTTAACTCGGGCTCTCCCAAGCCCATACCAATTCGCGACTTAGGTTTGAGTTCTTAACATGCAATTGATTTTTAATTAGGAGTCGCCACTAATCTATTTTTGGTGGGTCGATTAGAAACCCAAGTAAAGTAATAGGAGATTTACTTTACTTCTACGAACCAGAGATTATGGGTACGGGGACTTGGTTACACTAGATTTCTCTAATGCCCTTTTGGTACCTTTATCTTTTATTTTGAAAAAAATGTTTGGCAAACAACTTGAATTGATTTTAATTCCTTAACATGTGAGGTGACCATGTAGGTGCGCAAACCACCAATTTAACACTCAAGAAAGCAAATGAATAAATTGCAGGACTTACCTCATAGCAACGAAAGGATCTGCGTTGTTAGTTTAGAATTCACATCAGCAGTCCTAAATATGATTTCTAATTAACACGCAATTTTTGTTTTGTTTTCACTTAATTAATGAAAATCATGCAATATTAACTAAATGACCTAATTCTAATGACATGTAATTTCTAATTAAATGGACCTAACAAAAATCATTAAATGACGTGCATTGTATGAACCTAATTCTATATGACGTGCACATGGTTTTTATTTTCTTAATAAGCATGCAATCTATCATAATATGCAATGACGTGCAAAGAATGCCCTAGCTCTACATGACATATGCATGATGACTTTTTTGTTGTTTTTCCTTTTCTCTTTTTATTATTTATTTCGAAATTAATAATTGCCAAATAATTAAACATGCAATTTAAACTAGTGAAACAGAAATCTAACATCCTAAATTTATGTTTTTGGTATTTTTATTTAAGAAATTCGAAATAAATAAATTTCCTATTCTAGACATGCAAAATAACCTAAAACAAGTAATATCCTAACATGCATCTAATCTTAACTCAAATGCCTTTTTTATTTTACGAGGACAAACAAATAAAGGCATCAAGGATAGCATGGCCACAAATCAAGCAAGATATCATCAATGCCCATTTAATTTTGGGAAATAAATTGACGAATCGTACCTCGCGCATGAGATCGGATTGGCCAATTTTTAAATAAAATCACGAATCGTATCTCGAGCGTGAGATCGGATTGGTGATTTTTCCGTACGATCGCGGGTCGTATTTCGAGCATGAAATCGGACCGTCAATCATATGTACGTTGCGAAATTAGGAAGATTTCCCAATTTAAAAGGCTATTCGGGGAACATGGGACAAGATAACATCATTCGAGGGTTTAATCAAGAATGCAATACCTCAATTGAGCAAACGAAACATTCAAGAATTAATTGAGATAGGAATTTTACCTACCTTGATTGTTGTTTCCTAGTTTGGACGGGTATCAGATCGTAGGAGTCATGATCAACTTTGCTTCACGGTAGCTGGCTCACGATAATGGAGAATCGCTCGCGGCACTCGACGTGGAAAGGGCTCTTGGCTCGGTGAGGGCTACGTTGATTTTGTCGACACAATCGAAAGTCTTCAAGTGGACTTTCCTGTTTGCAAGACGTCCCCTCTTCGGATTGCCTTACTATATTTTAATATAACCCCCACTAGAGCTTTTTGACCACCGTTTGAAGTTCTCCTCTTAACCTGCAGAGGCACAAAAAATTTAATGCGAAAAGCACCAAGAGGCTTTCGGTGTGACGACGTTAGCAACGTCGTCGACGGAGAATGGAGCAGCTACAATTTTTCTGGTGCGAGGTCACGGGCAACTCAGTCGTCACAATACGGGTCTTCTCGAATCAGCACGAGTAGTAAGGACGCCTCGAGGCTGGCGTGGATGGAAGCTTAGCAAGGATCACCAAGTAATAACTCGTCACGGACAAGGCTCGGGATGATGATTAGAGCAGCAGTGCGGTGGGGAACAATCTCGATCGTCCCCAGCGAGGGAGATGGATCACGAGCAGCAGCTATTCGGGCTCGTGGCAGCGGCACAAGTAGTGGACCGGCAGCAAGACTCAGCAGTGTCGGTGTGAAGCTCGCAACAAGAACACAACGTCGGGCTGTGGAGATGGATGAAGCCAGTCGCGGTCCTCTGGGGAAGAAAGACGATCGACTTCTCCTCCCTTTTCCTCTCTCTCAATGTGCCGTGCTTTGAATGTATTATCACCCGAAAAAATCCCTCCTTGTTCCATTCTGTGGCCTTCCCTTTTATACTGCCTACCTTGTATTGCAAAAGAGGAAATTTGTATAAGAAAAAGAATCGTTGAAATTCACATTTCCTCAATTACCTCTTGCATGCCTATCCTGTTTTTCCCTCAATATTTTCCCTTGCGTTTCCGAATTGGAAATACCAATCAGAGTGAGCGATATTTTGTCGTCGCCTTGCTTCTCCTTCACATTCTATCGGTACGAATTCATCTTGAAGCATAATTTGTTATTATATTATTTCACGATTCCCACACCTCTTGCACTTTGCCGAATTATTCAATTGCCCTCTTTGCTTCAAATCTATTCAAGACAAACCGGATATACTGTTATAGATATGTGTGAAGAGAATATACATTTAGTATCTCCAAAATTTCATTTTTCTTCGTTATCTTCCTCAGCAGAAACATTGGTCACCCCTTTGGATTTTTTGATGCCCACGCCAATTTTTTAAAGTTCATACGTGAGTGGGCTCCTTGTCCGCAATATTGAATGTCCATCTCCGAATTTCGCGCGAGTTCCATGCAATGCAACTTTGTGTGGACTCCTTATTATGATAATGCTCCTAACGTCCATATGTTATGCAATTATATATATTTTTTTAGGGGTTAAAATTAATCCCTGATTTTTATGCGATAAACGACTAAACGGGTCGCCAAAATTTAGGTGTCAACAGCTGCCCCTCTTTGAAGGTGAGCTCGTAGAGGTTGCCTTCAAAGACAAACTGAGACTTAAATTTTGGTCATGCTCATGCAATGAATGATTTTTTTGTTGAAACATGAATTCCATTTTTTAATGCAATTTATATGATGCATGGAAATACTAATGCAAATGATAGATAAACCTACCTGGGATAGCTTACCTACGAGGAGGATGAAGTAATTCGAGGTAGTGAGTGTTACCTGTCCAGGACCCGTACCATTCTACGGTCGCCTAGAATAGTAACATGACTTTGTGAAGATACTGCTTTCCTAGGACCCGTACCATTCTACGGTCGCCCAGTATGGCAGAAAGGAGCTGCTTTCTCAGGACCCGTACCATTCTACGGTCGCCCAATACGGCAGAAATGCTTTGTAAGGAACTGCTTTCCCAAGACCCGTACCATTCTACGGTCGCCTAGTACAGCAGAAAGGTTTTGTTTAGGACCCGTACCATTCTACGGTCGCCTAAACGGGGATTCACTTTCCAGGACCCGTACCATTCTACGGTCGCTGAATAAGGAATAGGTGTTGTCAAGGACCCGTACCATTCTACGGTCGCCTCAACGAAGAAAATTATTTTTCCAGGACCCGTAATTCTACAATGAAGAAATTGCTTTTCCAGGACCCGTACCATTCTACGGTCCCAAGCAATAAATGTTGTCTAGGACCCGTACCATTCTACGGTCGCCTAAATTGAGGTTTTGCTTGGCTAGACCCGAACCATTTTTCGATCGCCCAACCTTGCCTCATCGAATCCCGAACCATTCTTCGGTCGCCTTAATCAGATTGAATCTGGAGAAAAATCTTTGAGGGACAACTCAATTGAGTGTCGCTATGCTTAAAAGGGATCACCTGTGCAATGACACATATTCAAGGTATGGATAGAGACTTACCTGGTAACATCTCCAATCTTCGGGGATACATCTCCTGCAAAACATGGTCGTAGGAGAGGCAACATGCATTTGTAATCATAAACATGCATCAATATAATTAAGGTTCATGATGATTTACATTAATCTTGCATCACCTAATTTCCATTCTGAACACATGAGTGTCATGAATGTGTCAAATGAGGGATCCTTTGGTCTGAAAGGACTTTTCTCTCATCCTCATTAAAATGGCAATTTCATCCTGACCTTTGATGCAGGATTTTGTCAATCACTCTATCTCACCATCGTCATGCCGAACAAGGGTCTGAGCAATCTCGCAAGTGGTACGATCTCACCAATTTGAGAGGTCTTTAAAAGGGACCGTAATGTGGGTTTGGTCAACGGCTTAACAAAGGGGACTCTTTAAGCCGGGGCTATTTGAAAAATGACATTTAATAATTGTCTTGGGATTTTCAAGTCAAGAAACATATGAAATGAGGAAGTAATTATCTTACTCGTACTTCTTCAAGCGATGCTTTCAAGCATATGAACTCTTATGTTAATTCAAGTGCCCTAATCTGAAGAGACTTTGCAAGGGACGTAACGTAGGCTTGATTCATGGGTTGTGAAATGAAAGGATCATTAGGCTCAAAAAATGTTTAGAGGGTCAATGTTGGTGATCATCTTGACATTTCCACCACTTTCCTTCTCCATTGTCGGAGAATTTTTTGTTTCTTTTTTTTTTTTTTTTTTTTTTTGCACTCATTGATTGCAACAGCATTTGAGTTCTTTTTTCTTTTGGGCATCGGCCTTGCTTTTACCAGGCACACTGCTTTTTTCATGCCCCATTTTTGCATTTTTTTTTAACAAAATCTCCATTTTTGTCGGTATTCTAGTTCATGCTACTTGAGTGTTTTTGTCTTGCCCCAGTGTGGGGGATGATCACCAACTGGGTTTAATATGAAATGAATTCATAAGCTCAAGTGGGCTATGCAATGGATAAAAGTGTATAGGATAGAGAAATGACTGCTCTTCATCATCCTAGGGCACTTTAAATTATCATACGAGTTACAACGCGAGAGCAATACTCAAAGATTGATGCAAGTGTGAGTAAGAAAATTTCTTTCATTCATTTCAAACTTTGTCCCAATGTGGGATGATCCTTAACAGGGATGATTTAAAAATTCTTCATGTGTGTGGGCTCGAATGGCTAAACAATGGGCATACTTGTAGTGTTTCAGGTAGAAGAAGAAATTGCCTCTTGTCACCTTGGTTAGTGTACCCTTTGCGAGATCACCCTCTTCCTTACGGGCATGGAACTCTTTCACACAACTCACCGAGGATTAGTGTATGGGGTAGTGTATGGAACAAAGCTTGCCTTTCATCATTCCAAGGTATCTCATTTGACACATTCAATTTATCTCACACGATTCATTAAGGAAGAAGAATGCAAAATTTATGACAAACTTGAACAATTCAACTGATTGAGGCATCTTATTCATGATAAAATACTTGCAATTCAAGACAAGACATGGCAAATTCTATCATGGATAATACTTCTTGACAGTATCAGAATTAACTGGAGTGGAAAACTCACGACCATCCATTTCTGCCAAGATCAAGGCACCTCCAGGAAGTACCTTCTTCACCACATATGGACCACTGTAATTTGGGGCGAACTTGCCCCCAAGATCAGGGAAAATTGGCAACAGCTTTCTTAGAACAAGATCATTTACCTCGAAATGTCTCGGTCGTACTTTTCGGTTGAAGGATCTGGCAACTCTTTGCTGATAAGCTTGGCCATGACAAAGCGCCTTCGCCTCTTCTCATCAATTAAGTTTAATTGTTCAAGTCTTTGTTGTGACCATTCAGCTTCGACAACTCCACTTGGGATAAAACTCTCGAGAGAAGGAATCTCCACTTCTACAGGTAGAATTGCCTCCATGCCATACACCAAAGCAAACGGGGTAGCCCCAGTGGAAGTGCGGATTGATGTTCGATACGCCATCAGCGCGAAGGGTAACCTGTCATGCCAATCTCGATAATTCTCGGCTGTCTTAGCCAAAATCTTCTTAATGTTCTTATTAGCTGCTTCAACGGCCCCGTTCATTTGAGGGCGGTAAGGAGACGAATTCAAATGCTTGATTTTGAACTCTCCGAGCAACTCATCAACAAGTTTGTTGTTCAAATTGGTCCCATTATCAGTGATGATTGCTTCAGGGACACCATAACGAGCAATTATGTCACGTTTGATGAATTTCGCAACATTGCGAGCAGTGACACTTGCAAATGACGTAGCTTCGATCCATTTGGAGAAATAGTCTATGGCCACTAAAATGAATCGATGCCCATTAGAAGCTTTCGGATTTATTGGGCCGATCACATCAATGCCCCACATTAAGAAGGGCCATGGCTCGGAAAACTGATGCAGCTCAGTTGGAGGAACATTTATCTTATCACCATGGATCTGGCAACGATGACAACTCCGTACATGCTTGATGCAGTCACTTTCTAGTGTGAGCCAATAGTAGCCTAATCTCATAATCTTCTTAGCCATCATGTGCCCATTCATATGAGGGCCACATATTCCTTCGTGCACTTCTTGCATGATTTGAGTGGCTTTGGTTGCATCCACACACCGTAACAAAACTGAATCATAAGATCTCTTGTACAAATTCTCGCCACTGACGAAGAATTTTGAGGCCATCTTCGTGATGTACTTCCTATCAGAAGGAGTGCTCCCTTTGGGAAATTCCTACCTTTTAATGTAGTTCATGATATCGTAATACCACGGTCTTCCATCAGGTTCTTCAGTTATAATCATACAGTAAGCCGGCTTCGGCAACACCTCTATCTTCAAAGGCTCAACCTCTAACCCGTCAGTGACTTGCAACATAGATGACAAAGTCGCAAGTGCATCCGCAAATTGATTGTGAGCCCTTGGCAAGTATTCAAATGAAATTTCATCAAACTCCTTTACCAGATCTTCTAAGTACTTGTGGTACGGGAGCAACTTGGCATCCTTGGTCTTCCACTCACCTACGATGCGTAATATGATCGGTGCCGAATCTCCAAATACCATTAACTTGGCCACACCCATCTCGATTGCGGCTTGAAGTCCGAGGATGCAAGCCTCATACTCGGCCACATTGTTAGTGCATGGGAATATCAATTTTGCAGCTACCGGATAGTGCTGTCCATCTGGGGATATCAGAATTGCCCCAGTACCAGAACCAGACAAGTTTACAGCTCCATCAAAGAACATCTTCCATGAGTCTTCATTTACACTCAAAACACGGTCGTCAAGGAAACTGTCATCGTCATTAGAGACTCCTAAATTCTCGGCCAATAGATCAGCGATCGCTCGTCCCTTAACCGACTTTTGTGGCATGTATTGCACATCAAATTCGGAGATCAAAATTTGCCATTTGGCCAACTTACCCACCAAAGCTGGCCGATCAAGTAAATATTTGATGGGGTCGTTCTCAGTTACGAGAAATGTCTGATAATGTAGTGTGTATTGTCCCAATCTATGCAATACCCACACCAATGCCGCACAAGTTTTTTCAACATCAGAATATTTCAGCTCTGATACAGTGAACTTCTTACTCAGATAATAAATGGCTCGTTCTTTTTTATCCACAGGACTCTCTTGAGCCAACATTGCACCCAATGACTCACTATGAATGGTGAGGTAGAGAATCAAGGGATGCTTTGGTGACGGCGGGACAAGAACTGGTGGATTCATCGAATGTCGCTTTAACTTGTTGAACACTTCTCGACACTCATCATTCCGTTGATTCGTGCATTCTTCTTTAGGAGCTTGAAGAATGGCTTGGCGTTTCGAGAGTTGGGAAATGAACCGGGCTATGTAATTTAGTCTTCCCGGAGGCTCCGAACTTCTTTCACTTGTTGATGGAGGTTGCAATTCGCATATGGCCTTAGCCTTGGATGGGTCAATCTCAATCCCCTTACGCTTACAATGAATCCGAGTAATTTACCGATGTTGCCCCGAACACGCATTTAGTGGGATTTAGCCGAAGCTTGAATTCACGGAGTCGATCAAACAACTTCTTCAGGGTTTCCACATGGCTTCTTCCAGGCCGAGTCTTTGCGATCATATCATCAACATAGACTTCAATCTCCTGATGCATCATATCATGGAATAGTGTTACCATGGCTCGCTGGTAAGTTGCCCCTGCGTTCTTGAGCCCAAAAGGCATGACCTTGTAATGAAAAGTCCCCCACGGGGTGATAAATGCAGTCTTTTCCTTGTCTTCCTCCTTCATCCTTATCTGATTGTATCCGGAAAACCCATCCATAAATGAGAATAGTTCAAATCCGGCAAAAGTACTATCCACGAGGACATCTATGTGAGGCAGCGGGAAATCATCTTTTGGGCTAGCCTTGTTCAGATCTCGATAGTCGACGCAAACTCGAACTCTACCATCCTTCTTCATCACCGGCACGATATTAGCCACCCATTCAGGGTATTGTGAGACTTCAATGAATCCCACCTTCAGAAGCTTCATCACCTCTTCCTCTATCTTCTTCGAGAGCTCGGGCTTAGTTCTCCGGAGCCTTTGCTTCTTAGGTGGTACGTCCGGATTAGTAGGCAAGCAATGCTCGACGATTGATGGGTCTAAACCAAGCATGTCAGCATAGGTCCATGCAAAGACATCCTGGTATTCCTTTAGTAGCTAAGTTAGGCGCTTGGCCTCGTTTTTGGGAAGATTTGCCCCAATTTTAATTTCTTTAACTTCTTCGGTGTCACCTAAATTAATAGTGACAATCTGCTCGGATGTGAGAGCCTTGGCTTTTTCATGTTGTTCCCAGCTTCGCTGCACCTCAATGGAATCTTCATTCAAGTCCTCGAGGTCGTCAATGTCAGCATTTGTTGCATGGACCATACTTTTGTATGTCGTAAGATTGCTCCTGAAACATGAAGTAAACAAAGTAATCTATCCTTTTGTTTTTATGTTTTTGTTGTTGTTTTTTTTTTTTTTGTTTTTTTTTTTTTAAAAAAACATTTTGACATGAGAAAGCATGATGGAGCCTGGCCTCGAAATTCTCCTTGGATTTTCTTTTTCTTTTATCGGCTGGATATCATCACCGGGCTGGTTTGGTGTACCTCATCATGCCCTCAAAATAAAACTTGTAATTTTATTGATATTCATCAATCAATTACATTTATTGAATGGAAATGCAATTTTCAAGCCCTAAAAAGAAAGCAAAAAAGAAGAAATAAAAAACAAGCCCTAGAAAGCGATAAAAATTCCCGCGCAGGGGAATGTGAGAAAGCAGTAAATGAGTTACTCTTGTGGGCTAGAGCCCATCTTCTCCTGAGGTCCTTCGTCAATGGTCCCTATAAAGACATCATCGAAGAGACTAGAGATTCCTTCCAATGCATCTTCGGGGTTTTTCGTCTCCGGGGGTGTCAGATCATCCATGCCACCCCATCCATCTGGGACAATGTTGCGGGGATCAATGTAGAAACTGGGAGGAGCCGAATACTTCACCAGATAGTCGAATTTTCCGCTTGGCTGCCCCAGGGTGTCCATTATTTCTGCTTCATCCTGCATCATCATTGGAGGACCAGGGAATGTCTCGCGAATGTTCGGGAGTAATGGGTTTTGCCTTCCTCGCCTGTGATCAGGTGGCGGGTTCCGCCTTTCCTGTCTTCGTCCTCCAGAACTTTCCCCACCTCTTCCATGGTACCCTAAACCAGCAGATCGGGACCTCTGAGGGGCTTCAATGGGGCTTTGAATACCCTGACCATTTCTTCCCAAACCATTGCCAGGGACAAAACCATTCCCAACCATTACTCTTCCTACCATGAGGGCAGCATCTGAAACCTCAGGAGTGGGCGGCGATGAGCCTCGAGAAGCGTGTATGGTAGACACTAACTCAAATGAGTGGTAACTTGATTCGAGCTCAGAGTCCGACTCTACATAGGGGATAGCCGTCTCGTGATAAATCTGGTGGTCTTGCTCACCATACACAGTGACCAGCTTCCTTTCGATCACAAATTTCACAGCTTGATGTAGAGTTGAAGGGACTGCTCCAGCAGTGTGTATCCATGGACGACCTAGCAGAAAATTGAATGCGGTAGGGATATCCAACACTTGGAAGGGAATGTTGAAGACGACCGGCCCTATTTGCACGTCAAGATGGATTTCCCCGATTACCTCCTTTTTCGTTCCATCAAAAGCTCTCACAGAAGTCTTTGCAGCATGTACCTTGGACAGGTCTACCTTGAGGCGGTGAAGAGTGGCCAATGGACATATGTTTAAGGCGGACCCATTATCAATGAGCACTCGGGACACATGAGAAACCTTATGCTTGACAGATATGTAGAGTGCTTTATTATGCCCCCTACCCTCGAGAGGGAATTCCTCATCAGAAAAAGCAATCATGTCCTTGAGAAGGACTGATCCCACAAAATCCTCCAGCTTATCTGCTTCAACTGTTTCTGGTACACGAATTTTGCTTAGCACCTTCATCGGGACTTTTGGTGCACGGGGAGGTTTGGATGAGCTCGAGCAAAGAGATCAGGCGGGCATCTTTCGCAATTGATCGACGATATTATACTCACTTGCTTTAATTACAGCCAGAAATTCCTTAGCCTCTTCGTCAGTGACAGGCTTTGCAGGTTGAGTATTATTTGGAGCATAAGTTCGACCAGACCTTGTAACGAGGTCAACATCTAGGTCATAAGACCAGGGCACCGCTTTATTATTGACATACTCATACGGCTGAGGTATTTCAATCACAACCTCTTCATTAGTTGCATCTTCTAGCGGGGGCATATCTGCAAGTGACGGATCTACTTCTTCCTTACCATTATCGAGAGCAGCCTACTCCTCCTCCCAATCAATGATGATGTGGGAAATGGTGGAAACCACGCAGTTATGGTCAGCATACACGATGATGCCGTCATCCACCATTTTGGCAATTCTTTCCTTCATCAACGATAAAGGAACATCCTCTTGATCGGGATAATAACCAGCTCTCACCAGTCCCTTGTAGGCATCTGCCACATTCACCTTCGAGTTCTTGATCCGTCTAACTTCAGGTTCTAGGATAGCATTCACTGTACCCTCATGCTCCGGTAGAGGATTCTTCTGGACATTTGGCCGAGCAGTTTGAAATGAGAAGGCCTTTGTGTCCAGGAGATTTTGGATCTTGTGCTTGAGGGTGAAACATTCGTCAGTTGAATGCCCCAATTCACCGTTATGGTAGTCACACTTCTTTGTCGGGTCATAACCGCGAATGCTTTCGCGATTGGGACGCTTTGGTTCATTAGTAAGCAAACCTTTCTTTCGGAGGATCGTCAAGCACTTGGGATGGAGACCCGGGAGAGGAGAAAATTGCCTTCTATTATTTGCTTGGGCAAATGATTGGCGGCCAGTGGTTTGCGGTTGTCTTGGATTCATTTGGATGGCCGGGGCACGTTTGACATTTTCTTGGCTATAAGCCACATTCACATCCACAGCCATTTCCTTCTCCTTCTTGGCAGTGAATCTCTTACTAGATGACTCAGTAAACCATCCTTCTCTTATCCCCATCTCGATTTGTTCTCCTACAGGAATAAGCTGATTGAAGCTTTCGACGTATGTACTGGCCATTCTGTTACGAAATTCGGACGGAAGGGTTTTCACGAACAACTTCATCAGCTCCTTGTTGGTAGGCTCAGGAGTAATTTGAGCCGCCAAGTTCCTCCATCTCACAGCATATTCTTTAAATGACTCGCTCCTTTTCTTTTCCATCCGCTCCAAGTCTTCTCGGGAAGGTGCGATGTCCATGTTGAACTTGTATTGTTTGAGAAATGCGTCGGCTACTTCATTCCAGGTATTGAGTAGGTTCACATTCTTCATGACATACCAATTTAGTGCAGGCCCAGTCAAACTTGCATGGAATGATTGGATCATGAGAGGCTCGTTCTTGACATATTGGGCCATGCGCACGTGGTACATCCGCAAATGAGCTTTTGGGCGGAAGTACCATCGTATTTCTCAAAATCCGGCATTTTGAATTTCTTTGGCATCTTGACTTTCTCGTACACGGACAAGTCGAACGGGAGTGAACTCTGTGACTCCTGCAGTTGTTTCAACTTTTCTTCCATTTTAGCAAAGCGTTCATCCTGCTCCGTCTTAGGGATGTTGACAAGCTTATTCTTTTCCACATTGATCAGGAATGGATCATCTTCCAGTCCGGGCATGTCATCGTCAACCGTTTGAACCTTGTTTGCTTGCTTTGGGATAACCACTTTAGGAAGAGCAGGTGCAGCTGTTGGATTTGCCTGGAGGAATTGGAGTTGATCCGTCACAAGTTGTAAAGAGGCGAGTACTTGTTGGAGTTGAGTCTCCACAGCGGAGACACGATCACGCATTTCGGTTTGTTCGGCCATTCTCGCTCTTAATCGCGTGATGATGGGCGAACGTGATGGATCCGTTATAACCTAATATAAGAAATGAACAAAAATAAGCATTCTCATATGAAAATACGTCGATCCATGGCAATATTCTAGAACTTTATTCATCAACGAAGCTTTTGACAGACTTATCGAAATAGAAATTCAAGATGTCCTAAACAAATGAACTAGGAAAGTAAATGACTCAAACTTCCTAATCTAAAACTGAAAATAGCAAGATTGATTCAAGCATTTCATTTGGCTTGATCAATATACATTCGGGACACCATTCGGCGCAATCGTTTATTCTCCTCTTGAGCTTTTTCAGCAACTCTTTTGAGGCGTTTATTCTCAGCTCGATTGGTGATCTTCAACGGTGCCTCCGGTATCTTTGGAAGCAGCTCTTCAGGAATCTTGTGCCGTTTGATATACTTAATCGAGGCATAGTACTTCATTTCCCTGCCTTTCAATTCCTCCTCGGGCCATTTGAGTTTTTGTGGACGGCACATGTCCCACATCGATTTGATGGTGAGAATGGAATCTTCATGGCCTCGGCTTCCATCAACAAAGCTAACTTGGAGCGGATCCGCTTGTAACGCCGGGGGAAGCTCTTGTACGACTTGATATTGACGAGTCACTCTAGTCGGATAGTATTCCAATGCTCCAGTAAATCCCAATAGAGGGATTGGGCCAACTCTTCCACACGAGAGTCTCGCTGCCCGAACTTGGAACCATTTAGCATGCCATAGGAAACCCTTGGGAGTTGGTTTTTTCATGAAAGCTAGCCACCTAGAATAATGGTAATCTGGTGCATGTTTTTGATTGTTCTCAAATCTCATAATGGGGTGATTAGAATTACTAACATCATGTATAGTCATTGAACCACCAAATCCTTTTATATGAGAAAGGAACCAGATTTGTAAAAGTTCAGGAGAGGAATGGAGAGTCTTATCGCCACCTCTTTTGAAATGAGTGAGAGAAAGAAAAGTTTCAGTTAAAACAGTGTTTACAAAATTTTTTCCTTCCATCACTTGCCTAACAAATTGAGCAATCAAAGGGTTAATAGCATTCTTGCAAGAAGGAAATACTATAAACCCAAAGAAAGCTAAGAGGAAAATCCTACGCATTTGAAATGAGGTGCCTTTTTCAAAACATTCTTTCAGAAAAGATAAAGGACATGCATTACGATGGGCCTTTAAAACCTTTCTTAAATCGTCTTCCTTAATTCTCAGAAAATCAGATAAGGTCATAACAGGATCTATTCCGATAGGCGGATTAATCAGTTCAGCTTTCAAGGATTTTCCTATGGCAATGCTATACTCTTCCAAGGTGGGAGTGAGCTCATGCTTACCGCCGAAGATAAAGGTAGAAGTCTCGGGGCACCAACAGTGGGCGAGTGCTTGGACGAGGCCAACATGGATGTTGATACGCAGCAGTGGAAGCAATCGACCAATATGTGACTCTACAAACTGACGGCCATCTTGATCTAACTTGTCCCACCAAGTGCTGAGTTCTTCCCTTGGAGGGAAAATAATTCGAATGTCCGGTGTCTCCATTGTATATTGATCAAGACTCAAGACAATCCTAATGCCATGGACCGACAAAATAATGCAATAAAGTAAGTAAATTCCAAAGGCCAAAAATTTAGAGAACTTACTTTACCAATGATGGGCAATCACATAGACATGCGCATGGTAAGTGGCTCAATTTCTAATCTATAAGGCTTATCAAGGTGGAGCCACAAGGATGATCAGACTAGCCACGAGCTTGTGGACTATGTCGGGTCCTCATGACTCCGGCTTAGTCAAAGAGCCGACCCGGGTCGCGAGCATGCGGACCGAGGTGGGTACTCTTGACACCATGAAAGAAACTTCGGGATTGAGATGGGCGACTCATACCGCGAGCATGCGGTCGGAGTGGCAAACATCTCAATACCATCCTAAATGATCCTATGCGGCCTAGGTCCGGCGGCGGGTTGTGTGTGCAATAGTGTAGTGCTAGATGCAAGGCATGCACGACAGTTTATATCAAGCAACACTTCGTTCATGAAAATAAACCATACATTCCTACACCTCCCTGCAAAACAAAGGTTAACAAACACTTCCCCTTATACCTCCCATCCTGCAAAAACATTTAACACCTTAAATGTTAGGGACGTACCTGGAATCCTCGCTGCCAAACAAAAACATTTTTCAAAAAGAAAATTGGCCTAAGTCCACTAAGAGTTTCAACTCAAGTCCCCAGTGGAGTCGCCAAGCTGTCGCGACCAATTTTTTGGGTGAACCACCTAGGGTTTGGCTAATGGATTGTTAAGCCTAGACTTAACTCGGGCTCTCCCAAGCCCATACCAATTCGCGACTTAGGTTTGAGTTCTTAACATGCAATTGATTTTTAATTAGGAGTCGCCACTAATCTATTTTTGGTGGGTCGATTAGAAACCCAAGTAAAGTAATAGGAGATTTACTTTACTTCTACGAACCAAAGATTATGGGTTCGGGGACTTGGTTACACTAGATTTCTCTAATGCCCTTTCGGTACCTTTATCTTTTATTTTGAAAAAAATGTTTGGCAAACAACTTGAATTGATTTTAATTCCTTAACATGTGAGGTGACCATGTAGGTGCGCAAACCACCAATTTAACACTCAAGAAAGCAAATGAATAAATTGCAGGACTTACCTCATAGCAACGAAAGCATCTGCGTTGTTAGTTTAGAATTCACATCATCAACCCTAAATATGATTTCTAATTAACACGCAATTTTTTTTTTTTGTTTTGTTTTCACTTAATTAATGAAAATCATGCAATATTATCCTAAGCTAAATGACCTAATTCTAATGACATGTAATTTCTAATTAAATGGACCTAACAAAAATCATTAAATGACGTGCATTGTATGAACCTAATTCTATATGACGTGCACATGGTTTTTATTTTCTTAATAAGCATGCAATCTATCATAATATGCAATGACGTGCAAAGAATGCCCTAGCTCTACATGACATATGCATGATGACTTTTTTGTTGTTTTTCCTTTTCTCTTTTTATTATTTATTTCGAAATTAATAATTGCCAAATAATTAAACATGCAATTTAAACTAGTGAAACAGAAATCTAACATCCTAAATTTATGTTTTTGGTATTTTTATTTAAGAAATTCGAAATAAATAAATTTCCTATTCTAGACATGCAAAATAACCTAAAACAAGTAATATCCTAACATGCATCTAATCTTAACTCAAATGCCTTTTTTATTTTACGAGGACAAACAAATAAAGGCATCAAGGATAACATGGCCACAAATCAAGCAAGATATCATCAATGCCCATTTAATTTTGGGAAATAAATTGACGAATCGTACCTCGCGCATGAGATCGGATTGGCCAATTTTTAAATAAAATCACGAATCATATCTCGAGCGTGAGATCGGATTGGTGATTTTTCCGTACGATCGCGGGTCGTATTTCGAGCATGAAATCGGACCGTCAATCATATGTACGTTGCGAAATTAGGAAGATTTCCCAATTTAAAAGGCTATTCGGGAACATGGGACAAGATAACATCATTCGAGGTTTAATCAAGAATGCAATACCTCAATTGAGCAAACGAAACATTCAAGAATTAATTGAGATAGGAATTTTACCTACCTTGATTGTTGTTTCCTAGTTTGGACGGGTATCGGATCGTAGGAGTCATGATCAACTTTGCTTCACGGTAGCTGGCTCACGATAATGGAGAATCGCTCGCAGCACTCGACGTGGAAAGGGCTCTTGGCTCGGTGAGGGCTACGTTGATTTTGTCGACACAATCGAAAGTCTTCAAGTGGACTTTCCTGTTTGCAAGACGTCCCCTCTTCGGATTGCCTTACTATATTTTAATATAACCCCCACTAGAGCTTTTTGACCACCGTTTGAAGTTCTCCTCTTAACCTGCAGAGGCACAAAAATTTAATGCGAAAAGCACCAAGAGGCTTTCGGTGTGACGACGTTAGCAACGTCGTCGACGGAGAATGGAGCAGCTACAATTTTTCTGGTGCGAGGTCACGGGCAACTCAGTCGTCACAATACGGGTCTTCTCGAATCAGCACGAGTAGTAAGGACGCCTCGAGGCTGGCGTGGATGGAAGCTTAGCAAGGATCACCAAGTAATAACTCGTCACGGACAAGGCTCGGGATGATGATTAGAGCAGCAGTGCGGTGGGGGAACAATCTCGATCGTCCCCAGCGAGGGAGATGGATCACGAGCAGCAGCTATTCGGGCTCGTGGCAGCGGCACAAGTAGTGGACCGGCAGCAAGACTCAGCAGTGTCGGTGTGAAGCTCGCAACAAGAACACAACGTCGGGCTGTGGAGATGGATGAAGCCAGTCGCGGTCCTCTGGGAAGAAAGACGATCGACTTCTCCTCCCTTTTCCTCTCTCTCAATGTGCCGTGCTTTGAATGTATTATCACCCGAAAAAATCCCTCCTTGTTCCATTCTGTGGCCTTCCCTTTTATACTGCCTACCTTGTATTGCAAAAGAGGAAATTTGTATAAGAAAAAGAATCGTTGAAATTCACATTTCCTCAATTACCTCTTGCATGCGTATCCTGTTTTTCCCTCAATATTTTCCCTTGCGTTTCCGAATTGGAAATACCAATCGAGTGAGCGATATTTTGTCGTCGCCTTGCTTCTCCTTCACATTCTATCGGTACGAATTCATCTTGAAGCATAATTTGTTATTATATTATTTCACGATTCCCACACCTCTTGCACTTTGCCGAATTATTCAATTGCCCTCTTTGCTTCAAATCTATTCAAGACAAACCGGATATACTGTTATAGATATGTGTGAAGAGAATATACATTTAGTATCTCCAAAATTTCATTTTTCTTCGTTATCTTCCTCAGCAGAAACATTGGTCACCCCTTTGGATTTTTTGATGCCCACGCCAATTTTTTAAAGTTCATACGTGAGTGGGCTCCTTGTCCGCAATATTGAATGTCCATCTCCGAATTTCGCGCGAGTTCCATGCAATGCAACTTTGCGTGGACTCCTTATTATGATAATGCTCCTAACGTCCATATGTTATGCAATTATATATTTTTTTTTAGGGGTTAAAATTAATCCCTGATTTTTATGCGATAAACGACTAAACGGGTCGCCAAAATTTAGGTGTCAACAATCACCATTGAGGTTCTTGCTGGTTCGAATTTTAAGAGATGGAGAGAGGATTTTTCTATTTGCTATGGAGATGGCAGATGTTCATATGGCTCTTACTACTGATCGGCCGGCAGTTTTGACTACCGAGAGTACAAAGGCTCAAAAAGCAAATTTTGCTGCATGGGAAAAGAGCAATAGAATTTGCTTGCTATCCATGAAGCGTTCCATTCAGGAACACTTGAAAAGTGGTTTTCCTGCAGACTGCAATGCTAGGCAGATGATGGAAGCTTTGATGGCTAGAAACCGTGTCTCACCTAATGCTGAGATAGGAACACACATGCAAACACTTTTTACTATGACGTATGATGGTTCTGGTGGAGTTAGAGATTATGTTCTGAGGATGGTTGATTTACAAACAAAGCTTCAAGCTCTCAATGTTGAAATTCCTATTACTTACATTGTCCATCAAGCTATAAATACTCTTCCTCCTAATTTTGGGATTATCAAGACCAATTATAGTTCCCAAGATGAAACCTGGTCTGTTAATGACCTTATTGCAAGGTTGATGGCAGAGGAAGAGAAATTGAAGAAAGATAAAGGACATATTGCTCTTTATGCTTCTAGTTCTGCTAGTGACAATGGTAAGAAGTTGAAGAACTATACCCACAAAGGCAATTAAGAAGTTGTTGGTCCTTCCAACAACAAAGGAAATTCTGAAGGTGCAGGTCCTTCTAACACTCTGGGTCCTAAGAAAGCATTCACCAAGAAGGATGGTGTTCTTTGCTACTTTTGTAGGGAGAGAGGACACATGAAGAAACGTTGCATCAAGTTTAAGGCTTGGTTGTCTAAGAGAAATAAGAGAGGGCCTAAAGGTAATGATTCTTTGGCATTTGTTTATGAATCCAATCTATCTGAAGTTCCGACCAATTCCCGGTGGCTAGATAGTGGTGCAACTAATCATGTTGCATTTGCCATTCAGGGGTTCATAAACTGAAGGATGCCAAATCAGGATTAATCAAAGCTCACTGTTGGAAATAGCATTGGAGTTGATGTTGAGTTCGTGGGAGATGTTATTTTGATTTTAGATTATGGTTTTCGGATGATATTAAGAAACACTTTTTACATACCTTCTTTTAGGCGGAATTTAGTTTCTGTGTCTTGTTTGGACATGTGTGGATACTCTTTTGAAATAAAGAGTAATACTATTTCCATGTTTTATGATTCAAATAAGATTGGGTGTTGCAATTTATCCGATGGATTATGTCGATTGAACTTATCTCCCAACGACATATACGTTGCTTATTCGGCTAAAAATGTTGTTTCCAAAAGGCCTCTACCTAAGGAACATTCTTATGCATTGTGGCATAAACGTCTTGGTCACATCTCTAAAGATAGAGTAGAAAGGCTTATAAAGACTGATATCTTGCCTACTCTTAAAGATGATCAAGAGACTTGCGTAGACTGTTGTAGAGGTAAGATGACTAAGATAAAGAAGAAATATGTTGTACGAAGTTTAGACTTGTTGGAGGTTATTCACACTGATATTAGTGGACCATACACGGCTACTTTGTGCAGAAATTTTTATTTCATCACATTTATTGACGACTATTCCCGATATGGATACTTATACTTGATTAAAGAAAAGTCCGAGTCTCTTGATAAATTCAAGATTTTTCGGACTGAAGTGGAGAAACAGTTGGGAAAAGTTATAAAGATTGTCAGATCTGATCATGGTGGTGAGTATTTTGGTAGGCATGGTGATGCTGGACAACTTAAAGGGCGGTTTGCTAAATACTTAGAGGATTCTGGGATAATAGGTCAGTTTACTATGCCCGAAAGTCCTGAACAAAATGGTGTAGCTGAAAGGCGAAATCGTACTCTTATGGACATGATGAGAAGTATGATTAGTAGGACTAATTTACCTAATTTTCTATGGGGAGAAGCTTTGAAAACAACTCTTTATATTCTAAATCGTGTTCCTACTAAAGCAGTTCCATTGACTCCTTTTGAGTTGTGGACTGGACGTAAACCTAGCTTGAATCATCTTAAAGTTTGGGGATGTCCAACGGAAGTGAAGTTATATAATCCAACATTGAGTAAGCTGAATTCCAAAACTACTCGGTGTTACTTCGTGTCTTACCCAGATCATTCAAAGGGGTATCGGTTTTATAACCCTAATGGAGGTATAAGAATTGTGGAATCTCAGACTGCAAAATTTCTGGAATTTGATGTAGTTGAAAAGGGTAGCTGCTCACAAGCTATCGAAGATGATAGTATGGTGGGGATTACTGGATCCCTGTCTCATCCTATGCAGACAATTATGGAGCCTCTTGCGCTACAAACCGAGCCTGTTGTGGCCCAAAATCCTATTGTTGAGACAATTCCTGATGAGATTCCTCAAGCTTCTCAGATTCAAAATGAAATTGAAGTAGCTCCACTTAGAAGATCAACTAGGGAAAGACGTTCAGCTATACCACCAGACTATGTTGTCTACCTAGGAGAATATGATTATGATATTGGTTGTGTTGTTGATCCAGTAACTTATACGGATGCCATCTCATGTCCTCAATTAGATTTGTGGCTAGATGCGATGAAAGATGAGATGCAATCAATGAAACACGATGGTGTTTGGGAGCTTGTTGAATTGCCTGAAGGTTGTAAACCTATTGGTTGCAAATGGGTATTCAAGACTAAAAGGGATTTCAAAGGAAAGATTGAAAATTTTAAAGCCAGACTGGTAGCTAAGGGTTTCACTCAAAGAGAAGGAATAGATTATGAAGCAACATTTTCTCAAGTTTCTTCTAAAGATTCCTTTAGAGTGATCTTGGCATTGGTAGCTTATTACGATATGGAGTTACACCAGATGGATGTTAAAACTGCTTTTCTAAATGGAGACCTTGATGAGGAGGTTTATATGGTGCAGGCTGAAAGTTTTGTAGCAGATGACTCAGGTAAGCTTGTTTGTAGATTGAAAAAGTCTATTTATGGCCTTAAGCAAGCTTCTAGACAGTGGTATTTTAAGTTTCATAGTGTTGTTACTTCATTCGGATTTATTGAGAACAAAGTAGATCAGTGTATATACACCAAGGTCAGTGGGAGGAAATATATTTTTCTCATACTTTATGTAGATGATATCTTGCTTGCTAGTAGTGACATTGGTTTACTACATGAGACAAATCGGATGTTATAAAAAAAAATTGATATGAAAGACCTTGGTGAGGCGTCTTTTGTTTTGTCATTGAGATCCATAGGGATCGCTCACGCCGTTCATTGGGTTTATCTCAGAGGGCGTATATTGATCGCGTTTTAGAAAGATTCAATATGCAGGATTGCAAACCACTAATTGCTCATGTTGTTAAGAGTGATAAATTGAGTCTTTCACAATGCCCTAATTTAGATTTTGAGAAAGCTCAAATGAAGGATGTACCTTATGCTAGTGTGCTTGGAAGCATCATGTATGCTCAAGTTTGCACTAGGTTAGATATTGCTTTTGCAACAGGGCTTCTAGGCAAATATCAGTTAAATCCAGAACACGATCACTGGGTTGCTGCCAAGAAGGTTTTAAGGTACTTAAAGAGAACAAAGGATTATATGCTAATGTATAGACATGTTCCAGACTTGCAACTAGCAGGCTATTCAGATGCAGATTTTGCTGGTTGTCAAGATGATAAGAAGTCAACGACAGGATACATATTTATGTTGGCAGGAGGTGCAGTATCATGGAAGAGCGAAAAACAGAAATTCATATATTCTTCTACCATGCAAGCGGAGTTTGTAGCATGTTTTTCAACAGCTACTCAAGCTATTTGGCTCCGAAACCTCATTAGGGAGTTATCAGTTTTTGATTTTGTGGATAGACCCATACAACTATATTGTGACATTAATTCTGCAGTGTTGTTTATTAATAACAATAGAAGTCTCAAGGGGTTTAAACACATGGAGGTCAAGTTTTTGACTATAAAGGAATCAGTACAGAATGGTGACGTTGCAGTAGATTATATTCCTACAGATGATATGATTGCAGATCTATTAATTAAAGGCTTACGCCGGTGTGTTTTTGATCGACATGTCATTAGTATGGGCCTGAGAGCATCTTGGGATGTTGTTATTTAGTGGGAGCTGTGTTTTATTTTTCCTTGAATAAAATTTACATCTGTTTTGTTACAATTTAGTAACACTTTGATATATATATGTCAACTTTTGCATTCAATAAAATATTTTTGAATGGATTATTATTATGTTGAATATATATATATATATATATATATTGATATATTGTTGAAAATCTCAAAGGTATTGTATAAACCTTTAGTGAAGGCTAGGGGCATCCAAGCATCCGGTTATTAGCCTTGTGCATATGTCTTATGATACATAAAGAAAGGTTAACCATAAGGACAAGACATATGTGGATTCATTGGAACCATAAAGCATTCTCTAGTGGCACAAGTTTTTGTGACGCCTAAAGTTAAGAGAATGGTGACTAACAAATGGGGTCTCTCTATGAGAGATGTTATCCATTTGCCACACTACCATATTGAATCCATATCAATAAAGTTGAGAACATTCGTGACCATGGAAAGCTCTGTGTGTATACATGCAGTTACCGCCATGATTCGGTGTTTAAGACTTTATGGGATAGGATTGACTATTAAGAATTATCTCTGGACCAATGTGCGCACATACAGTATGATTTCAATTAATATAGTCCAAGTGGGAGAATGTAAGAGTTTTTCTAATTATGGACTACATTAATTGATATTGTAATTTACCGTTTAACGTTTTACGAGGTTTTGGTCTAAGGTGAGATAGAAGGTTTCTTAATTAGCCTAGTATGGGCTAGCTAGTGTGGGCCGAGTTGAGCTTGGCCCGTAATGAGAGGGACTGGCTGGAAACTCTATAAATAGTGCTCAAGTCTCTCCTCTAACCCTAATTCTCACCTGTATCCTCACCTAAGGGGCGTTTACCTAATGCTACACGTGAGGGGGGCCGCCTCATTGAGCCAATGATACGGAGGGCAATAGAGGAGAAAGACTTGCACGTGGAATATTGTGTTTCCGCTTCCGCTTCAAGAACAATGGATCTCAAAATAGGTGCGTTAATCCTTCTACTCAATTATGCATGTTCTTGTTCTAGTTATGGAGATCTTGGGGTTGCGCAATTTGCGTCTTACAGAGACCTCAAAATAGTTGCGTTAATCCTTCTACTCAATTATGCATGTTCTTGTTCTAGTTATGGAGATCTTGGGGTTGCGCAATTTGCGTCTTACGAGACCACCCCATGGCGGTTGCGACTCTCAGGGAACATCGTCGAGGGCGTCGAGGGACTCTCTCTCTCTCTCTCTCTCTCTCTCTCTCTCTCTCTAGATTTGAGGTCATGTGAACACCGCAGTGTCGCACTCCCCAGGTGGCAACAAGAACCACCGCGGTATAAGGTCATCTGTGTCACCATTCTCTCCCCTCATTTTCTTTTTCTCTATTTCTAGCCAGCTCTCTTTCTCTATGTTTAGTTTCCTTCTTCAAGTACTTTCTTTTTTTATTATTTATTTAAAAAATTTCTGTTGAGTTTTGAGTTCTCTTTATTGTGACAGAGAGATTAGTTCATTGTCAAAATCAGCTGATTTATATAGCGCTGTTTGAGACGGACACCCAAGTAAATGAAAAAAACATACCAACAAGTATCTGCCCCCAAATGTGATGGATTAGCATTAGCAGTGCATCCTTGCCCACCCTTCCTGCCATCACCATGATAACTCTTCGGGCATGAACAATGATAACTCCCATCAAAGTTATAGCAAATTCTGCTGCACTGGTTCTTATTTGGATCAGCACACTCGTCAATATCTAAAAAAAACACACATGTATCCAAAGCGATGAACTTAAGACGAAAGGAAAGGATAACAATAAGTTAAGTTTAATCTTTCTCGGGGTATATCAGTAGTAAGGACAAAGTAAAGAACGTCAATTTGAAAATACCTTGACAACCACTCGTGAGATACGGATGGCCGTGGAAACCTTCTAAACAAGTGCACTTGTACCCCACTCCATTTTCAGCACCGGTACTATGGGTATTCTCGGTGCACATGTAGTTCGCACTGCTCTTAGCGACCTCGCAATTTTTGTCCCCGACTGCCCAGTCGAGAACCAAGGGAGCCTTCTCAAGTTCAAGTCGCCAAAGATCATCAGAACTGAAGTTGTAGTCAAACGAGTTCCTAGGTATGCTCGTCTCGCAGCAACCGATACCCGAGCACGAGCCATTAGTCACTTCAGAAATGTCATCGTATTTCGACATACATCCAAAGGCGAAATTGCCCTGGCGGTCTAAGAAGGTCAAATACGTATCGCAACCGACAGCTATGAACTTGTTCTTTGCGTGGGAGTGGTGCTTGAAGTAGCATCATACCCTGAAGAGTTATAGCAGTCTTCGCCGATCCACATGGCTATTTGCATCTCGTGATCCTCGAGAGAGATGTCGAGGTTTCGCAAGTCACTACCTTTATTATCCATTTAAGGCATTGGAGGGTCAGTAGAGTCATCGCAAGCAGAGAATTATCATCGCCAAGAATTTTATTTTTCCTTTTTCTTTTTCTGGTCAATCAACTGTAGTCATTGTTAGTCCAAGTTGTGGAGTTAACATCAGCTGGTCCTGGAGGCTTGCATGAGACGATTTCACGATAGACCCGCGTGCTACGAAGTCTTTGTGGGGTGCGGGGGCAGTGCCCGTTTAAATTTTTCAAATGCGTGATTTATTTGACATATATAGCTTGAACCTTTCGTCGCTACTCATCAAGAAAAACAAGCCATTGTGGGCCAGAGACAGGTGCACAATTGTCATGGAAGAGCTGCTCTTACTTTCCAAATAATCCCTGAAAGAAATCTTAGGACTCTGGAGTTCTAGGGAAATGTCTCTCCCTCCGGGTGAAAGGAAGGAAAGAAAAGATCTTGGTCTTCTCCTTTCCCCGTCGATTTTTGATACTTTCGTACACTGGGAATGTTACTTTTGTGCATGGCAAATTTGTCTTTTGAGGTGTCTCTTGAGGTGTTGATTTATGCAAAAATTGAAAATTGATAACGAAAGGGGAAGACCTAACCTCTCTCTTTCAAGAAGAAAGAGACTTCTTGTTTAACTCTATGTTCGAACAATTCCAAAACTCAATATTGCACCTTAACTCTCAGTCGTCGGACCGCAACAATCGATGAAAAATGCCAACTACTTAACAAATTTCATCAGTATACTTACAATAAGGTATAATTATCTTGGCAGTTTCTCTCTTCAAATCCTTAGATTTCTTTTGGAGACTAATTGAAAATCCCAGCCACCGATGTAAATGAATGATGCATTGATAGATGATGTGCATCCCAATTCGATAACCTATTAATTAGGGCTTCGACACTCTCCATCATAAGTATCTACAAACTCTTCAAATGAGCCATTTGCCAACTAATAATACAAGTCCCCTTGTCAAATTTTCAATAGAAATCTGGCGGCAACAAATGAATCAACACCAACAAATGGACACACGATGCTTACATGTGCAGGTCGAATCACATTGATAATCTAAATCTATTGACAAGAAAATTGAGATTACCTGGAGCATTTCCTTTGGAAATAGTAAAATTGTATCGGTAGGTAACAGAACCTAAATATGGCTAGTCGTTATTGTCTTGAACTAAATGTCAGTGCAGCCGTAGCCCGTACACATGACCACCATGATGTCGAAATAGTCGATTTGAGAAGACAAGTGCAACATCTCCAAAAACAATATGAGCAATCTCGATTGTTAATGCCTGGCAATCCCCATCGTGACCATGAAGAGGAAGAAGACGAAGAGGAGATTTACCCCTTCCACGATGTTCACTTTTTACACAGCTTGTGAAGTGTAGCTCCTTTGCATCACTAGTGTTGGAATCGTGATTCCTATGATTTTGATGTTAAAGTAGACATTTCAAACTTCGAAGGCACTAGGCATCGGAAGGCTTTGTTGATTGGCTCGACGCAACCGAGCAACTTTCTGATTATGAGAATATGGCTGACAATTGAAAGGTGAAGCTTATGGCCATCAAGCTTTAAAAAGCATGCTTCAATTTGGTTGGGAAATCTAGAGTGTCAAAGAACTCGTGAAGGAAAGTAGTGTATCGAAGTATGCTTCAATTTATGTATAAACATTTTAACAACTCAACAATTTATTCCTTCCAATCAATTTTAATAAAAAATTACTAACGTGAACGCTGACCGACCACTAGCCTTGTTACATGGTGTGGGTGGCACTAATCTAGACATATTTTGTAGTTTTTTTTAATTTTTTTTCCTTTTCTTTCCCTTTGACTTGTGGTCAGTACTCGGCCATGGCTGATGACTAACAACAGGCAAGAGCCAACGAGGGTATCGTGGCCCTCACCAGATTTGAAGAGGGCTCAGCCCTTGCCATATTTGAAGAGGGCTCGACCCTTGCAACCTGGGCAAGGGGATTGAACAAGGGCTTGACCCTCACATGGCCTTGGTCAGAGGAAAAGAAAATGATAAAGAAACAAAAGGAAAAAAAATGGAAAAAATTCTTTAAAAAAAATGCAAAAAGTATTCACACTAGCATTAGCCATACTACATAGGCTAGCCACCGGCTAGTCAACATCCGCGTCAGCAATTTATGGCCAAAATTAGCCAGAATGACTAAATTAGTTGACAAAAGATTTAAAATTAAATTGGTAAGTTATCAAAAGATTTATGATTAAATTGATACCATTAAAAAGTTTAGAGTTGAATTGGTTGACATATTATAGATTCGGGATTTTTTGGACAATTATCCCTCCCAGAAACTTATCAGCAATATAGGGAAATTTACCAAATAAGTCATAAACATATTATAACTATGCCAATTTAGTCATAAACTTATTTTTGACCAATTGAATCCTAAACCTTTATCATTATTCCCGATTAATCCATTCGGCCAAAAATGGCCAGCTAGCTTTGACATGGTAGCCGGCCGGCGCCAATGGCATTTTTTTAATAATATTTTATTTTTTGAAATATTTTATTAATTTTTTTTTTTATCTTTTTTTTCCTCTTTTTTTTTCTTCTCCCTCTCCCTCCTTCTTCCTCCTCTCCTCCTCCCTCCTTCTTCCCTTGGCTTCGACGATCGACTGGGGCTTCGGAACCGGCCGGAGAGGAGGGCTGGCTAGTCACCGGACTAAGGCGTTCGGATTAGCTCGCCTCACCGTCACCGGGCAAGGGCAAGCTTGCCTAGCCACCGGTGGGGCAAGCCCTCGCCAGATCCGGCAAGGGGGGCCTCGCCGTCGCCGAGTCCGGCAAGGTCACACCTAGTGACAGCGGGGCTCCCCCGTCGGATCCGGCGAGGGCTCACCTCGCGGTCACCAAGCGAGGCAAGCCCTCGCCAGATTCGGCGAGGGGGAGCCCTGAACTACTGAGCTCCTTCTTCTTCAACGGCCATGGACTAGCACGGCATTAGCCATGGATGATGAATGGTCAAGCCAGATTTGAGCCCCCCATGCCGGATCCAGCGGGGCTTGGCCGGTTGTTGCTGGGTGTGACCTCGCCGGACCCGGTGAGGCGAGCTAGCCTGGCCGCCGCTTGCCCGGCCATTGGCGGGCAAGCTCGCCCGACTACCTTAGTCCGACGACCGGCCAACCCTCCCTCTAGCCCCGGTTGCTAGAGCCAAGGGAAGAAGGAGGGAGGAGGGAGGAGAGAGAAGGAAGGAGGGAGAGGGAGAAGAAAAAAAAAGGAAAAAAAAAGATTAAAAAGATTAATAAAATATTTCAAAAATAAAATATTATTAAAAATGTCGCTGACGTCGGCCGGCTGCCATGTCACGCCGCCGGCCATTTTTGGCCGAATGGACAGATTGTGAATAATTGTAAAAGATTTAGGACTCAATTGGTCAAAAAAATAAGTTTAGAATTGAATTAACACAATTGTAATAGATTAAGGACTTTTTTGGTAATTTTCCTCAACAATATGCTTTCCATTTCTTCCCTGCAATTTGAAGCAAGAGGAGTTGTCTGTGAAAGAATGCACCACCAAATTTGAGCATGTCCTGCTATGATGTCATGTGGTAGAGGTAGAGGAGCAAAAACTTATTGGACTTTTAATCAGGTCTTCAAATTATCGATGAAGGTGGAAAAGCAACTCTAGGAGAAAAGAGAGATTGCCATCAATCAAAGATGGATCCTTCAATCTTGGGAGTTCGACTTTAAAACCTTTGTCTGCATCGAAGGAAGCCGTTGAACAGAGGAGCATCTAGAAGAAATCATTTACGGAGATCAAGGTGAAGCTCTTGTCATTCAAAGGAGCTTGCATGCTGATCAACTTGATGATGATGATTGGCTTTGCAACAACATACTCCATACAAGCAATGTACTTCTCGTGGTAAAGTAGGCGACGTCATCATTGATAGTGGATGTTCTGTGAACGATGTGTCGATCACCATGGGAGACAATTTGCATCTCAAGACAGATGATCATCCACATCCTTACAAGCATTCTTGGCTCAAGAAAGGGAGTGAGTTAAAAGTAGATAACCGGTGCTTGATTTCATTCTCCATTGGCAAAAGATATAAAGATGAGATTACGTGTGATATCAAGGCAGAGGATCATCCACATCATGTTCCTTTGTCAAAGACTGCGTCAAGATTACATTGGGCCATTGCAAGATGGAGAGAGTTTCCAAGCCTATTCATGGGAAAGGAAGCAATCTTCTTTCCAAGTCTCACTTTTCCTAAGCATTGGAGGATACTTGTGGGGCTTATGCTCTTGTTATAGCGGCAGAAAATGAAGCAAAAGAGGAGATTCCAACCTTGCTCTTATGAGAGAGATTTGAAATAATATCGATTTTGTGCCCAGTGCTTCTATTCGATCGATTAAGCTATGAGGAGCATGAAGAACTTCAAAGGCGAGTTTATGATCTTTTGGCCAAGGGTTTGATAAAGAAAAAAAGCTTAGTCCTTTCGCTGTCCCGGCGCTTCCAGTTCCAAAAAAAAAAAAAAAAATGGTTCTTGGCGAATGTGTATCTATAATAGAATGGTGAAAAAGAAATCCATTAAGTATTTTCCTTGTTGTAAATCGGCGTCGCAGCAGAAGCGGATCGTATATTTTGCAATTATGTCGAGAGCTATAGAAATCGATCGAAATAAAACGAGGAACAAGAAAAATAAAAGGACACCGGAAATTTAACGTGGTTCGGTCCGAATGTCTGAACCTACGTCCACGGGGAGAGCCAGCAAATCAATCCACTATAAATCGGAGAATTACAGAATTACAATCACATATGCACTCAAGTATTTCCCAGCCCTGCTATACACCCAATACCCACGGTGTTTAACAACTCAACTCACTCACTGGACTCGACTCCGCACAAACCTTTCTGAGCTCTCGTCTCTCACACTCTCTCGAGCTCTTTTCTCTCGCTCTCTCTCGAGCTCTTTTTTTTTTTTTTTTTTTCTGTCTTAGCATCTTCAGACGTCTTCTCCTTCTATAGGGAGAAGGGCAGAAAACAAGACAAAACAAATGAAAATAAATGGCCTCATTAAATGCAGCGCAGGCGCCCACAAGACAAGCCCACAATCGGCACCGAACGCCCACCATATTTGAAGGCATGCATGCGGATCGTGCATGTGCATGGGCAAGCATTTAATGAGGCGGAAGAGAGTCAACAAACGTGCGCCTATGATCCTTGAAGATAACCGTGAGCTGAGGTGGGCGGCCGTGTTCGAATTTCTTGTTCATGGAGAGAAGCAAGCGTATGACCATCATGCACTGACACACGTAGAATAGCTTCTGCCTTCTCTCTTTCTTTATTCTGCCATCCCTCTTTCTTTATCAATAAAAAACAAGAGAAACCCACAAAAGAGAAACCGTGAAAGAGGGAATTCGGCGCCTACAAGTGCTGACCAAGTTTTCTACGTGCATGGCCATGTGCATGCATTTAATGGCGTCTTCTTCATGCACTTACAGCAGGTGGTGGGTCCTTTATTTAATGTAGAAAATTGTTGATCCCTTCCTTTTCGGCAGAAGACAATCTATCTTCTCTGACTTTGCTTGCATGCTTGAAGAATTTAAAACCCCCATGCAGTTTTCTTTGGCTTCTTCATTCCACACATATGCATGAAGAGATGAGATTAATGCCGGAACAAAATAATTCAAAGACATCACAAAGTCTCTCCTGAACTTTGTTTAGTCGGCCAAACTTATGCGTATTAATCTAACGGGCTCAAACTTGAGACACAATATAACATTCCTTATCCTGACCTTGATATTTGCTTGATCAACTTCATGGAGCCTCTATGTTTTCCAAGATCGATCTTAGAAGTAGCTATTATCAAATCTGGATGAACTTGGGAGATGAAAGGATGACTGCTTTCAAAACAAAGAACAGTCTTCATGAATGCATGTTGATGCCCTTTAAAAATTCCAATGCTCCCAGTGGTTTTATGCATCTTATGAATCATGTTTTTAAAGCTTTCATTGGCTAGTTTGTCGTCGTGTACTTCGATGACATCGTGATCTATAGCATAGCAAGATGCAAGTGGAGCCTTAGGAATATCTGCGACAAATTCTCCGAATGCTACAGGATCAACGATTGTATGCCAACCTGAAGAAGTGTCGCTTTTGCACAAGTAGCCTGATTTTCTTAGGCTATGGTGCTAGAGTAGATCTTAGGCCAATTCCTAGCTTCGCTGAATGAGATTAAAGCTCGAGAATGTCTTTAGCATTTCCATTATTCAAATATCGTCCGAATGTTATATTACACAAATATAAAGGCCAATTACTCTATTTGGACGTAGCATCTGAACTTTGAGCACATAGAACAAGCGACTAAACAGACAAAAAAAAAAAAACGAATAATAGTACTAGGGCCAACATGCCATGAAGTCTCATCTTCCACTTTCAAGTTCGAACGGCACTTGGTTACTTGTGCTATAATCATTACCTGATGCAGTGCTTTTGAGGACGCCGTCACATTTTCTTGATCTCTCACTAAGCAGATGCTCAGCTTCTTCAAGGTCACAGCTCTGATTCACCCATGGATGCCTGTACATCACCCTCATCAGTCCCTCCAATTCCGTTGCCACTTCCTTCATGGTCGGCCGATCTTCGCCTTTCACCCTTAGGCATCGGTTTGCCAGCACTGCGACTTTCTTAATCTCTTCAGGGTTCCCCTCGTTCAGCACCCTCAGGTCAATGATTTCGAGCAGCCTCTCGCCCTTTATTGCAGAAGCAAAATACATGGACAAGTTCCTCTCGTTCTCGGCCCGCTCGAAGGACAAGGCCCTCAGTCCAGTAAGCAGCTCAGCCAACACAACCCCAAAACTATAGACATCACTCTTCTCAGTCAACTGACTCGAGTGGAAGTACTCAGGGTCCAAGTACCCCAGCGTGCCTTGCACCAGCGTGGTCAGCTGCATCCGGTTGAGGGGAACTAGCCTGGAGGCTCCGAAATCGGAGACCTTCGCGGTGTAGTTTTCGTCCAACAATATGTTTGTGCTCTTTATGTCTCTGTGCAAAATCTGAGTGGATGCATCATAGTGCAAGTACGAGAGCGCACCTGCGGTCTCCCCAGCTATGCGCAGACGAGCCCTCCAGGATAATGTGGACTCATGGCCGCACTTGTGTATGTGGTCAGAAAGGGTGCCATTGGTCACGAATTCGTAGACCAACAACGGGACCTCTGTCTCGAAGCAACACCCAATTAGCTTAACCACGTTACGGTGATTGATTTGGGAGAGGATGATCAGCTCATTAACAAAATCTTCGACCTGACTTCGGTCCAAAATCTTGGCCTTCTTGATGGCAACAACCGTGTTGTTTGGTAAGACTCCTCGATATACTGTTCCTTGGCCTCCCTGGCCTAGGATTCGGCTTTCATGGTAGTGGTCTGTGGCCTTCTTGAGCTCTTCATCAGTGAATATTCTCACTGATTCAACGGAGCCTTCGTGCTCAGAAAGAAGTCTCTGCAGCATGAGGCGGCCCCCATTTTCTAGGAAGAACTTCCTTCTCTGTCTGCTGATTTTTCTTTGTCTAAGCCCCCAATATAACCAGGAAACACCCAAAAGAATCAGCAGGAAGCTTATGCTTACACCTAGGAAAAGACATTACATGAGGGGTCAAACAAATTAGTTGTCCATCGCCCTACATAAGGTTCACACACCCAAGAAATGAAAAGGAAAAAGAGATATTTTTGTTATAGGAATATGCTTATCTTCCTTTTACATTACTCAAAACAATCTTGTGTTAATTAACTTCTTTGTCCTATTTTCTTTTTTATCTCCATGAACTTGAAGCTTTTTCGTTTAGACAAACCTTGACAACAGCGAATTAAACCTAAATATATAATTATGCTGTGAGTATCTTATGATAATAGGAATGATTCAATTTATCAAGTGGATAAAAAGTTTTAAATTCTTTTTCTGCAACAAAAGAACAAGTGGTTGATTTTATAAATATCAAATTGAATAGGAGATGACAATACATACATTTATAAATATATAAAATATCGATTTTATTCACAAAGAAAGATTTACATCAGACAAATTTGATGACGAACAGCAGAAGATGGAACAATGGCATGAGAACAACATTTAAGAAATGTGAATAATTTATAAGATAAAACAAGTTTTCATGATGTAAAAGACACAACCATGTGTACAACTTACTAACCGAGTATGACATCAGTTGAGCGAAACCTCTTTTCATGGATGATAAGAGTACAACCCTTTCCATCATTTCTTCCGTCTCCTTCATATCCCACTGGACATGAACACTTGTACGTTCCCCGCAAGTTCGTACATATTTCACTACAGGGTTGTGAAGTCACACATTCGTTGATATCTGTAGGAATATATGCCACATATAAGAAGCACATCCGACACCATTTCAGCTGGAAGAAACTAAATAGAACTTCATGATTTGGCAATACTTTCAATTTTGAGAGGGCATATTGCTAAGCGCTTCATAGGTTGTATTAAATTTCAAACAATGAAAATTCGCATATATGAAATATATATAATACCATTCTACAGCTTATTTGGAAGAGTACATATTTTACTTGATTACTACGAAAATTGTTTAGATCATGTATCATACGTCATGTCAAAATTTAGTCACTCTGACTCTGAGAATTACATTCAGTAAGATTTTTATGCTATTGGATGCATTTAACATGCTCACCCTTATTGAAATAATGGCCCCCGATTCTATACATGAACGCTTGTTCGAATGTGAGGAAGGTCTGATGAAAAGACTAGAAAAGGTACCTTGACAACCATTTTGGAGATAGGGGTTCCCTCGAAAACCCTCCAAGCAGTGGCACTGGTACCCATTTCCATTGTCAGCATCTGTACAATTGGAGTTCTCTTGGCACAAGTAGGTCGTTCTATTCTTCTTTGCATCATCGCATGTTTGATCTGGAATTAACCAATCAAGAACTAAAGGGACCATATCGTAGGGTGGCTTGTATAGATCGTCGGTAGAGAAGCTAAAGAAGCCGTCTTCGGCAACGAAAGCGTACCCGCACGGATTGAATCCCCAGATGCCACTATGATTGTTGTAGCTAGTGACAGTGATGTTGTATCGGTAAGCGTCTCGAGGGATGCTAGTCTCACAGCAACCGATGCCCGAGCACGACCCATTAATCACGTCCGAGATGCTGTCGCATGAGGACAAGCATCCTGTAGCATACTTGCTTCCTTGTCGACCTCTAAAAATCGCGTACGTGTCGCATCCCACGGCAATAAATTTGTTCTTGGCGTTAGACATGGGGAATTTAGAAAGAGTGAGCCAAGGATGATTATTCCGTGAGCGGCTGCCGGACGGCGTATAACAATCTTCGGCCACCCAAGTCATTATACTCATCTCGTGATTCTCGAGAGATATATTGACTATGCTGAGATTAGTGCTTTTCTCAGACATATAAGGAGTGGGAGGATCGGTCGAGTTGTCGCAAAAGATGAGAAAAGAATTTGATTCTTCTTTGAAATAGCAGTCATTGCTGATGTGATTCATCCCGAATGGATACGAGAAGGTGAGGTTGCCACATCTACTTGTGCATGCAGACTTTGTTGTTTGAGCTACATCGGCCGTAACTATTGAAAATAGAGCCGCCAATGTGCACAACAACAGTACAACTCTCAAGGGAAGTCTTTGGAGCAACATGGATTCACCCATATTCCTCCTGAAATGAGATGAGGTTTTGCAACAAGATGATGAGCTTCATAGCTTGATGACAACCTTTATATGATGATGCAGCTTGTAGAAAGCTAAATGGTATATGCATCATTCATAGGCCCCACCATATTGATTCTCTTCGCGGTGATTACATCATTAAAGTCAATTCTGGTTCTTCAACATTCTATCATTTTCGCTCTTTAGGACCAGCTAACAAAGAAACTCGTTGGCAGTGCGGTGGTGACAGAAGGTGATGTTACAGTGGGTGACACGACGAGGACCGGCAATTATATCTCTTGTTGAGAATATACTTGGGAAAAGGATAAGTTAGAGAGAGAGAATTTGCAAGAAAATATTGGTATTTTACCTTTCGTTGAGATAAAAATTGAAAAAAAAAAAGATTAATTAGATAAAGCAAGATACCGTGTATTTGGGTCATTTCGGATTTGGATTTGAAAATCGAAACAACACCAACCAACCCAAATATAGAAGAATAATTAGAACGAAAGCTAATGAACTTGCCAAATGATATTGTAGTTGCGAGTAAGAAGTCCAAGCTCGTGGACTGAAGCCAAATTGAACAATTCATCGATGGAGTTAAACTGTCCGCTTGTACCCAAATTTGTGGCAGTTTGCTCCCCAAATCGAGGGAAATTGGTTCGCTTTACCCCAAACACACCATGATCTAATCAAATAATACCTGTCCGCTTTCACTTGCCTAGCCAATAGAATAGAAAACGACGAACAAATCTACCATTTTAGACTGCATGAACGGAACAAATTTCAAGGTGTAAATCTTCATACATATTGGGTGAGAGGAGCAAAATAACACTTTTAACTTTTCTGAGGGTGTAGATTGGCATTTCCCTTCTCGCTTTTGTTGAACTCAGTTGGCGGTTAGATTTTAAATTTCTATTTCAGGGAGGAGTAATTAATAATTATGCAATGTATAAGAAATGAGGCAAACAGTGTTTGCCAAACACCACATATCCAATCATACTATTAGATATGTTATTCCTATATTTAGTTATCTCCTCGAGACGAGATTTTAGGTGAATACTTAAATATTAATTTGTATTGTTTACTAACGTATTGTTTACTAACCTAGACATACTTTGCTGTAGCAGTTAATAAAACTAAATAGATCCTTTGATTTTTTTTTCCTCACTGAGTAGCCATACCTGATTTTGACCAAGTAAACCTAGGAAAAATTAAAGTAGAAATTTCCATCACTATTGCTCTTGATTTAGACTCTCCAAAGAAAAGCAACTTTCTTCGCTCTCTTAGCTAAACGAAGGATGCATTCAGTCCCATTCCTTGTCCAAAGCATCAGATGCAATTGACCACCACTCTCTCTCGCTCTCTAAAGAAGTCTTGACAAGACCGTCGCGATTCACATTGCGATGTCGCAATCGATCGTAGGAATTTGCGAACTGACTTGCAGATAATAAAAATCGTGTATAGATAGATATTTTTTTCTTTTCAATCTCATGCCCATGAGATGAATCAGTTTCGATGGGTGGTACTCATAAACTATTGCGTGCACATCTCTTAAGGGTGATCAGTTCTCAATCCAGTCCGATTCCACCTAGGAACCGGATACCGGACCACACCAACCGGTCCGGTCCGATTCCATAAAACATATCACTTAGCAAAAAAAAAAAGTTTTAAAAATTTAAAAAGAAAATAAAAGAGTTATTATTATTTTTAGGATTTATTGTTATTTTTAAGAAATTAAAAATATATATATTTCTTGAAAAAAAGTGTTAATCCGGTCCGGTCCAGTTTGGTTCCCCGAAATCGGGAACTGGACAGACAATCACCAATGGAACCAAGAACATGACCAATCCATTCGAGAACCAAACCAAACTAACCGGTCCGATCCAGTCCGATAGTTCTTGGTTCGGGCAGTCCAACATGCTCACCCCTAACATCTTTAATGTATGAACACCTCAAATATTTGTACAACTATTGACATCATATTTAGATCTTTATGTGCAAACTGAATTTTCGATTTACCCTATGTACAATTAAAAAGAATAGGTACATCAATGGAAAGTTCTAAAGATTAATTAGATAAAATAAGAAACTGTTGATTGGGTTAGTTCAAATTTGGATTTGAAAATCGAAACAGCACCAAACAACCCAAATATAAAAGAAGAATTAGATCCAATTCGGCGGTGTTTAGATCTGATCATCGCTCAGTAAAAGGATTTCGGGAGTCTGAAATTAATTTTGAGAATTTTCTCAGACTCGCCTGTAAAGTTTCAAGTAATGCCAAGTCAATGCGGTCAATTTTCTTGGCAATTTCTCATGTACGACAATATGTCTTATCAGGGTGCTTTCATTATCCTGCCAAGACTTGAAAAGTCAAGCAAGGATGAAGCGTATGCAGTGGGAGATTACAACCCTAAAATTCGTTAAAGAAGTCATTGCCCTCAAGGAAACCTTAAGACGTTTTATAGTAAAAAACTAGCAAGAAAAATTTCTAAATCTATTATATTTATACAAATTTAGTCATAAAATTTTGAATAATTAAAACTCAAATCTTTTGAAAATTTATCAATTTAATTTTGCTGATTAAATTTGACCGAAAATATAAAGTTTTTATAATTTTTGGGAAAAGGCTAAGTCAAGGCAGTCAGTTTCCTTGGCAATTTCTCATGTACGACAATATGTCTTATCAGGGTGCTTTCATTATCCTGCCAAGACTTGAAAAGTCAAGCAAGGATGAAGCGTATGCAGTGGGAGATTACAACCCTAAAATTCGTTAAAGAAGTCATTGCCCTCAAGGAAACCTTAAGACGCTTTATAGTAAAAAACTAGCAAGAAAAATTCTAAATCTATTATATTTATACAAATTTAGTCATAAAATTTTGAATAATTAAAACTCAAACCTTTTGAAAATTTATCAATTTAATTTTGCTGATTAAATTTGACTGAAAATATAAAGTTTTTATAATTTTCGGGAAAAGGCTAAGTCAAGGCAGTCAGTTTCCTTGGCAATTTCTCATGTACGACAATATGTCTCGTCTGGAGCTATAACTTTGGCTGCATCATTGATGGAGAGTATAAATGAGACAGGGTGCTTATTCCGCGAGGCTTGAAAAGTCAAGGAAGTACTCAGCGTATGCAATAGGAGATCATAACTAGAAGTGATTAGTTCCCGAAAAGTTCAGTTCCCACCCCAAAATCGAGAACAGGACCAAAAGGATCGATTCCTCATTTCTAAAACTAGGAACCAAATAAATGCCCCTGAAACTAGATCAACCAATTTGGTTTAGTTCTCAAGTGGGTCATGAGACCGGTGGCATGTTCAGATTATTTATTTATTTATTTGTCATTAATGTTCAAGAAAAAATTGAAGATGTTCTTGATAACCAAGACGTATCTACAATTAGTGAATCACATGTAACATTGTAGGTTTCACATAATTTTTTTCCAATTTATGGCAAAACTTGGTTAGAATGAGCAACTTGCTATTGTGTTTTGATTTGTTCTTGTTATCTTACTCATATGCAGGAGTGAAATGGGAGTTATGCGGCTGATGTGTGTCCGCGTGCATGAGTGAAGTTTCAAATGTGAGATAGATTATGGTTTTTTTTTTTTTTTACAAATTATAAGGAAATAAAAAAAATTAAAAATTTGGTCCAACCTAGGTGGGTGGTTTCATATCTAGAACTGGGAACCGAACTGAAATTCACCGTTTCAATTTTATAGAATTGAGAACTAGACCAGTGCCCCGGGAACTGCCTAAAACTAGCCGATCTGGTTCCGTCCAAGTGATTCCTTTTGCTTACCCCTAATCACAACTCTAAAATAGAAGAATGCCAAAGAAGAAAAATCGCTAAGAGCAGACTGCTTTGAGCTGGTGATTGGTGATGGGGTTTATACTCCTAGGTGTGAAATTTATGTTGCATTCTGGAAAAACATAACTCGTATTTTTAGAGTGATTAATCAACTAGTTTCAAAGAGGTAAAAAATAAACATTTGCCATTGTCGTGCTAAGAAAAATAAGATTTTAAGATAAGATTTCATTATATACTTTTACTTTAAGACAAGATACGTCGAACATAGGTTTGTTTTTATTTATTTTATTTTTTATCTTGGTTGCTGGCCTACAATTTCTAATTAAAAATATGGACTGTGATGATACGTATTTGTGGAGAATTATCATTCCACGGAATTTATTTTTCCTTACATCTGGTATCCGTGTTGTAAATCTTTTGTTGCATTTCCATAATTTTGAGGAAAACACCATCTTGCAACCATCGTGGTAACAAAAAAAACGCAATCAATTATTACCAAAAGTCATTTTGAAGAAAACAGGCTAATTGAACTAGGAGCAAAATTTGCCCCAGTGGCCACCTTTCCAACACGGAAGGAGGAGGTGAGGGGTTCAAATCCCCACCTTCTCAGGGGGGATGGGGTGGGGACGAGTAAGTTTCAGGAGTGGGTTTCGACTCCGCGCCTGCAAGAGGCGGGGCAAAAGTCTGAGGTGGGTGTAGAGAAGGCGTAGAGTAGAGAAAGACAAAAAAAAAAAAAAAAAAAAAAAACTAGGAGCAAAACAGTGTCTCATATTGGACCTTAGTGTAAATGTGACTTACAACAGGAAACGTACCAATTTTTTTTTTTTAAATCTATTACATTGATACCAATTCAATCCTAAACCTTTTAATTATATCAATTTAATCCTCAAAATTTTCATATTGATACTAATTTAAACCATTCGACCAATTTTAGCCGGAAATTACTGATGTGAATGTCGACCGTCCTACGTGGCGCGGCTAGACCGATGTGGACATTTTTAATAATATTTTATTTTATTTTTGAATTTTTGAATTTTTAAAATATTTTTCTTTTTCTTTTTCTTTTTCCATCTCCCTATTCTTTGCTTTTGTTTTCTTTTTGACCATGGCCATGGCTAGCCACTGGCCACAACCATGCCTAGCGAGGGCTAGCCTCAGCCGAGTCACCCTTGTCGACTGCAAGTGATAGTCGGCCTTGCCAAGCTGCCCCTAGGCAAGGGTGAGCGTAGGGCAAGCACCGGTTCTCCATAGCGTAAATCAAAATATTACACTGCACAATAAAGATTTAAATATGATGTTGATATTTGTACAAATATTTAAGGAGTTCATACGTTAGAGATGTGCATGCAATAGTTTATTTGCTCTTTTAGCTTGCATTCAGTCCCATTCCTTGTCCAAAGCATCAGATGCAACTGACATTTACTCTCTATGGCTCTTCACTAAGAAGCCTTGACAAGCCTGTCGTGATTCACGTTGTGGCGTCGCAATCATTCGTAGGAATTTCCAAACTACTTGCAAATAATAAAAGTCATGAATAGATATAGATATTTTTTTCTTTTCAATCTCAGAATTAGTTTCGATGGGTGGTGCTCATAAACTATTGCATGCACATCTCTAACGTATGAACTCCTTAAATATTTGTACAAATATCAACATCATATTTAAATCTTTATTGTGCAGTGTAATATTTTGATTTACGCTATGTATAATTAAAAAAAAAAAAAAGGTACATCCATGATAAGTAATTAAGATTAATTAGATACAGCAAGAAATTGTTGATTCAAGTCAGTTTGAATTTGAAAATCAAAATAGCACCGAACAACCCAAATATAGAAGACGAATGAGAACGAAAATTGCATTGTTTAGATATGATTTGCTAAGTAAAAGGACTTCAAGAGTCCGAAATTGATTTTGAGAATTTTCTTAGATTTGCCTATAACGTTTTAGTTAAATTCTAAGTCAATGCGGTCAATTTTTTTGACAATTTATCAAGTATGAGAATATGTCTCATCAGGGTGCTTTGATTATACTTGAAAAGTCAAGCAAGTATGAAGTGTATGCAGTGGGAGATGACAACCCTAAAATTCGCTAAAGAACTCATTGCCCTCAAGGAAACCTTAAGAGGTTTTAAAATAGAAAATTACCAAGAAAAAATTCTAAACCTATTATATTTGTACAAATTCAGTCATAAAATCTTCAATTGGGCTAATTAAAACTCAAACCTTTTGAAAATTTACCAATTTAATTTTTCTGATCAAATTTGACTAGAAATCGTTGTAGTATATAATTTTTTGGAAAAGGCCAAGTCAAGGCGACCAGTTTCCTTGGCAATTTTCTAATGTGCGACTATGTCTCGTCCTAAGTTATGGCCCACCAACTTTGGATGCATCATTGATAGAGAGTATAAATGAGACAGGATGCTTATTCCGCCAAGACTTGAAAAATCAAGCAAGTACTAAGCCTGTGCAATGGGAGATCACAACTAGAAGTGATAAGTTCCTAGATGATTCGGTCCCGCCCTAAAATAGAGAACTGGACCAAAGGATCAATTCTTTGTTTCTAAAATCATGAACCAGACCAGTGCCCTTGAAACTAGACTGACCAATTTGGTTAAGTTCCCTGGTGGATCATGGAATAGGTGGCATGTTCTAATTTTTATTTATTTATTTATCTGTCATTAATGTTCAAGACAAATTGAAGATGTTCCCGATAACCAAGATGTTTTTACAATCAGTGAATTACGTGTAACAATATAGGTTTCACATAATTTTTTTTGCAATTTGTGGCAAAATTTGGTTAGAATGAGCAACTACTATTATGTTTTGATTTGTTCTTGTCATCTTACTCACATGCGTGAATGAAATGAGAGTCATGCAACTCATGCCTGTCTGCATGCATGAGTGAAGTCTGAAATGTGAGATAGATTAGGATTTTTATACAAATTATGAGGAAATTAAAAAAATTTAAAAACATTGGTCCGACCCAAGTGGGCGATTCCACACCTGGAACTGAGAATCGGACTGAAATTCAATGGTTTCAATTTTGTAGAATTGAGACCCAGATCGATACCCCAAGAACCGCCCAAAACTGGCCTATTTGGTCCCATCAAGTGGTTCCTTTTTCTTACCCCTAGTCACAACTCTAAAATGGAAGAATGTCGAAGAAGAAAAATCAGTAAAAGCTGGCCTATTTGGTCCCATCAAGTGGTTGCTTTGAGCTGGCGATTGGGGGTGGGGTTTATATTCCTAGGTGTGAAATTTCCGTTGCATTATGGAAAGGAAAAACGCATATTTTCAGAGTGATTAATCAACTAATTACAAAGAGGTAAAAACTAAACATTTGCCATTGTCATGCTACGAAAAGTAAGATTTTTAGATAAGATTTCATTATATAGACTGAGAGCCAAAGCTTCATGCTGACTTGCCAAGCAGCCAATTCCGTCTTTTACATTAAGACAAGATACATCGAAGGTAGTTTTTTTTTTACCTTGATTGTTGGCCTAGGATTTCTAATAAGAAATATGGACTATGGTGATGCGTATTTGTCGAGAATTATCATTCCAAGGAATTTACTTTTCCTTCCATCTGTTATCCGTGTTGTAAATATTTTGTTGCATTTCCATAATTTTGAGGAAAACACCATCTTGCTACCATTGTGGTAACCCAAAAAAAAAAAAGAAAAAAAGAAAAGAAACGCAATCATTGCATGTCAAAAGTCATTTTGAAGAAACTAGGCTAATCGAATAAGGAGCAAAACAGTGTCTCATATATGGACCTCGGTGTAAATGTGACTTATAACGGAAAAAATACCAAAAAGTTCTAAATATATTGTATTAATATCAATTCAGTTATAAACTTTTAATTGGATCAATTTAATCCTAAACATTTTCACATTGATATTAATTTAATCCATCTTGCCAATTTAAGCCAGAAATTGCCAACATAATGCTAGCCGTCTACATAGCACAACCGGCGCGACGTGAACATTTTTAATAATTTTTTTATATTTTTTGAATTTTAAGAATTTCTAAAATCTTTTTTTCTTTTATTTTTTCCATCTCCTTCTTCTTTGTTTTTTTTTTCTTTTTGTCGATGGTGTTGACGCCTTAATTTTATTTAGGTTTATTTTATTTTATTAATTAAGTTTTAGTTTCTTTATTTATGTATTTTGCCTCTTTTCGAATAAATAGATAAAAATAGTAAAAACAAGAAAAAACAAAAATTGCAGCCCATCGGGGCTCTTCCTTTCTCTCCCCCGCATGGGCCCTTACGGCCCGACCTCCCTCTCCTCTTCACCCCTCGACCCGGCCCCTTTCTCTCTTCTTCTTCTTCCTCCCATCTCCTTCGCCACTGCAACTCATGCGTGCGAGGGAGGCCAACGCGCGAAGGACGGCCTACGGCCGAGGAGAGTAGGCCGACGTAGGCCGAAGGCCGACGTTGGCCGGAGAGGATAAGATCTCGGGCGCCATTAATGCTGAGCGAGCTTTGCTGGAAAGCTCGATGGGACAACGGTTCAGCCGAGCGGAATCGGTGGGCAAACCGGAGGCCGGCGGCCGAGCCCTCCGTCGATCAGATTTCCTTCGCCTATAAATAGGTGGCTGCAAGCATCGTCGAAGGGCGTGGCGAGCTCGAAGATCTTTCATTGAGAGACATCAAGAAAGATCGAAGGGCAAGTGCAGGGGATAACTCAAGTCGCGAGCTCAGCCCACCCTCCATCGAGAGACTTCGGGGAAGGCCGGCGGCGAGCGACTTCGAGAAGGTCAGATCTGGCCGGTGGAGGCTCGGATCTGGCCAGAGGGAGAGAGAACCAAGCCCTTCCGCAGCCCTAACGCAGTGCCACCGTCGCTGTAGCCACTGTAGTCGTCATCATCGTCACCGTGCATCTCCATAAACCTCGCCACACCTCGATTGTCGCCAGGTGGGAGGCGGTCCACCACCGCTCCTGTTCGGAGAAAGGTAAAAACCCCGCTACTGTTGCCTTTGCTATTCGCCTCAATCGCCATCATCGCCATCGTCGTCGCCGTACCCGCCGTAGCCGTCGTCACCGCCATAGCGCCCCTATCTTCCCCCTTCGGCGCCATGGATTCACAAACCCTAGGGCTTGCGATTTTCCGGGTCACGAATCGGATCCGGGTCCCGAAGGTCGGGTAGGGTTCGTGATTTTGGGGCGACTAGAAGGCAGGTTGTGAGTCGGGTAGGGTTTTCTCAGGGGAGCCGGGTTGTGGAGCAGGTTGTCGGAGCGGGTCGTCGGGCCGAGCCGAGCATCCCTAAACGCCCGGCCACGACGCTGTTTCAATAAAGTTAAAAAAAAAAAAAAGCCAAAAAATCCGAGTCAAGCCCCGCGTTGCGGGCCCGTCCGCGTTCGGGTTGCCGACCGGGTTGGACCCAACCCGCGGATCCAACCCGGGTCGGCCCTTTTTTAATTTTATTTTAAATAAATAATTTATTTAAAAAAAATCAAATAATATAATTTATTTTCGAAAAATATTAAAAAACAGTACAAAAATATTTTATTTTCCAAAAATCAAAAAATATTTTATTTTCCAAAAAATATATATTTTCCGTAAAAAATAAAAAAAAAGTAAAAAATATTCCATATTTTCCAAAAAATGCCAAAAATCCAAAAAAGCCAAAAATTCATGAAAAAGCCATAAAAATCCAGAAAAAGCCAAAAAAAGCTTGTATTTTCCAAAATACCAAAAAAATCCCAAAAAAATCCCTTTTGTGTCTAAAAAAATTAGAAAAGACTCAAAAATGTTTTCCCCCAAAATGCATGGAAAATCCCTCGAACATCCAAAAAACCTCGGGGTTTAAACAAGATTAGGTACCGAAAGGGTATTAGTGATTAACTAGTGTAATCAAGTCCCGGATCCTAATTTCTCTAGTTGCGCAGAGCGAGTATTTCTCCCGATATTTCGCTTGAGTTTCTAATTGACCCACCCTAAACCGATTAGTGGCGACTCCATTTTAAAAATTGATTTACGGGTTAAAAACTTAGACTATTAAAGTCGTGAATTGGCGGACTTGGGAGAGTCTCGGGCTTAATAAATTCAGCCGAGCCATTAGCCTCCTTAGGCACCCGTGCCCGATTACGGGCGCCAAAAAAAAAAAAAATTCGCGACAGCTTGGCGACTCACCGGGGACATTTGAGGACTTAGGCCATTTTGTCTTTGTTTAAATGCTTTACTAACTTGGGTTTTTATTTATTTTATTTTATTTTTATTTTTTTTGTGCAGGTTAGTATCTTAGATTTTCTTTTTAAATAAAATGTCTTATGATTATAAATTGCTATGCATGCTTTACTGTTTTAACACTACACGTGGCACACACAACCCGGCCGCCGTACCTGGGCCGCCATAGGATTTCTAGGATGGTGTTAAGAAAGATACGACCTCGAACGCGAGATTGCGATGTAGAGGTTGCCTTTCTTTTCCCGAATTTCTTAGCCGAGGTTAGAAGGGTATGCTGCTAACGCGAGATCGCAATGACGGATACCCTTTTAATTTCAACAAACCTTCTCAGTTAGAAATTGAGCCGCACATATCATGCGCATGTCTATGTGATTGTCATCAATTTTCTCGCGTGATGTAAGTTTTTTTTTTCGTGTACTTTGCAATTTACTTACCTTCCTGCATATATTGAGTGGTCCATGATTAGTTTAGGATTTAATACCACGGTCAATTAAATTTGGAAGTAATTATCATAAAGTTTAAAAAAAAAAAACATTTGCAAAAGAAATTACTTTCAGTTAATGTTTTTATTCTCAAGCATGTTAAAAATTTATTTTTCGCAAGAATTTTCATTTGCCTCAAAAAGGGATAGAAATCTTTTTCAAAATTTGTTGCAATTCATGCTTTCTTCGCCTTTCAAAATTAAATATCTTTTTAGCGCATCATAACATGTCACATGCCCTTTTTTCAATCTATGCTTAGGAAATCGTCTACCTTTTCATGAATAAACGAAATGAGTAGGATTAGGTCGTCATCATGGGCTGACTCCCTATCTACGCCTTGTATTCACACACGCTTGCTTATTCATGGCCAGGTAATCACAGAGCGTCAACGTTCGCCGATCCAGACTCGCTCAAAAGCAAGAGCAAGAATGGCCAAAGAAAATGTACCAAGCCGTATTGTGGTTGTAGAAAGCAAAATGAAGCAAGTCTTTAATATGCTTCAACAATTTTCAAAGCAGATAGACTCCATCCAAGGCAAACTTACTCTCGCCCCAGCCTCAGTCGAAGTATTGTTGCCACAATCATCTACCAGGGGTGATCAAGGTGGAGATACCGACGATAACATGCCCGAATTGGAGGATGATCCGCACCAAACTGCGATTGAGAAAGCGAAGCCAGACAGTTTGTCTAAAACTGAGCATGACAAACGCCTCGAAAAGCTTGAGGAGAGGTTGAAACAACTGCAAGGCCTCCAAGATCCTACTTTGACGGACCTCTCCATTTATTCCAATGTCAAAATGCCGGAAAAATTCAAAATGCTTGAGTTTGAGAAGTACGATGGCACGACTTGCCCTATGGCTCATTTGCAAATGTACTTGGTTCGAATGACCCAATACGTTAATAATGCATCATTAATGATCCAATTGTTCCAATCAAGTCTAATAGGCCCTACCCTGAGGTGGTACATTACAAAGAACATGAATCTCCTCGAAACATAGAGCGAAGTGAGTGAGGCATTTCTCAAGCAGTATAAGTTCATAATGGACATTACCCCTTCTCGTGAGGATCTTCAGCGTACCGAAAAGAAAAAGCACGAATCGTTCAAAGAATATACTATTAGATGGAGGAATCTGGCTGCCCAAATCAGTCCTGAACCAACTGATTTCGAGTTGAGAAAGATGTTTATCAAAACCCTCCCTTATGAGTACCGTAATCGAATGGTAACCACGATTGCCGAATCATTTAATTAACTCTTTCCAGTAGGAAAGCAAATCGAGATAGGGTTGAGGGATGGTTGGTTCACTGAACCTGCATCCACGGGCAGGTTCAGCATGAAGAAAGATGAAGAACCCCTGGTAGATGTCAATGTAACCTACAATCATCCTCCAACAATTCAGAGACGGGTGCAAGATAGCAACAGACCACCAGCCATCAGCCATCCTAGCATTACAACAAGAGACAATTTACTCCTCTTCCTGGATCTCCGTCACAAGTACTGGCAATCCTCCAGAAGAAGAACCTCCTTTCGATTGAGCCAAAATGACCCAACGCTGAAAGTTTTTCCAACTATAATCCGTCAAAAATATGTGACTATCACATGGAAGAAGTGGGGCATTCGACTGATGAATGCTTCGCCCTCAAGAGTCGTATCCAGAACCTATTAGACACTAAAGCTTTCTCATTTCAGAGCAATCCGCTCCCTAATCACACCGACAAAGTAAACGCGGTATTCAGTTCTGAAGATAGTCAGAGCAGAAATGTCGAAGCACATATTGCTGACATCTATCAGGGGCTGGTGGAGGCCGGGTATTATTCATGCAATGAAGTAGCACCCTTAGCAACAAAGAAAGAAGGGCCAAATGACATGACCACCATGTTTGGAGACCTTTTCATGGGTGCCATCAACGAAGGACCGTAAAGGGAAATGGGTGCAGGTCCACTCAAGTAGAACCCTTTTTAATTTCCTTTCGTATTCCCCTACGTGGGAGCCTGTACATATTTCTTAAAGTCTGGCTTGTTTTGTTTTCAACATTAGTTCCACTCAAGGAACTATTTTTTGAAATCACCTTGTAAATCCGTCTACTAATAAATAAAGTTGAAAACATTTTGAGGGCATGAGGAAACACACCAAACCGGCCCGTTGATGATAGCTAGCCATCAAATGAAAGAAAAAATCTGAGGCCCGGGTCTCCTCATGTTTCCTTGTCTTTAATCTTCAAAAACAATTTATCACATTTTCAAAAGAAAGAAGCATGCATGCTACTAACCTTATTTGTTCCCTTAGCCTATCTACTTTATGACACAGGAATAATCTAGTGGTAGGCGAGGGTATGGGAACGGTCCAGACCAACACCGTAAGTAGCCATGATAGCAATTCTAATGATTCAGATGATGATTTTGATGATTCCGACGAAATTCAACGGAATTGGAAGCACCACAAAGAAACAAGGCCCCCTACTACTGAAGACACCATCATTGTCAATTTAGGCAACATAGAAGACCCAAGGAAGATAAAGATTGGCGTGAACCTTCCTGAAGAAGAAGCTGCAAGCTTAATTGCCCTCCTAAAGAGGTATCAAGATGTATTCGCATGGTCATATGCCGATATGCCAGGCCTTGATCCAATGATCGTGGAGCATAGCTTGCCAACCAACTCTGATGTAGCCCCCAAGAAACAACGGCTAAGAAGAGCTAATCCTGAGTTATAAAAAAAGATTGAAGAAGAAGTAATGAAGCTCCCGGAAGTAGGTTTTCTCGAAGTCTCACAATATCCTAGTTGGGTAGCAAACATTGTACCAATGAAGAAGAAAGATGGTTGAATCCGGATTTGTGTCAACTACCGCGATTTGAACAAAGCAAGCCCAAAGGATGATTTCCCGCTACCTCACATAGACGTTCTTGCGGATAGTACTGCTGGATTCAAACTTTTCTCTTTTATGGATGGGTTCTCAGGATACAACCAAATAAAAATGAAGGAGGAAGACAAGGAAAAGACGGCATTCATTACTCCATGGGGGACTTTTCACTATATGGTCATGCCTTTTGGCCTAAAAAACGCTGGAGCAACTTACCAACGTGCCATGGTCACCCTTTTTCATGACATGATGCATAAAGAAATTGAAGTATAGGTCGATGGCATGATCGCCAAAACCAGACATGGAGAAGACCATGTGAAAACCCTGGAAAAATTATTCAATCGACTTTGCCGGTTCAAGTTGCGCTTGAACCCAACAAAATGTGTGTTCGGGGCAACTTCTGGCAAATTACTTAGATTCATTGTGAGCTTAAAGGGATAGAAGTGGACCCGTCAAAAACTAAAGCGATATTTGAGATACCTCCTCCCTCGACTGTAAAAGAAGTCCGGAGTCTCCTGAGAAGATTAAATTACATTGCGCGATTCATTTCCCAGCTTTCCAAAACTGCAAAACCTTTCTTTAAACTTCTCAAGAAAGATGCACAAATCAAATGGGATGATGACTGTCGACTGGCATTTGAAAATTTAAAGCAGTACCTGATGAAACCCCCTGTTTTAGTACCCCCGACTCCAGGACACCCTTTGACCCTCTACCTTACCATCAACACTGAATCCCTTGGTGCAATGTTAGCACAGAAAGGACCCCATGATGGGAAGGAACGAGCCATTTACTATTTGAGTAAAAAGTTCACCACATCAGAGCAAAACTACTCCAAATCAGAAAAAAAAACATGCGCTGCATTAGTATGGGTGTTGCACTGAGACTCCGGCGATACCTTGCATTACTAAACATTCCTTGTAACTACAAGTGACCCAATCAAGTATTTGGTTGGTTGCTCGGCCTTGGCGGGAAAATTGGCCAAATGGCAAATCCTGATCTCAGAATTCGACATTCAAGTGATATCACAAAAATCAGTTAAAGGTCGGATGATTGCTGATATGTTAGTAGATTGCCCTAAAGAAGTACGCGAGGATCATTCCCCAGACGACCGAATTTCAACAGTAGAAAAGGATACATGGACTATGTTCTTTGACGGAGCTGTAAATTTGTCAAGTTCAGGCACCGGGGCGGTCTTGATATCCCCAAATGGGCAACATTATCCCGTGGCTGCAAAATTGATGTTTTCATGCACCAACAATATAGCCGAATATGAAGCATGCATCCTCGGCCTACAAGTGGCTATTGGAATGGAAGTGTCAAAACTAAAAGTGTTCGGTGACTCCGCCTTAATTATCCTCCAGACTGTGGGCGAGTGGAAGACAAGAGACGCCAAACTAGTGCCTTATCACGACTACTTTGAAGAATTGGTAGGAGAATTCCAGGACGTCTCGTTTGAATACCTACCTAGAATTCATAACCAGTTTGCTGATGCACTAACAACACTATCATCTATGTTGCAAGTAACGAAAGGGTTAAAAATAGAACCTTTGAAGATTGAAGTCCTGACAAGACAGGCCCACTGCATGACTATAACTAAAGAACCCGACGGGAAACCTTGGTATTATGACATCATGAAATACGTCCAGAAGCAGGATTTCCCTGAAGAAAGCACTCCCTTTGATCGAAAATACCTAATGAAAATGGCTTCGAGGTTCTTCGTCAGCGGTGAAAATTTGTACAAAAGATCATATAACTCAGTCCTGCTAAGGTGTGTGGATGCAAATGAAGCCACACAAATAATGCAAGAAATACATGGGGGAGAATGTGGCCCTCACATGAATGGACGTATGTTGGCCAAGAAAATAATGAGATTGGGTTATTACTGGTTCCCTTTATAGAGTGATTGTGCTCAGCATGTGCGAAACTGTCATCGTTGTCAGATTCACGGGGATAAGATAAATGTCCCTCCAACTGAATTGCATCAGTTATTTGAGCCGTGGTCATTTTCAATGTGGGGCATTGACGTAATTGGCCTAATCAATCCGAAGGCATCAAATGGGCACCGATTCATTTTGGTCGCAATCGACTACTTCTCAAAATGGATCGAGGCTGCATCTTATGCAAGCGTAACTGCACGAAACGTTATGAAATTCATCAGACATGACATAATCGCCCATTATGGTGTACCGGAAGCTATCGTCACCGACAATGGGTCAAACCTGAACAACAAGTTGATTGATCAATTGTTTTCTGAGTTCAAAATCCAACATCTGAACGCGTCCCCTTATCGTCCACAAATGAATGGAGCCGTGGAAGCCGCCAACAAGAACATCAAGAGAATCCTATCCAAGACAGCTAAAAACTATCGCGAGTGGCATGAGAGGTTACCCTTCGCACTAATAGCATATCGAACTTCGATTCGAACTTTCACTGGGACAATGCCTTTTTCCCTGGTTTACGGCATGGAGGCAGTTTTGCCTGTAGAAGTAGAAATCACTTCCCTGTGAATTTTATCCCAAGCGGGATTGTCCAAGGAAGAATCGACACAACAAAGGCTTGAGCAACTGAATATGATCGACGAAAAATGACTGAAAGCCCTCTGTCATGGTCAGTGTTACCAACAGAGGGTAGCTCGATCGTTCAATCAAAAGGTGCGACCCAAGCACTTTGAGGTAAACGAGCTAGTCTTGAGAAAGACACTCCCAATCTTTCCAGAGCCCGGAGGCAAGTTCACCCCAAATTACAAGGGTCCTTATGTAATAAAGAAGATACTCCCCGGAGGAGCCTTGATCCTAACTGAGATGGATGGGCGAGAATTCTCTAAACCGGTTAATTCCGATGCTGTGAAAAAGTATTACCCTTGAAAGATGTTCATTGTCTGGCATTGCCAAGCACTTCTCTATCAGAATGAAAATGCCTAACACTTCTCTATCAGAATGAAAATGCCTATGCACCGTTATATATGAGTGATCTATTTGCACCATCATAAAAAATGTGTGTTTGGTTGACTCGATGAAGAAAAATGAATGATAATCACTAGCATTTAAGGAAGTGTCGAAAATCAAGTAGCAAATTCGATGGTATAACTTGAGCAAATCAACATTACCTAGGCAGATGCATAAGAGTAATCCATGTCAATTTCGCCCAGCTTGATGTAAAGGACGCGTCATTTAAGAACCACTCCGGTTAGAAGGAACCTTCTGTCCTAGTCAATAATCTTAGAATCTGGAAGCTTCACTTCTTATTCCAGACACATGCTCTTGCAAGAAGTAATTGCTATTAGAAAACTGGAAGTTTTGATTGTCCATCTCAAATTCCATAGAAGCTTTAGGTACATGATTTTGCCTAATCAAAGGCAGAAGGAAAAATTCCATGGAAGGAAAGCGTTGAAAATCAATCAACGACTAGCAATCATGCATAAGTGACCACAAGTAGGAAAGGCCAGTTGAAGGAAGCATTAAAATGTAAAAGAGGCCGTCAGCAACTTCCCTAAGAGCCGGCACAAATGAACTCTGGGGGAAAGGTAACTTGTCATCATTTCTAACACTCACTCTCTGAACTCATATTGAAAGGAAGCATTGGGATTCAAGAGTCAGATTAAACGGTTAAATAGGGCAAACCAAGTGATCCAAGCCAGAGGCAAAAGCAGAGATGCCTCATCAGATTCCTAATCCTTGGCTGATCATTCATGTGTCATATCCCTATTCATTAGAGACAATCCATTGACACCCATTTGTGAATAACCCTTTTTGATGTTCAAAATCTAACATATTTGAAAACACCAATATGTTAGCTCCTAAAGTTGTCAATAGGATCTTTTTCGAGTCAAAACCATTCACTTATTTTGAAGAGTTCAAACTCCATCATATTCAAAATGTTGCATGTCATTTCCAGATGAATTCTGCATGATGATTTTGTATGTCTAAGTCACTGATTCCACTAAAGATTATTAGAATAGACAGTTAAGTGAAGAATACAAGATTGATTGAGCATGCTGGATGAGGCGCGTCAGAATGATGACAGGCAAGCTATATCCTACACACAGTCTCCCCCATCTATACACTTGTGAGATGAGTGTAGAAGATTCCATGGCTGCAGGGTAAAGAGTTCTCTCGCGAATGGTACGATAACCAAAATAGTGAGAGGCATTCCATCGCTCACCCCCATTGAGCCCCATACACTGATAGAATTTTTGTCCTACCCCCCGTCAAGAACAACCCCTACACCGGGGCAGATTAGAAGCGAAGCAGCATCACAAGGTGAGAAGAGAGATAGAAATTTTCTTGCTCGCACTTGCATCAATCTTCGGGTGTCTTTATTGCATATGAACACTTGCGTTAATTTAAGTGCCCCAGAATGACGAAGAGCAATTCTTTCTGCACTTGTATTCATTGTACAACCCAATTGAGTCTATAATTTCACCCTCACATGGAGGCAAAATAGAAGTTACTGCCATAGCCCAGAGCGCCTACTAAAGACGAAGACTCAAGAGTCTAATAATGGTGCTTCGATTGAACTTGCCTAGGCCGGTTCCTCTAACGACAAGAATGAAAAAAATGGGCATAAAAAAGCAGCGTACCTAGTAAAAGCAAGGTCAATGTCCATGAATGAAGAATTTGAATAAAAATAGGGGCATGGAAAAGAGCAGTGTGCCTGGTAAAAGCAAGGCAAATGCCCCCCAGTCAAAAATATAGCCAAGAAAAAGTTGCTGTTGTGATCCATAGAACCTCCATCTGACAAGAAACACTAGTGATAAATGCCAAGACAGTCACCAACTCTCACCCTCTTACATGTGAGCCAAGTCTACATTACATCCCCATTGTAAAAGTCTCTTCAGACTAGGGGCACTTCAATTAACATAGGATTTCATATGTGCATAAGCATCGCTCGAAGAAGTACGAACAATATTACTCTATCTCTTTTCGCAGGGTCCTTGACTTGTAAACCCGGAGATGATCGTACAACATTTTCGTCCATCAGCTTCGACCTTGATGGTCCCCTCTGATGAGCCGCTGACTAAGACTTTATCACAGTTTCGACAAAGACCTCTCACATTGGTAAAATCGTACTGTTTGCGAGAATACTTGGATCCCTGCTGACATGATGACGGTGAAATAGTGTGGTCCTTATAAATCCTGCATCAATGGTCGGGATAGCCTTTTCCATGAGAGTGAGCGAAAGTCCTTTCGGGCGAAAGTCCCTCATTTGGCATGCTCAAGACATCTACATTCTAAATGAAGGTTGTCTTTCAAAATCTTCCCTAGTGGAAACCAGATGATACAAAACTAACAAAATTATCATGCATGAATCTCATTTGAACTCATGAATTTACAGCATATACAATCATGTGTATATTGTGCAAATAGCAAACATACTCTCAGAGATAAGAGATCTTGCCAGGTAAGTATATCCATGTCCCCATTTGTCTTAAAGTACCTACCACTGTCCAGGTACTCTCTTCTTGACACTCGACCTATTCAAGTCATCCCTTGAGTTTGGGTGCTTGCAATTGTCTCAGTATCCTATTGTCTTTGAGTACCCACCACTTGCCGGGTACTCCCTCTTATCGACACTCGACCTATTCGAGTTGTCCCCAGAGTATTGATACTTATGACTGGCCAAGTATCTCTTTATCGTTGAATACCTACTGCTGTTTAGGTATCCCTATTATCTTTGAGTACAGGCCACCGTTCGAATACTCTCTTTTCCTGACACCTGACCTGTTCGAGTTGTCCCCAGAGTATTAATACTTATGACTAATCAAGTATCCCTTTATCATTGAATACCTACTGCTGTCTAGGTATCCCCATACATCAAGTACCCACAGCCATCCAGGTATGCCATCTAACACTTGGACTAGGCTGAGTGGTCCCAGATCATATCATTAAATACTTGTGTTTATCCAAGTATTCCAGTACTTTGTACACTTACGGCTACCCAGGTGTTCCACCCCTTTTAAGTGCCTGCGGCCATCTAGGTAAGCCTCATGCTACATTCAAGTTTATGTTGCCAGGAGGTGGGAGACCTTCATGAATATCCAAGGTACGTCCTCGATATTCCCCTTTACCGGGAGGTGAGAGACCTTCACGAATATGTGGGGCACGTCCTCAATATTCCCAATTACCAGGAGGTGAGAGACCTTCATGAATATGCGAGGCACATCCTCAATATTCCCAATTACTAGGAGGTGAGAGACTTTCATGAATATCCAAGGTACGTTCTCGATATTCCAACTACCGGGAGGTGAGAGACCTTTATGAATATGCGAGGCACGTCCTCAATATTCCCAATTACCAGAAGGTAAGAGACCTTCATGAATATTCAAGGTACGTCCTCGATATTCTCAATTACCAGGAGGTGGGAGACCTTCATGAATATCTCAGGTACGTCCTCGATATTCCCTTTTACTAAGAGGTGAGAAACTTTCACGAATATGCGAGGTACGTCCTCGATATTCCCAATCACCAGGAGGTGAGAGACCTTCACGAATATGCGAGGTACATCCTTGATATTCCCATTACCAAGAAATGAGATGCCTTCACGAATGCCCAAGGTATGTCCTCGATATTTCCAATTATCAAGTACCCCTTCGATGCTTGTGAACATCTAGGTATCTTTCAAGAATTTGTACTTGTGATCATCCAAGTACCCCATCCAATGTTATGATCAGTCAAATGCCCCTTTTGACGCCCGCAAAGGCCTAAATACCCTTCAGGTTAGTACTCATGAATATCCAGGTACTCATTAATATACTTGTGAATGTCCAAGTATATTCCAGAATCGATGCCCTGAGAAAGGTCGGCGCATCCTCCCGAGAAAGGTTGGGTTCCAATTGGTGTCTTCGATAGAAGTCAGACACCTAACAAATCGATGCCCTGATAAAGATCGGCGCATCTCCCGAGAAAGGTCGGGTACCAACCAGTGTCCTTGATTGAGGTCAAGCACCCCCAATAAACAGATGCCCTGAGAAAGGTCGAAGCATCTCCCGTCAAGGCGACTGAAGAAAGGTTCGGGTCCTAGACAAACAACTTATTGCTCTAACAGGCGACCGAAGAAAGGTTCGGGTCCTAGACAAACAACTTATTGCTCTAACAGGTGACCGAAGAAAGGTTCGGGTCCTGGAGAAGCAATTCCCCGTCAAGGCGACCAAAGAAAGATTCGGGTTCTAGACAGACAACTTATTGCTCTAACAGGCGACCGAAGAAAGGTTCAGGTCCTAGGAAGGTAATTCCCCGTCAAGGCGACAGAAGAAAGGTTTGGGTTCTAGACAAATCACTTATTGCTCTAACAGGCGACCGAAAAATGGTTCGAGTCCTGGAAAAGCAACCTCCTCATATCACCAGGTAAGATGACGCATTGATACTTGCCAAACTCGGGATTCATACCCTATCTCACTCACTCCCGGTAAGTAACTACAGGTATCTTCTTATCTGTCTTAGTATATGTAAAGTTATATTGCTCTTTTTCCATAGAATAATAAGTCCCAAATAAAATATAATATGCTACGTATGCATGGATAAAATTTAGGCATCAGTTTGTCTTTGAAAGCAACCTCTGCGAGCTCACCATCAAAGAGGGGCAGCCGTTGACGCCTTAATTTTATTTAGGTTTATTTTATTTTATTAATTAAGTTTTAGTTTCTTTATTTATGTATTTTGCCTCTTTTTGGATAAATAGATAAAAATAGTAAAAACAAGAAAAAACAAAAAATTGCAGCCCATCAGGGATGGGCCTTCGCGCCCAGCCCCCCTCCTTTTCTCTCCCCCGCATGGGCCCTTATGGCCCGATCTCCCTCTCCTCTTCACCCCTCGGCCCGGCCCCTTTCTCTCTTCTTCTTCTTCTTCCTCCCATCTCCTTCGCCGCTACAACTCATGCACGCGAGGGAGGCCGATGTGCGAAGGACGGCCTACGGCCAAGGAGAGTAGGCCAACGTCGACCAGAGAGGATAAGATCTCAGGCTCCATTAATGTTGAGCGAGCTTCACTGGAAAGCTCGATGGGACACCGGTTCAGCCAAGCGGAACCGGTGGGCAAGCTGGAGGCCGGCGGCCGAGCCCCTCCGTCGACCGGATTTCCTTCACCTATAAATAGGTGGCTGCAAGCATCGTCGAAGGGTGTGGCGAGCTCGGAGATCTTTCACCGAGAGACATTGGGAAAGATCGAAGAGCAAGCACGGGGGAGAACTCGAGTCGCGAGCTCAGCCCACCCTCCACCAAGAGACTTCGGGGAAGGCCGGCAGTGAGTGACTTCGAGAAGGTCAGATCTGGCCGGTGTTGGCTCGGATCTGGCCAGAGGGAGAGAGAACCGAGCCCTTCCGTAGCCCTGATGCTGTGCCACCGTCGCCATAGCCACTGTAGCCGTCATCATCATCACCGTGCATCTCCAGAAACCCTTGCCACGCCTCGATTGTCGCCAGGTGGGAGGCAATCCGCCACCGTTCCCGTTCGGAGAAAGGTAAAAACCCCACTACCGTTGCCTTTGCTATTCGCCTCAATCGCCATCATCGCCGTCGCCGTCGCCATACCCGCCGTAGCCGTCGTCGTCGCCATAGCGCCCCTGTCTTCCCCCTTCGGCGCCGCGGATTTGCAAACCCTAGGGTTTGCGATTTTCCGGGTCACGAATCGGATCCGGGAACCAGATTTGAACTGGTGACACGAGGATTTTCAGTCCTCTGCTATACTAGATCCAATCCCGAAGGTCGGCTAGGGTTCGTGATTTTGGGGCGACTGGAAGGCAGGTTGTGAGTCGAGTAACGTTTTCTCGGGAGCCGGTCGTGGAGCGGGTTGTCGAAGCGGGTCGTCAGGCTGGGCCGAGCGTCCACTAAACGCCCTGGCCACGACGTTGTTTTAATAAAGAAAAAAAAAAAACCAAAAAAATCCGAGTCGAGCCCACGTTGCGGGCCGTCACGTTCGGGTTGCCAACCCGGGTCGGACCCAACCGCGGATCAACCAGGTCGGCCCTTTTTAATTTTATTTTAAATAAATAATAAATAAATAATTTTTTTCAAAAAAATCAAAAATATAATTTATTTTCGAAAAATATTAAAAAACAGTAAAATATAATTTATTTTCGAAAAATATTTAAAAACAGTAAAAAATATTTTATTTTCCAAAAAATCAAAAAATATTTTATTTTCCAAAAAATATCTATTTTCCGAAAAAAAAAAATCAAAAAAAGTCAAAAATATTCCATATTTTCCAAAAAATGCCAAAAATCCAAAAAAAGCCAAAAATTCATGAAAAAGCAAAAAAAAATCCAGAAAAAGCCAAAAAGACTTGTATTTTCCAAAATACCAAAAAAATCCCAAAAAATCCCTTTTGTGTCCAAAAAAATTAGAAAAGACTCAAAAATGTTTTTCCCCCAAAAATGCATGGAAAATCCCTCGAATATCCAAAAACCTCAAGGTCTAAAAAAGATTAGGTACCGAAAGGGCATTAGTGATTAACTAGTGTAATCAAGTCCCTGATCCTAATTTCTCTAGTTGCGAGGAGCGAGTATTTCTCCCGATACTTCGCTTGGGTTTCTAATTGACCCACCCCGAACCGATTAGTCGCGACTCCATTTTAAAAATTGATTTACAAGTTAAAAAATTAGACTATTAAAGTCATGAATTGGTGGACTTGAGAGAGTCCGGGCTTAATAAATTCAGCCGAGCCATTAGCCTCCTTAGGCGCCCGTACCTGACGCCGAAAAAAAAAAGGTCGCGACAGATGGCCATTGCTAGCCACCGACCACAGCCTTGGCCAGCGAGGGCTAGCCTAGCTTGGGTCGCCTTCACCAGCCATAAGTGATGGTCAGCCTCATGGGGCCGCCTTTGAGCGAGGGCGAGCGCCAACCATCTCCTTGCCAAATCTAGCGACTGACCATTGCATAGGCAAGCCTCAAGGGCGAGGCTGGCTGGCCTCGCCATCACCCACACGGGGTTCACCAAGTCTCACCCTCCCCAAGCAAGCCTCGGCGAGGCCAACCCTTACTTAGGCGAGGTGTGGCAAGGCCACCCTGGCCTAGGCAATGGTTGGCCTCGTCAGATCTGATGAGGAGGCCTTGCCTGGCCACGCCTAGATAGCCGGCACTTCCCCGTGCCCACGCCCTTACCTAAAGAAATTACCACTATGCAAGGCGCCTATTTAAGCAATAACATACATTCTTCATTCAAATTATCCTATGGGAAATTGAATAGCAGTATTGTGTTGCTAATTGGAGAGCTTACCTTGTACTCTAACGATTATACCACAGATAAATAGTTAATGTTTCCTTTTGATAGATTAGTGCTAGAATATATAGAATTAATGAGTGTAATATCTTTTAAGACACTATCATAAGGGTGTCAATTAGTTATAACAAATGTGACTGTCCATTGACAAATTAACCCCGCTCGAACCGGTTGACCTACCCTAGCAAGAAACTATTGATTCAAGTTGGTTCGGGTTTCAATTTGAAATCTAAAAAGAACAAAAACTAACCAACCTATATCTAGCAGAAGAACGAAATTTGCAACGTCTGAATCTGCACAATAGAAAACATAATCCTCAAACCAAATTGCATTTTCCAGTTCAGAGTAAAACCACATATATCATCCGAGATTTGATCACTGCTAAGTAGAAGGACTTTGAATGTCTGAAATTGATTTTCAGAAATTTCTAATGGTCGACCGAAAGTTTCAGGTAATTGCCAAGTCAATGGGGTCGGTTTCCTCGATAATTTCTTATGAAGCACAATAGGTCGCATCACAATTTGTTATTGCCCGCCAACTTCAACTGCGTCATTGATAGATGCAGGGTGCTTTCATTACATTGCAAAAACTTGAGAGGTCAAGCAAATCAACGGTAAGCGTATGCAGTGGGGGAGAGATCACAACCCCAAAACAAGAGAATGAGAAAGAAGAAAAATCAACAAGGGCAGAATGGTTTGTGCTAGGGATTTTGTGCATGAAATGTGTTTCAAGGTGGATGGATTTTATACTCTGAAAATTTGTATTTTCCTGTTTCTAGACTGTATATATGCATTCTAAAAAGGAGTAAGTGGTAGTTTCAAAATAATTAATCAACTAGCTTCAAAGAGGTAAAATATCAACTTTTTTTTATTATTGTGTTACAAAATTAAGATGTTGTAATAAGATTCCATTATATACTTTTAAATTAAGAAAAGATACGTCGCATGCAGATATTTTTACCTTTTTCTCAGCTAGAATTTCCAACTAATATGAATTGTGAAAGGAAAATTGTCCAAATAGTCTTAAACCTTTTACACTTTTGTTAATTTAGTCTTAAATTTTTCAATTTTGTCAATTAAGTCCTAAACATTTTCATATTTTGCCAATTCAATCATAAATATTTTCACTTCTTGTCAATTGAGTTCATTCGGCCAATTTTGATCGAAAATTACTGACGTGGACGGCCGACGCTAATATTGCACTTTTTAAATAAATATTTTAATAATATTTTATTTTTATGGTTTTTTTACTTTTTTGTTTTTTTGTTTTTGTTTTTATTTCAAATCTGGTCAACAAAAGTTGCTTTGGCCAACCCTCACCAACCACAAGCGAGGGCCAACGACCCTCGCTAGCTAGGGGTGGGCCAACCCTCGCTAGCTCACGGTTAAGGGCATCCCGCCCCTCGCCAACAACTCTAGGCGAGGCTCACAATGCCCTCACCAGGAAAGGTGAGGGCGCACAAGCCCTCACCTAGAAATGGCAAGGCCTGCGACGCCCTTGCCAAATTTGGCCAAGCAAGGATTTGACGACCCTCCCCGGCCCAAGCAAGGGGGCGACCTCGCTTGAGGCCTTTGCTTGGCACCCCTTGAGCTTTGCCGATGAGGGCATTGCAACCCTCACCCACAATGGAAGATTGAAGAAATATATGTCAAATAAATCGTGCATTTGGAAAATTTAAACGCACAATGGAATCGTGGGAAACACAAGCCGTGGGAAACAAAAGAAGAGCTATTGTGGGCCAGAGACCGGTGCACAATTGTCACAGAAGAGCTACTCTTTCTTTCCAAATAATCCGTGGGAAACAAAAAGTCTTGGTCTTCTCCTTTCCCAATTGATTTTTATACTTTGATACATTGGCGATGTTACTTCTGCTCATGGCAATTTGTCTTTTAGGGCGTTGATTAGTGCAAAATTGAAAGTTGATAGCGAAAAGAGAAGACCTAACCTCTCTCTTTCACGAAGAAAGAGACTTCTTGTTTAACTCTATATTTGAACAATTCAAAAACTTAATATTGCACCCTAACTCTCAGTCGTCAGGCAGCAGTCATATCGAGAAGACAAGCTGTACTCTGAGCCGGAGACTGGGAACTCTTGTCACAAAATGAGCTGCTCTTACTTTTCAAATTATCTGCGAAAGATTAATTTTAGGAATCTAGAGTCTAAGAAATTGTCTCTCCCTCCATGAAAATAAGAAAAAGCTGTATATGGGGGACGTTGCTTCTGTGCATGGCAATTTTTTCTTTTGGAGCGTTCATATTAATGCAAAAACTAAAAGTTGATAGGGAAAGGACAAGACCATACGCTTTGTATGTTTGAGCATTTCAAAACATAATATTGGACCGTAACTGCTAGTCATTACACGGGAATGACCGATGGAAGAGCCAACCTGTTGACAAATTTTATCAATTAATAACCTTTGAAATTTCTCTTTATAGTAATAACAAATTTTTTTTTGGGCGAAACGGGTCGAGAGACAGGCCCTACTAAACCGACCCGAACCTTATCAGTCTGGATTGAGCTAAAACCAGGCTGGCTTCAAAGCCCACTACGATTCTACCCTTTTCTAAGCCAATTGAAAAATAAAATAAAATCCCAAGCAAGCCCACTCTTCCACTAAAGCTACACCAAGCCCAAGCTCAGCTAAATACCAAAACCAGCTTCAATTTGAGTCCAAAACCCACTAATCCCGTCGCTAGAGTTCAACCCGAAATTTCTATTCCCCTTCCTCATTCATTCTGTCCAACACTCTCCTCTCCACTGTTTCCCTTTCTCACGTTAAGGCCAACCAATGGACGAGGAGTTTGAGAAACCTTAGACTAAGCTTACGACTAGGAAGCAAGGTCACGAACAAAACACTTCACAGTGGGTATAAAAATATTCTTCGCCCAACCTTCATCATCAGCTACCATATCCAAGCATGATCGCCGTCCAGCACCCATCCGAGATTTTACAAAATATGGTCACAGCATGATTGAGCCAAACAATGGCATTTTAAGGAACCCAACAGACAAGCTGGTATGGACTCATTCAGGACAAAGAAGAGGGTAGGCAAAAACGTTGAGGGTAGCCCACGAATCGTACAAAACTTCAACATATCAGTTCGTCGAACGAACACTATATATATATAAAACAGAACATTCTATGCTTGGACTTACTGTTACGTCAGCCAGAATATGAGAGAGATGCTCACGACATCGGTTTACACATTTCAGCAAACAGCCGGCGAGCGCAGATTGAGAGGAAAATATTGACCGCTTTTAGAACCCGAACTCAAGTTTGGACTCAAAAGAAATCATCACGAGACAACCGAAATCAACAACAACACCGAGCTCAAACCCAGCATGCGTACAGGCTTAAGGAAACCAAGTCTCGGCTTTGCTTCGATCAAAACAGCGAGGAATAACAGGGATTCACGAAAACGACCGTCGAATCGCGGAGTTCCCTACCCGACTCGGAGACGGCTGCAAGCGGGCCAGCTCGTGACAAATCAGGCTATGGTCTGCCGCCTTGGTATCTTTGAGCCGGGATCCTCGGGCAATATAGGTTCGAACCAAGTAAAGAAACTCACCAGCGACGCGGAGATTTGGGAGCGGAAGATCGTGTGCTCGCGGGCGTCAGCTAGAGGTCGTCGGAGAGGGTTCGGGCGTGGTTGATCTGCTGGAGAACTCCCTTCCGCTCTCCCTCAAGCTCTGTGCTGGTCCCCTTCTCAGTGCGTTCTGTTCCCCTCCTCCCTTCCGCTCCTGCGGTTCTTCTTTTTGTTCTCTCTCGGTTCCTGCGGTGCCGTCCCCTCCCTGCTCTTCTCTGCCGTCTCTTTTTGCTTTTTATCTTCTGCTGCTGTGCTGCTTTTTTCTTTTCCTAGGTCTCCCGCGTGCGAGGATGGCCAGGAAGGAGACAAGCTGGCGCGGGCCGGGCTGAAGGGAAAAAGGCCGGGCCCAACGCAGGGAGAAAGAGAGGCGGGTGGCGGGCCGGGCCAAGGCCAGATCCGGTTATGGGCTGAAAAACTACTGAGAATGTACCAAAAATGGGCTGAGAAGCAAGGTTATTGAGGGAGGATTGTAGAGAAGCGTCGGGCAACAAATGGTGGAATCACTTCTGCAACGGTTGAATTTGAATTTGATTATGCATATGGTTGTCTTCAAGGGAGAGGGGTGTTCATCGAATGATAAGTGGTTCAGAAACTGGATCAACAATTGATGAGGTAGGTTTACAATTATCATTTTTGTTTTGATGAAACATTGACTTTTGTATATTGCTATTGGTTTTTGACTTCTTTTTAACAATGAGCTCTGAATGATTTGTTTCTTCTCTTTCCGGAGATTCAGAAGGCAAAAGTGGCATCTTGTTAGTGCATCATTAATATCAAGAAACAATTTAAAGTGTATTAAAGACATGACAACATGTAAATGACCGTGTGCAAGGAAAAACACATTGGAATTGAAAGATTGATTGTTTCTGTGGCTCTTTCTTGAAATCAAAGTAGCTAAATATGAACTCGTACTCATGGCACCTTATTGTATATATTTGGGTAAATTCTTTATTGATCTTATCTTAATTACACACTTAGATATTTGTGTGGCACCTAGATGTCTACATGTACCATAGAGTCTAACATTGGCTAAAAAAATATAAGATATGCAACTTCAAATGGTGTGTGGATTAATTTTGCACATGAGCTTAAGGTTGATTTAGTTCACTCAAAAACATAGCCGAGGGAATTGTTGCATTTCATGGGATCCTACCATTCAAGTTGTTTTTTTTATAGTATATCTGCTTCTTATACAAGTGAATTGAAGGTCGAGAAAAGCCTTTTCTGTGTAATGTGTTTCTGTTCTGCTACATCATTGGCCCCTAAATTCCTGTCAGTTCCTCATTTTAGTACTCAAAATTTGCAGGTTAGCCTAGCAGCTGTCGATATAATTCCTCTGTTCCGTGATTCGGCCCCTGACCTAAAATTTAGTGAGGAGGATTTGCTAATCTCGTGCCCATCATCATCGCCTGAAGTAAAAGTCATTGAAGGCCGGTCTGGAGTTGTTATTCAGCATGTTCCTACTGGTTTTGTCGTCCAATCTTTGGGTAATGAGTTGTCTATTCCCTTATTTGTTAGGGTTGACCTTCCAACTCAAATTTGTTTACCAATGGTTTCCACAATCTGGTTTTGACTTTACAAAGAAGCAAATGCCTGTTCCTCAACACACGTTCATGATTGCCTGTCTAGTACGACATTTTGTGAATGAGAAATAAGATCTCAAAATTTTTATCCAGGTGAAAGGAGCATTTTTGCAAATAAGATTAAGGCCCTCAACCGGTTGAAGGCTAAACTTCTTATCGCAGCCAGAGATGTAGGAGTTCCAAGCATAAATGGCTTCAAGAAAGAAAATGTGTTCGATGTATGGCGAGACAAGGTCCGAAGATATGTTCTTTACCCTCGCAAGCATGTGAAAGATGTAAGTGGTGTTGAAATGCCTGACCTGTATTCTGTTTTGGACGGTAATATAGAACCTCTGATTGGAGCTCATATCCAGATGAGACTCTCAAATGACATGCCTCCATAGTAAAGCAGCTTTTCCCAATTCGCTCTATTAATTTATTTCTCTGCGTTGGTTCTTCATCCCAAAGTTTTAGCCCTTGAAGTTTATTTTTATGTTAAAAACAAGACAATTGTTCCTTTGTCATACATATATCTACGCCTGAAATTTATTTTGTTGACAAAACCATAAGTTGGGAAAAAAGAAAGTGACCCTTCGGTAGGCATTTTGACTGGGGGCACTGATAGATTTTAGCTAAAAAATTGAAGGTAGTCCGATCAAATTCCCATCACACGCGTGTAAACTACTCAAGATCAAGACTATTGTCATGAACTAGGCATATGAAGTCACCAGTTTGTCCAGGTAGTCGAGTTTCTTTGTTGGTTCACGATCTTTAGTAATTCTAACTGTCGGCAATAAGTAATTCTAATTCCACCAAACATCGCTCAAAGTTCGATGAGTATGTATAAGACGTTGTTCACAGAATTTGGAATGATGTAATTAAGTTTACATGTTGACATCCCAATGTTTGATTTGGTGTGAGGAACAGGCGTGCCAATTAAACGCACGAGTTAGATTCATTTCTTGATGTTACTGTTCCCTTTGAGCTTCAGCCTCTGTCTTCTCACTTGGTTTATGAAGTCAGTGGGCATGATAAGTTCATGTTATGAGCATGAATAACTAAGAAAGAAGCAATAATAAGCAGTTCAGGATTTATGAAGAAGCAATTGCAGTTCATTGATATAGATAAAAGTTTAAAGATGGCAAAAACATGTCGATAGACGATGATAATAATTAGCAGTTCAGGCTTTATCCTGGCCTTTGTGAAGTTTGCTGGGACTTCCTGGTATAAACAACATAACAATTCCAAGCAAATTTCCTTATCATGCAAAGAAAATTCCAGGAGCCTTCGTAGTTGTCAAGGAATCAAGCAAACAGTAATACACTTGAGCAGCTGGAGGATTCCATAATATAATGAAACTTGCTAATTACATTTGTCTAAAACATTGCCGACATTTTCACACCTAATTATGTGAACATCATCATCTTCAGGTCTACCACGTTCATGTACAAAATTCAAGAGCCAAAAATGACATTGCTGATACGTGCTCCTTTGAGGTTCTCTAACAACAAGACGCAAGCAAGGATCCATGATAAGTCATTGTACGCCCAGCCTTACTCCTTAAAAGACTGAGCAGCAGACGGTTGTAGACAACTGTCTTTCCAGACTAACTTTTAAATTAAAAAAAAAACATCCACCAGATAATCAGATTGAATTGCGAACCAGAACGGTTGTACCTACAACTTGCACTTAGCATTTCAGCATTTTTCCCCTTGCCGGCTTCGGCATCAGAATGTATGTTCAAAAACTTGCACAGATTTTTTCGAAAGTGATTTCAATGTTCCATCATAACTCTTCCTCCAAAAGATGCCTTGTAAAATAATCTAGAAAAACCCAGATCACTCCACAGGGCCCAGACAAAATAAATACAGTCAGCCCCTTCATCTCTTCCTTCTTTTCTTTGCCCCCTTTTGCTAAGCAAATTTCATCAAAAAAACTTTCCCTTGCTAGTGGCTTCAACATGAATGACAATGACAATAAAAGCTCAATACTTTTCAGCAAACAGCATCTAGGATGATGCTGCCGGACTACCTTCGCAGTCCATTCACCAAGATCCCAAAAGAGATGACAGAACTAAAGCTGGAGAATCAGGCCAATAGGACTATGATCACTATCGGTGATATCAGGAAGGATGTACGAGTCATGAACTTTGTCTGCTATAGATTCTGAAACAAGAAAATAATCGAGCCGCGACCCTGTAGATTGCAAGAGGATAGTTAACAGGTGATAATACCTATTTCCACATGCTTCATCTGATAAGACAACGATATGCATAATGACTCAACAAAAAACAAAAGCTTGTCATTGCTCATATTATCACCATTACAGGAGAGAAGTGTAACATTAGATATATAATGTTCCATCAAGTAGATCTATGTATACCTTTATTTGTCTTCCTCCCACCATGCTGATAACCCCAATAAGTATAACCAACAGCAAGAGGATACTGTCTTCTAAAGGTATCAACAAAGCCCCTCGACAGGAAGTTGGTCTCAAAAGATTCCCTTTCTTTAATTGTAAATCCAGCACTTCTTTTATTTCCCTGGAGTCTCATGACAATCAGATTAATGACGGAAATAAGAAACATTAGACGTATTAAGAACTTCTGTTTCGGGATGCCAAACAGCCTAAATTGTGTTTTTTATCAACCCCCCAACACAAAACCCCAAACACTCCCCCAACAAAAACCCAAAACAAAATTCAGTTGTATGGAGGAAAAGCCTGATTACAGTCCTCTGTTTTGGGGTTTTTCCCCTCTTTTAAGTGGGGTGGGGGGCATATGGTGTGGCCAGGACATTGTCCTGTGACAATTAAAAGCTCATGCAAATTATTAATGCACCTAGTCAATCAAAGGCAGAAAAGGCACATTGATTGTTTCCCTTACCACAGGATCATAAATGTCTATTTCCTGATGGGCACAATTCAGATCGCCAGTCAAAATCACAGGCTTCAACTTTTCAAGTTCCTGTATTGCCAACAGCAAGCACAAACTTGAGTAAGAGATGAAACAATATTGCAACAGAATAAAAATAGTAGTCTATCGGAAAACCTTCATAGGTTGTAGATTAATCCATGATATGGTGAATAATGACTCCTGAACAAAAGTCTAAATAGCTTTATCAAAAAACAAAAGGGCTACATAGTGCTGAACATACTTTATGTAGTTACCAAGAGATGGATCCCACTGTGAAATCCTATACATCTGACATAAATAAGCAACAGAATTAATGAATCATACTTGAAAGTGTGTAACAGAGTAAACCAATGAAATAGATTGATACCAGTCTTCTCAGGCCATCACCAGAATTAGGAACGTAACCGCTCAAGAGATAGAATGAATCAAACTCTGCAGTGACAAGCTGTCCCTCATAATCATGATCTGATATGCCCAAGCCATATGTAACTGAAAGGGGCTTTATCTGCACAAAAAAAAAAATACTAGTAATAACCTCAAAAATAATAATCCAAAAAAGGCAAATGTAGGAGAAAACCAGAAGGCACGGTATCCACCTTACACAAATTAATATAGAGAGAAGGTAGTACTTTTGCGTTTCTGACATACAAAGTGCAACTCATGCCGATTTTATTATTCATCCAACATCACTTGAGATGCTAATTATATCTCATAAGCAACTTAACGATCATTGGTTGTGATCTTTACTTAAGATGAAGCATTTCATTCGAATATACACAAAAGCAAATGGACTAACCCTACTACAAGCATATTATTATATCAATTAACTAGATTAAAACATCAGAATATCTATACAGACTCCGACATTCTTGGTCAAAATATGACAATTCATAGGGGTCAAATGCACTCGCGGTAACAAATCGGAATGCCTACGAACTGCAACAGTAGGTAGGGAGCTAGTCCTTCAACCCCGGTCATTCCGTGTACTCTTCCCACATGCTTTACAATAACAATTTACAAGCCTCAGATGCAACCATAGAAATACAAAAAAGGACTTACAGGTTTCATTATCATTTTGAGAAAAAGCGTGATGCAAAAAATTTCATTTTCATAAACAAATTGCTCTTTGTTGAAGGCAAATTCTCAAGATCTCATGGTTTTCCATCAGTAATATTCACTTCTTGCTCAATAATCTCCCTTGCAAGCATCAAATAGAAAAACTTGATTTTTGCTTACTGTAAAGGTTGCACAGGAAACGCTATAACGACTATCACACGCTTGCAACTAAAACAATTCATCCCCACCTCAATGTAGCTCTCAATTCGTGAAATGTCATTGCCTCAATTTTGGCGGGTCATTATTAGGCAACACGACTTCACAATGCTTGCACCAGAATTTTTCTGCAGAAAAAATGAATGCTGAATGGTCAAGTCCCCAAAACACGAGGTGGAACGATAGGTTTGATTAAAAGACAATACTTTGACATGACTTTTGGTAGAACTAGGAACTGGAGCCACCAATCCTTTCGATTTCTTCCCTTTCTTGTCCTCAGAAGTCGCCGCCGACTCAGGTGTCGACGAATTCGACACGCCCCTTTTGGACAACATTTCGCTCGCTCCGAGCAAGACGATAGAACGACCAACCCCGGAATCTGGAGCAACCAAGAAGCTACAACATGCGAAAAAGTCAGCAACTTTTAAGGAACCAAAGCAACGCTTAGCATCACGAGCGAAACCCGGGATTCAAATCGCCGTCGCATTGTCGCTTAGCGGTCGCTTTTCTTGAAGGACCGATCGAAGTGAAAAAGGGTAGTCATATGGAAAGAAAGACCATAAAATTCACATATGTTGGTTCACGCAAAAATGAGAGGTACCGGACGAACCTCAAAGAAGGGGTGGCGAAACCCTTGAACCCTAGTCGAAATGCTTGCCTCATGGATGAAAGAATGCACGGAGAGACAACCTCGAGAGAGAGAGAGAGGCGTACGGGTGTTGCTGAGCAAGGAAGAAGAGACGCAGCACGAGGGCATACCCGAGACCTCACCGAACCGCGAGGGAAGAACCGCCAAAAGCGTGGAGGTCGTGGGAGAGGCGAGCGAAATCGGCCGTTGAGCGTCGGGGTAGAGTGCAGAGAGGGCATCAAGCGTCGGAGAAGGGAGAAAATATTAGGTTCGCTTCCTGGTTCGTGGCTGCTCGTGGTGGTTCGCCAATCGGAAAGGGGAGGGTGGAGAGAGAGGGGAGTTCGTCGGACGGGGACAGCACCCGGTCGACGGAGGGGAGCCTGGCGCTGCTCGGGTACGAGACCGAGGCCTTCTCCCTCCTGCCGAAGGCCGACGACTTCGCGGCGGAGGCTGGCGGTGTCTTCGGCCTAAGGGAGGGGGAGGACGAGTAGATGCCAGAGACGGAGGACGCCATCGGCGGCGGCGATGGCGGCTCGGAGTTGGAGTTGATGACGAGTTCGCGAGGGGAGGCAATCGGACGGAGGCCCGGAAGTTGCCCTAGAGACCAAGGCGAGCACAAACCTTACGCTCAATCTCGGCATTGGAAACAATCGGAGCGAAGGGGTCGGGAACCGGCTATGATTGGCGGGGCTCTTGGAGGAGGCGACGGACCGGCGAGGCTTTTTGGGGAGGCGGAGGGGGTGGGATACGCTGAGAAGGAAACGGAGGAAGTGCAGCTCGTCCGCGAGGAGAGAGAGCCCAGAAAATATTCAAGTGAGGAGAGAAATTTTAAGTGGGAGTGTTGCGCATTTATTATCCATTCACCCGTGCTTTCTTACGCCAACGAGCCGAGCCGAGCCATCAGCCGAGAGTTATTTGGGAGAGAGAGAGAGAGAGAGGAGAGGACGCTGCGTCGAGGAGCAAGAGAAAAGTGAAGAGGGACACCAAGTGGGGCCCACCCCTCCACATGGCACCTCGTGAGTGGCCGGGGACCACGCTGACGTGAAGGTCCCGGACCACCCAATATTTTCTCCTCCCTGCTCTTCTCTGCCGTCTCTTTTTGCTTTTTATCTTCTGCTGCTGTGCTGCTTTTTTCTTTTCCTAGGTCTCCGCGTGCGAGATGGCGGGGAAGGAGACAAACTGGCGCGGGCCGGGCTGAAGGGAAAAAGGCCGGGCCTAACGCAGGGAGAAAGAGAGGCGGGCGGTGGTCCGGGCCAAGGCCGGATCGGCCGACCCGACCCCCTAAGCGTTTTTTTTTTTTTCTATTTTCTCTTTTTTTTGTTGTTGTTTTGTTTTTTTTTTTTTTGTTTAAAAATAGGTGTCAACAAGATAGATTATGTTTTTTTTTTTAAAATGTGGAAATAAAACAAATTTTAAAAAATTGGTCCAACCCGAGGGGTGGCCCACCTTTGGACAGGCGACATCCACGTCAACAATTTCCGATCTAAATTAGTCAAATGAACTGAATTGGTGTAAATGTAAAAGGCTTATAACTAAATTGATCTAATTAAAATGTTTATAATTGAATTTGTGTCAATATAATAGGTTTATAATTTTTTTTTTTGGTATTTTCTTGAATTACAACACATGTATCATACATGCTTCGATTTGGTGGGAAAATCTAACGTCTCATAGAACTCCCGAAGGAAAGCAGTGAATCGTAACATTCGATAAAATGAAGATGCTAAAAAAGAAGCATTTTCCAGAAACTTATCAGCAAGATGCCTTCGATAAATTCCACAATACAAAGCAAGAGGAGTTGTCCGGAGAAGAATACACCCCCAAATTCTAGCATCTCATGCTGCGATGCGATGTGGTGGAGTTAGAGGAGCAAACTATAGCTCCGTATTTTGGCGGTCTTCATTTGAAAATTGCCGATGTTGTCCGATTACAACCTCACGATTACAACTCATCGGACTTTTAATTAGGTCTTCAAATTATCGATGAAGGTGCAAAAGCAACTCAAGGAGAAGAGAGTTTGAGTCAGAAGCCATCAACCAAAGAGGGATCCTCTAATCTTGGGAGTTCGACTTTAAAACCTTTGTCGCGATCGAAGGAAGCCGTTGAACAAAGGAGGAGCATATAAAACCAATTAGCCAAATGAAGCTAACAATAAACCAAGAAAATTGGAAATGTCATGGATTTGGTCGCATTGCCTCGAGTTTCCTAATAGAAAGATCATTTCTCTTTTACACGATGAGCAACGGGGAGTCGCAACACGACCCTTTGCTCAAGAAGATTGAACGAGCTGCGAAGAAATCGTTTACAGAGATCAAAGAAGCTCTCGTCATTCGAAGGAGCTTGCATGCTGCTCATCTTGAGGATGATGATTGGCTTTGCAACGACAAACTTCATACAAGACTGTACTTCTCATTTTAAAGTACGTGATGTCATTATCGATAGTGGATGTTGTGAGAACGTTGCGTGGATCACCATGGGAGACAAGGTGCATATCAAGGCAGAGAATCATCCAGATCTTTACAAGCCTTCTTGGCTCAAGAAAGAGAGTGAGATAAAAGTAAATAACCGGTTCTTGATTTCAGTCACTATTGGCAAAAGTCATAAAGATGAGATTGTGTGTGATGTATAACACCTGTCCCTTTGTCAAAGACCGCGTCAAGATTACAGTGGGCCCTCGCAAGACGGAGAGAGTTTCCGAGCCTACTCATGGGAAAGGAACAAATCATCTTTCCAAGTCTAACTTTTCCTAAGCATCGGAGGATGCTTGTGAGGCTTACGCTCTTGTTATAGTGGAAGAAAATGAAGCAAAAGAGGAGATCCCAACCATGTTGCAGCGGTTGCTTGAGGATTTCTGTGAAGTCATGCCAGTGAAATTCCATCCAACCTTCCTCCTATGAGAGAGATTCAACATTATATCGATTTTGTGCTCGGTGCTTCTGTTCAATCGATTGAGCTCTGAGAAGCATAAAGAACTTCAAAGGCAAGTTGATAAACTCTTAGCCAAGGGAGCAATACAAGAAAGCTCGAGTCCTTTTGCTGTTCCGGCACTCCTAGTTCCAAGAAAAATGGCTCTTGGCAAATGTGCATTAATCGGCGAACAACATAACCATCAAGTTTTTTCCTTTTCCTTGCCTTGGTATTGCTTGATCAACTTCACGGTAGGGGTGTCAACGGTTCGGTTCGGTTCGGTTTTTTTGAAAAACCGAACCGAACCGAACCGTTAGAAAATCTTCCGAACTGAACCGAAACCGAACCGAACCGAAATTTCGGTTTGGTTCGGTTCGGTTTTTCGGTTTTCAACTTTTGGTTTTCGGTTTTCTCTTTGTATCTCTCTTTCTGTATATCTCTCTTTGTATCTCTCTCTCTGTCCTAGGATCAAACCATTCGAAGAAGGGAAGAGAAGACTCAAACCCAGATGACGACTCGAGCTGAAGACGTCTCCCTCCCTCACCCCACACGAGCTCGAGGCAGAATCATGGTTGAACCAGACAGGCAGAATTCACTACTCCACAAGCCCTAGACGAACAGACCCGAACCCAATTCTGAACTGACGATTCACCGCACGAATCGCATGATAAACCTGAGGAACTCGTACCGAAACACCAAATCAACACTAGCATGCGGTTCGGCTAACAGGGACCGCAACCTACAGGGCACGACTCACCTGAATTCATTAGCAATTTGGGACTGCCCCCACGAAGTCGCGCACAATCGAGGGCAGGTTCACGAGGTCGATCAAGTTGGCCAGCTTCTTTGGGTTGTCGGCCACGGCCTTCTTCATCTTTGCAACAACATTTTCCCCCTTCCTCTGCGACGGCGTTCCTTCAGAGCAAAGCCTGTTTCCGTCGATGGTGGGGAGGAGGACGTCAAGGGGAGCAAGACATGCTCAGGCACATCCCTCAATCGGTTGCCGTCCGTGTCGCCGTCGCCGTCCTTGCCGCCATCACTGTCCCTGTTGCCGTCGCAGTCACAGTCGCCGTTGCACCGAGAGGAGACGAGAGAGAATTAGAAATAGGGTTTGCCCTTGCCGGTTTGGTTAATGGTTTTATTTTATTGGTTCTTCGGTTCGGTTCGGTTCGGTTCGGTTAACCGATAAAAACCGAACCGATAAAAAAGATTTCGGTTTTTAATGAGAACCGAACCGAAAAAAACCGAATTTTTCGGTTCGGTTCGGTTCGGTTTTCGGTTCGGTTCCTGACACCCCTACTTCACGGAGCTTGTGTGTTTTATCAAGATCAATTTTGGAAGCAGCTATCGTCAAATCCAGATGAAAGTAGGAGATGAAAGGATGACAGCTTTCAAAACTAAGAATGGTCTTCTTAAATGCATGGTGATGCCCTTGAACGTTTCTAATGCTTCTAGTACTTTTATGCGTCTTATGATCCTGTTTCTAAACCTTTCATTGGCTAGTTTGTCCTGTATACTTTTGATGACATCGTGATCTATAGCATAGCAAGGCACAAGTGGAGCTTTTGGAACATCAAATTCTTCACGTGCTACGGGAACAACCTTGTATGCCAACCTGAAGAAGTGTCACTTCTGCACAAGTAGCCTGGTTTTCTTAGGCTATATTGTCTCCAAGGATGGTGTTAGAGTAGAACTTAGCAAGATGGAGGCAATAGAAAGCTGGCCAATTCCTAACACGCTGAATGAGATAAAAGCTCAAGAATGTTTTTGGCCTTTTTTATTTTTCAAATATCGTCCGAATGTTATATTACACAAATATAAAGGCCAGTTACTCTACTTGGACGTAGCATCTGAATTTTGAGCACACAGAACAAGCAACTAAACATACATTAAAAAAAAAGACAAGGAAACACAAAACAGGAAAAAACGAATAATAGTACAAGGGCCAACATAGCCATGAAGTCTCATCTTCCACTTTCAATTTCGAAGGGCACTTGGTTACTTATGCACTTGGTTACTATGCATTTTCTGATGCCATCACATTTGCTTGATCTCTCACCAAGCAAATGCTCAGCTTCTTCGAGATCACAGCTCTGATTCACCCATGAATGCCTGTCCATCACCCTCATCAGTCCCTCCAATTCCATCGCCACTTCCTTCATGGTCAGCCGATCTTCGCCTTTCACCCTCAGGCATCGGTTTGCCAGCATTGAAACTTCCGTAATCTCTTATGGGTTCCCCTCGTTCAGCACCCTCGGGTCAATGATTTCGAACAGCCTCTCGCCCTTTATTGCAGAAGAAAAAAACAAGGACAAGTTCCTCTCATTCTCGGCCCGCTCGAAGGACAAGGCCCTCAGTCTAGTCAGTAACTCAGCCAACACAACCCCGAAGCTATAGACATCGCTCTTCTCAGTCATCTGTGTTGGATTATAATGTCTCTGTTTTCTGCTGTTTTCAGTTTTCTTTTTACTCTGTTTTACTTTGTTTTTTTATTAAAAAACAGCCAAGTTCATTTAGTTACATATTTAGTGTTTTTGCTATTTTCTAGGAAGTTAATAGCACGTTTGTGTGCAGTTATGTGTTGCACGTACGTGAGCAGTTTTTGTTTTGTATTTAGTGGTTGTACTCGACAGTTTTTTTCTTAAGCACAAGACGTATGAAGTGCTCTGTTTTTTCTTTTCTTTTCTCTCTCTCAAAAACAGAAAATTTTCTGTTTTGATTGTTGTTTTTATGAGTTTTAACATTGGTATTAGAGCATTTGTGGGATCTTAAGGGACTGTGAAGTGAGGGTAATTGAGTGAAGTTTGCTTCCGATTTGCAAAGAAAAAGCTGATGGAGGCAGGATCGAGTGGATTCTTTGCAATGGCAACTCCAGTCTTTACTGGGGAAAATTATCAGGCTTGGGCTGTCAAGATGACGGCATTCTTGGAGGGTCATGATTTGTGGGAAGCTGTGGAGGATGATTATGAGGTTGCTCCACTTCCAGACAATCCGACCTTGAATCAGATAAAGTACCATAAAGAGAGAATCACAAGGAAGGCCAAGGCAAAGTCATGCCTGTACGCTGTTTCACCCACTATCTTCACAAGGATCATGAGATGTGATTCTGCAAAGGCAATATGGGATTTCTTGAAGGATGAATACGAGGGAGATGAGAAGATAAGAGGCATGAAGGTGCTGAATCTCCTGAGGGAGTTTGAGAGGCAGCATATGAAAGATTCAGAGTCAGTGAATGAGTACTCTGATAGGTTGGTTGGGATAGCTGAAAAAATCAAAGTTTTAGGGACTGACTTGAAGGATGAAAGGCTTGTTCGGAAGATCCCCAGTGTCTCTTCCGGAGAAGTTTGAAGCCACCATAGCGTCTCTGGAAAATACAAGAGACTTACCTGATATAAAGCTTGCAGAATTGTTAAATGCTCTGCAGGCACAGGAGCACAGAAGACTGATGAGAAGAGAAGAGTTTGTAGAGGGTGTGCTGCAAGCTAGAGTGAAATCAAATGATGGAGGTAAAGGGAAGAAGTGGATTAAGTCTAGAGAAAATGTTGGTGACTCCAAGTTTGTAGCAAAAGAAGGAAATTCTGGTGGGTCTAGCAAATGGAAGATGAACAAAAAGCCTTGTCAATACTGTGATGGAACTAATCATAAGTTTTTTAGATGTTGGAGAAAGCCTGATGCTAGATGCAGAAGATGTCACAAGTTGGGTCACATGGAAGCCATCTGCAAAGAAAAAAATTACCAGCAAGGTGAAAAGCCCGGTAGCAATGAATGAACGAGGAAGAGCACTTGTTTGTAGCTTCTTTTTCTGAATCTTTTGTTGGGAATGATGCATGGCTGGTGGATAGTGGCTGTACCAATCATATAACTGGCAATTCGAAGCTGTTTAGGAGTCTAGATAGGTCAGTCAGGTCCAGAGTCAGAATTGGCAACGGACAGTATATCAAAGTGCAAGGGAAGGGTACAGTGGCTATTGAAGGAAATCAGGAGGTGAAGCTGATCAGTGATGTTCTCTTTGTGCCAAATATTGACCATAATCTGTTAAGTGTTGGTCAATTAGTTGAGAAGGGCTATAAAGTGAAGTTCGAAGGGAATGAATGTCTTATTAATAATGCGAGATAGCAAAGAAGTGCTAAGAATTCCAATGAGGACAAGAGTTTCATGTTCAAGCCACAAGAGATGCAACAAATGGCTTTAAAGTGCAAAGAAGAAAATGCGAGATATGGCATAAAAGACTTGGGCATGTTCACGGGGGAAGAGCATGTCGTTTATGCAGAGAAATAGCTTGCGGATGACTTGCCAAGTTTGGAGGAGGAATTTCCATAGTGCAGAACTTGTCTTCTTGGCAAGCAAGCCATATTTCCTTTCAAAGGAGGAGGTGGAGAGCATGTGAGAAGCTGCAATTGGTCCACAGATCTATGCGGACCTATGTCCGAGTCTTCTCTCAATGGTAGCAGGTATTTCATTACCTTCACTAATGATATGACTAGGATGAGTTGGATTTATTTTCTACAAGCCAAGTCTGAAGTTGCTGATGTGTTTGTGAAGTTTAAAGCCTTAGTTGAGAATCAAAGTGGGAAGAAAATTAAAATGCTCAGGTCTGATAATGGTTCTGAGTATACTGCTCACAAGTTTAAGTTGAATTGTGAGCAAGCGGGGAATTGTGCAGCAGTTCATCGCTCCTATTCATCTCAACAGAATGGGGTCGGTGAGAGGAAAAACAGAAGTATTATGGAGATGGCCAAATGTATGATGCGGGAGAAGATGTTGCCTAAGAAGTTATAGGCTGAAGCAATCTAATACTGCAGTGTTCTTGTAGAAACAGTTGCCCACAAAGGCCTTAGAGAGGTCAACACATTTTGAAGTCTGGTATGGTGTTAAACCTTCTGTGAAAAATTTGAAGGTTTTGGGTGTTTGTGTTACACTCATGTTCCCGAGGTCAAGAGGGACAAGCTGGATAAGAAGGCGAGCTTGGAATCTTCATTGGGTACAGTCTCCAATCAAAAGCTTACAGAATTTTTCACCCTATGACGAGAAGGAGGCGTAAGCGAGATGTTGTTTTTCTAGAGGAAGATGAGTGGAATTGGATGGAAGGAAAGAGTGCGGAAAAAGCAGAATGTTCGAAAAACAACCTGCAACAGATGTAGAGGTTGATGAAGTTATAGATGGATTGGAAGATAGTGTGGATGATTTACCAGTGAGAGGCACAAGGTCACTTGCTGAAATCTATGAAAGAAGCAATGTGGCAATGCTCGAACCATCTAACTTTGTGGAAGCTAAGGAGGATCGAGAGGTGGATTGCGGCAATGCGGGAGGAGATTTCAATGATCCGGAAAACCACACATGGGAGCTTGTTGACAGACCATCTGATAAGAATGTGATTGGGGTTAAGTGGGTGTTTAGAACAAAACTTAATCCTGATGGTTCTGTTAATAAATACAAAGCTAGACTGGTGGTGAAAGGCTATGCACAAATATAGGGAGTAGACTATTCTGAAACATTTGCTCCTGTTGCACGACTTGATACAATAAGGTTACTTGTTAGTTATTGCGGCGAGAGAAGGGGTGGCCTATATTTCGGTTAGATGTCAAGTCTGCATTTCTGAATGGAGAGCTTGAGGAGGAGATTTTGTTGAATAACCTGAAGGTTTTAGTATCAAAGGGCAAGAAGAGAGTGTATACGGGTTGAAGAAAGCTCTATATGGATTGAAGCGAGGCTCAAGAGCTTGGTATGGGAAGATAGATCGATATTTGCAGGATTTTGGCTTCGTAAAAGCTTAAGTGAGTTCACTCTTTATGTCAAGAAGGTGAATCACAGTGTTATAATTCTGTCACTTTATGTAGATGATCTATTAGTGACGGGAATGATATGGAATTGATAGAGAAGGTGAATCAAGATCTATTTGTAGTTTTTGAGATGTCGACTTGGGAAAGATGGCTTATTTTTGGGTTTGGAAGTCAAAACAGGGCTTCATATGAGATCTTCATCTGTCAAAAAAAATACATGAAGGAAATTCTAAAGAAGTTTCAGATGGAAGATTGTCGAAGTGTAAGCACTCCTATGGCTGCTAAAGAGAAGCTGCAGAAGAATGATGGAACAGATGCAGTAGATGCTTCTATGTATAGAAGTCTAATTGGGTGTCTCATGTATCTTACAGCAACCAGACTAGATATTCTATTTGCTGTGAGTGTTTTATCCAGGTTTATGAGTAGTCCTAGTCAGTGACATTTGATTGCAGCAAAAGGGTATTGAGATATCTCAAAGGAACATTGTTCTTTGGTGTGAAGTTTAAGAAATGTCAGAAATTGCAAGGATTTTCTTATAGTGACTAGGCTGGTTCAGTGGATGACATGAAAAGTACGTCTGGATATTGTTTCAGTTTTGGTTCTGCTTGTTTCTCTTGGTGTTCCAAAAAGCAAGAGATTGTAGCTCAGTCCAGTGCAGAGGCTGAGTTTATAGCAGCTACTGCAGCTGCAAATCAAGCTTTGTGGCTGAAAAAGATAATGAAGGATCTGTGGTTGAATTCTAGTGATTGCATTGAAGTTAATGTGGATAATCAGGCGGCGTTAGCAATATCTCATAATCCAGTTTTCCATGGCAAAACCAAGCATTTCAAAGTCAAATTTTTCTTTTTGCGTGAGGTGCAACAAAATGGTGAAGTTAAGTTGGTCTATTGCAGATCTGAAGATCAGCTTGCAGATATGTTCACAAAACCAGTTCAAGCTAGAAGATTTGAAGTATTAAGAAAGAAAATTGGAGTATGCAGCAGCAAGCGATCCAAGGAGGAGTTTGTTGGATTATAATGTCTCTGTTTTCTGCTGTTTTCAGTTTTCTTTTTACTCTGTTTTACTCTGTTTTTTTATTAAAAAACAGCCAAGTTCATTTAGTTACGTATTTAGTGTTTTTGCTATTTTCTAGGAAGTTAATAGCACGTTTGTGTGCAGTTATGTGTTGTACGTACGTGAGCAGTTTTTGTTTTGTATTTAGTGGTTGTACTCGACAGTTTTTTTCTTAAGCACAAGACGTATGAAGTGCTCTGTTTTTTTTTTTTTTTTATTATCTTTTCTCTCTCAAAAACAGAAAATTTTCTGTTTTGATTGTTGTTTTTATGAGTTTTAACAATCTGGCTCGAGTGGAGGTACTCGGGATCCAAGTACCCGAGCGTGCCTTGAACCAGCGTGGTCAGCTGTGTCCGATCGAGGGGGACTAGCCTGGAGGCTCCGAAATCGGCGACCTTTGCAGTGTAGTTTTCATCCACAATATGTTTGTGCTCTTCATGTCTCTGTGCAAAATCCAAGCAGATGCATCGGAGTGCAAGTACGAGAGCGTGCCTGCAGTCTCCTCCGCAATGCACATACGAGCCCTCCAGGATGATGTGGACTCGTGGCCGCACTTATGTATGTTGTTGGCAAGGGTGCTATTGTTCACAAACTCATAGACTAATAACGGGACCTCCGTCTCGAAGCAACAACCGATTAGCTTAACCACATTGCGGTGATTAATTTGGGAGAGGATGATCAGCTCGTTGATGAATTCTTCAACATGACTTCGGTCCAAAATCTTGGCCTTCTTGATGGCGACAACTGTATTGTCTGGTAAGATCCCTCGATAGGATTCGGCTTTCATGGTAGTGGTCCGTGGCCTTCTTGAGCTCTTCGTCGGTAAATATTCTCGCCGCTTCAACAGAACCTTCGTGCTCAGAAAGAAGTCTCTGCAACATAAGGCGGCCCCCATTTTCTAGGAAGAACAACTCTCTCCGTCTGCTGATTTTTCTCTCTCTCAACCCCCAATATAACCAGGAAACGCCCAAAAGAACCAGCAGGAAGCTTATGCTCACACCTAGGAAAAGACATTACATTCGGTGTACAAACAAATCAGTCGTCCATCACCCTAGATAAGGTTCACACACCCACGAATTGAAAATGAAAAAAAAAAAAAAAAAAAAAAAGAGAGAGAATCGAAATATGCTTAACTCTTTCTTTTTCATTGCTCAAACAATCTTGTATTAATTTACTTCTCTGTCCTATTTTCTTTTCTCCTCCATCAACTTGAAGCTTTTTCATTAAGACAAACCTTGATAATAGCAAAATAAACCTAAATATATAATTATGCTGAGAGTATCTTATGATAACAGGAACGATTCAATGCTTGATTCTTTTTCAACAACAGAAGAGCAAGTGGTTGATTTTGTTAATATTGAATTGAATAACTTGAGATGATGATACATGTATATAATCTCAATTTAATTCACGGACACAATTAATTCAACGAGAAAGATTTACATCCGAAAAATCTCAATAACTAATAGCAGAAGATGGAACAATGACATAATAACAACATTTAAAGAATGTGAATAAATTACAAGATAAAATAAGCTTTTATATAATGAAAAAGTTTGAGCAATGTGTACGACTTACTGACCTAGCATGATGTCGTTCGAGGGAAACCTCTTTTCATGGATGATAGGAGTACAACCCATGCCATTGTTTCTTCCATCTCATTGGGATCCCTCTGGACATGAACAATTACACGTTCCTGGCAAGTTCATACAATCTCCAACGCAAGGTTGTGAAATCACGCATTCATTGATATCTGGAGGAACATATTCCAAATAGAAGAAGTAATCCGACACCATTTCAATTGGAAGAAACTTGAAAAAGTAAATAGAATTCCATGATTTGTCAACACTTTCAATCTTTGAGAGGACATATCGAGTTGATTTGCTTTTCCTAAGATCGTGATACCTCACCACACTTTTTAAGTGATAGGTCATTATCTCAAGAGCCTAAGCTTAACCAAGCACTTGATCTTTGTTTAGAATAGAAGATTTAAGAATTATCCAACAAAATTGTGCCATTACTAACTGGAATAACATATCGCATAGAAAAAATTCAAAAATAATTGTCTATAAATACAGAATAATGCTGGTGTATTACTATCGGTACATGAAATTGATTTACAAGCTAATTTGACAGATTCATATTGAGGGTTCGGTATGGTCCATTTATTTATAAACTCAATTGCAGTCGACCGCTTCAGTTTGTAAAACAATTGTACGGACAAAATTTAAGAGAGAAGAATGTCTAGCTATATCTGGAATGATTGCTGTGAAAATTTACAGATTATTGCTAAAGCGCTTCATAGGTCATAGTAAATTTCAAGCAATGAAAATTCGTGCATCCGAAAGGAAAAAAAATTATGATTGTGTTTAACAGCCTAGATTGTTATGATTTTTAAGATTATAAATGTTACGTGATTACTGGGAGAATCGTTTGAAACATGTACCATTCATCAAGTCAAAATTTGGTCCTCTGACTTGAAGTTTCTACGAATTTCTTTCTCTGGGTTATTTATGCAATTGGATCCATTTAACATGGCCGCCCTTATGGAAATAATGATCCACGATTCTAAACAGGAGCACTCGTTCGGATGTGAGGTGGGTCTAATGAAAAGACTGGAAAAGGTACCTTGACAACCATTTTGGAGATAGGGGCTCCATTGAAAACCCTCGAAGCAGTGGCACTGGTAGCCCTTTCCATCCTCAGCTCTGTACAAATGGAGTTCTCTTGGCACATGTAGGTCGTTGTATTCTTCTTTGCATCATCGCATGTTTGATATGGAATTAACCAATCGACAACTATAGGGACCATATCAAATGGCAGCTCGTGCAGATTGTCCTTAGAGAAGCTAAAGAAGCCGTCTTCGGCAACGAAAGCGTATCCGCATGGATTGAATTCCCAGATGCCGACATGATTGTTATAGCTAGTGGCAGAGATGTTGTATCGGTAGGCGTCTCGAGGTATGCTAGTCTCGCAGCAACCAATGCCTGAGCACGACCCATTAATCACGTCCGAGATGCTGTCGCATGAGGACAAGCACCCCGTCACATACGTGCTTCCGCTGAAGGTCGCGTACGTGTCGCATCCCACGGCGATAAATTTGTTCTTGGCAGAAGATATGGGGAAATCGGGAAGAATGAGCCAAGGATCATTGTTGTTCAAGGATCCGCCAGACGAATTATAACAATCTCTGGCTACAAACATTGTTATACTAATCTCGTGATTCTCAAAAGATATATTGAGTATTTGGAGATTAGAATCTTTACCGTACATATAAGGAGTGGGAGTATCAGTCGAGTTGTCGCAAAAGATGAGGAAAGAGTGATTCTTTGAAGTAGCAGTCGTTGCCGGCGTTTGTACAAGAAGGTGAGGTTGCCACATCTGTTCGCGCATCCGGGCTTTGTTGTTTGGACTACATCCGCCGTAACAACTGAGAATAGAGCCACCAATGAGCACAACAACAGCCCTCGCGGGGGCCGGCGGCCGTCGCCCCCACAGGTGAGTCGTCGCCGGCCCTCACGGGGGGCAGACGAGGCCTTGCCCAGGGCGGGCGACGGTTGCCGGCCCTTGCCTGGGCTGCGAGGCCCGGCCACCCCCGCCCAGGGCCAACGACCGTCGCCTGGCCCCTCCAGGCGATGGGCGGCGGCGGCGCGGTGGCGGGGAGAAGAGCCGCGCTAATTTTTTTTTTTTTTTTAATAATTTTAAAAATAAAATTTTTAACTTTTCTTTTTAGTTTTTGTTGAAAATAGGATAAGAATAAATTTAATTTTTTTAGTTTTTAAATCTATTTTTTTAAATGGATAAAAATTAATTAAAAAATACACCTGAAAAATAAAAAATTATTTAAAATGCCACGTCAGCATTTTTAACGAAAAGACTAATGGCGTCGATTTTAGGATTCATTTGAAACAATTTGACAAGTTTTAGGACTTAAATGCACTTTTTGCAAGTTTTAGGACTGAAATGCATTTTCGTGACAAATTGTAGAACTTCTGGAACACTTATCCCTAGAATTAATGAGTGTAATATCTTTTAACACGTTGTCAGAAGGGTTTTGTGGCAAAACCTCAATTATATATAACAAACATGACCGTCCATCGATAAATTAATGTGGCCCAAACAGGTTGACCTACCCTAGCAAGAAACTATCGATTCAGGTTGGCTTGGGTTTCGATTTGAAATATGAAAAGAACAAAAACTAACCAACCTATGTATAGCAAAAGAACAAAATCCGCCATGTCCAAATCTGCACAACAGAAAACATAATCCTCAAACCAAATTACATTTTCTAGTTCAGAGTAAAACCACAGATATGTTTCGAGATCTGATCATTGCTAAGTAAAAGGACTTTGGGAGTCTGAAATTGATTTTCAGGTAAATGCCAAGTCAAGGGGGTCCGTTTCCTCGACAATTTCTTAAGTAGCCCGATAGGTCGCATCAGAACTTGTTATTGCCTGCCAACTTTGACTGTGTCATTGATAGATGCAGGGTGCTTTCATTACATTGTCAAGACTTGAGAAGTCAAGCAAATCAGCGGTAAGCGTATGCAGTGGGGGAGAGATCACAACCCCAAAACAGGAGAATGAGAAAGAAGAAAAATCAACAAGAGCAGAGTGGCTTGAGCTGGGACTGTATGCATGAAATGTGTTTCAAGGTGGATGGATTTTATACTCTGGAAATTTGTCTTTTCTCATTTCTAGACTGTATATATGCATACTGAAAAGGAATAATGGGTAGCTTCAAAATAATTAATCAACTAGCTTCAAAGAGGTAAAATATCAACTTTTTTTAATTGTTGTGTTACAAAATTAAGGTTTCGAAATAAGATTCCAGTATATTCTTTTAAATTAAGAAAAGATACATCGCATGCGGATTTTTTTTTTCTTTTTCTGGGCTAGAATTTCCAACTAATATGGATAGGGGTTGATGCGCATTTGTGGAGAATTGTCATCGTCAAGAATTTTAATTTACCTTTTCCTTTTTCTGGTCAAGTGAGTGTAGTTATTAGCTTATTTTAAGCTGTGGAGTTAACATCAGCAGGTTCTGGAGACTTGCATGAGACGATTCCACTGCAAATCCTCATGTGACGAAGCCTTTGTGCGGTGCGGTGCGGTGCGCGTTTAAATGTTCCAATAAACTATTTATTTGACATATATTTCTTCAATCTTTCCTCCCCGCTCATCCAGAAAAACAGGCCATTGTGGGGGCAGAGACGGGTGCACAATTGTCACAGAAGAGCTGCTCTTACTTTCCAGGTAATCCGCGGGAAACAAACAGTCTTGGTCTTCTCCTTTCCCAGTCGATTTTTTATACTTTGGTACATTGGGGATGTTACTTCTACGCATGGCAAATTTTTCTTTTGGGGGCGTTGATTAATGCAAAAATTGAAAGTTGATGGCGAAAGGAGAAGACCTAACCTCTCTCTTTCACGAAGAAAGAGACTTCTTGTATAACTCTATATTTGAACAATTCCAAAACTTAATATTACAACTTAACTCTTGGTCGTTGGGCGGCAATGATAGATGAAAAAGGCCAACTAGTTCACAAATTTCATCAGTTAACTTACAATAAGGTATAATTATCTTTAGCCATGTCTCTCTACAAATCTCAGATTTCTTTGGAGAGACTAATTGAAAATCCCAACGGCCGACATAATTGGATGTCGCATTGATAGATGATATGCATCCCAATTGAATAACTTATTAATTAGGGCTTTGATACTCTCCATCATAAGCATCTACAAACTTTTCAGATGGGCTCTTTGCCAACTAATAATACAAGTCCCCTTGTCAAATTTACAAGAGAAATCTGGCCGCAGGAAATGAATCAACACTGACAAATTGACACATGATGCTTACATGGGTAGGTCGAATCACATCGATAATCTAAATCTATCAGGAAAAAAATCGACATTATCTAGAGTGTTTCCTTTGGCAATAATAAAATTCTATCAGTTGCTAATAGAGCCTAAATCTGGCTCGTTGTTATTGTCTTGTGCTGAATGTCAATGTGTCTGTCGTAGCCCGTGTACATGACCACCGTAATGTCAAAACAGCCGATTTGAGAAGGCAAGTGCAACATCTCTAACAAGAATTGGAGCAATCTCGATTGTTAAGGCTTGGCGATCCCCACCGTGACCAAGAAGAGGAGATTAACACCTTCCATGATGTTCATTTTTGACGCAACTCGTGAAGTGGCTCCTTTGCATAATTAGTATTGGAATCGTAATTCTAATGATTTCGATGTTAAAGTAGACATTTCAAACTTCCGAGGCACTATGCATCGGAAGACTTCGTTAATTGGCTCAACACGACCGAGCAAGTTTTTGATTACGAGAATATGGTTGATTATCGAAAGGTGAAGTTTATGGCCATCAAGCTCAGAAAAGCATGCTTTGATTTGGTGAGAAAATCTGAAGTGCCAAAGAACTCGTGAAGGAAAGCTGTGTATCGAAACATTAGATAAAATGGAGGAGCTCAAGAGGAAGCATATCTAAAAAACGGAAGATATTGAGATCATTTTCCAAATAAGATCCAAAACTAGAAAACTTTTTCGATTATATATTATAAAACAAAGGAATACTAATCATTTTCTAGAAAAATGATATTCCGGAAAATATTATTTAGAAACAATATGTTTTCCGTGAAATAAGCACACCCTAAATATACATGCAAATCCACATTTCAATCGGTCACCTCATGTCTCATGCGGAGCAAGTTTTTTATCCCATCACCGTCCCTTGCAATTGCAAGTATGCGATTTTAACTATTATTTTATCCCACCGCATAATAATATCAAGTCTTAAAATGAAGTAAGCCTAATTACTGATTGTAAGAAGATAGAAACAACGTAAAGAGGAAAGGAGTAAAAGAATTGTCATAGGAAATAAAGAGATTATTGACATCTAAATTTGGATTACATGTTTAGTTATTTATTGTATAAAAAATTTTATGGATCAAAATTGACCCCTAAACAAGAAATTTTAATTTTTGCATTGCATTTAGGCATTTAGACATTATAGGGCATGTCCGCATCCAATACATTTCATCTAATCTAGCTTCATCGTGCTTGAATTTGAGAAGCCAGGGAAATACTTTCAGTCGGTACTCGAACTAGCAAATATCTTCGAGATATGCTCGATTATGAAAGAGGCAAGTAGATTGTGCGCATGGCATGGGTGACGAGGAAGCAAATCAAGAAGACCAATCAATCCAGCAAATTCTCCGCCAGCCAAGAGGAGAGAATTGTGGAATGTTATCAAAGTGCAGCAAGTGAGAGAAATTAAGAAATAAAAATAAGAGGAGGAGCAAGCCGGATGAATGATTGCGGTAATGGGAAAGGAAATAGAGATTTCCTCCATCAGCCTTACCATCGAATCTCCATCAAGCCGAGCGTCCTGCATCACCTTCCACGGTTGATTCCAGCAACATCAGTCTCCCGCCCATCGTGCTTCAGATTGACGCCTAGAGAGCAACCTGCCGCTGTCTGAGATCTCCACTGTCCAGGCGTCCACTGCTTGAAGTCATCGTCCATTGCTACGCCTACGTGCTCCTGGCGACAATCTACATCCGGGCCTGTATACCAGCCTTCGTTGAGCCGAATCTCAGCCGCCACCGTGAGCCACACCAGCGTTGCCCATGCTCGGGTCTTGCACAGCCCTTGAAATGAACACGCCAGGCCTTGATCTTTCCGTGCAGGCATTTTCGGCGCTCCAATTCAGTCCATCCGCGAAGCCTCGCTTGTTCTTGCCGTCATTGCAACTCAAGCCCACTGTTGCTGCTGCCATCTGACTCATCAAGCCCATCTTGGGGATAAGATAGTCAAGGTTTGACTCATTTCATGCAATAGTTTTATTTTATGATATAATTTTAAATGCATCAAAAAAAGTCACCTATCATGATAATTTTAATATACTAAAATGATAGTATTTAGAACTAATTCCATAATATGTCATTAAGAACTCATCATGCATATCATATAGTTGTATCATTATTGCGTGCCATTTAGTTATTTAATTAGTGCATATAAAATCGATCTCTGTCATATAGAATGATAGGGTTCGTTTCTTAAGACTTGCATGTTAATTAAATAAAAAATAAAAAAATTGTTAGTACAGATGGCGTGTTAGTTAGTCCTAGTCCATCTATAACCATGCATTTTGCTTGCATATTTTCTCTATCATAGTTTACAGAAAATTTGTGATGAGGGATAGCAAATTGCTTTGCTTGCTTAGCATATCCAAATTCTTTAAAAATTATCTTTAATCCAATTACTGATTATTGGGCATTACATTCCCTGCTTGTGTACTCGTATAATCAATCCTTACATGTTAGTGGCATAGGGTAACAAATAGATGACAACCACATGCAAAACATTTTTAGAATAATGAATAATTAGTGTTTTTACCAATATCCTTTCCTCATTTAACCTTGAAAACTTTATATAATAAACGCAGCTTAATTCCACACAAATCATAAGGATGGCTCAAATTCTAACTTGAATTTTCAAACTTGCCCAATATAAAGCACTAAAATTTTATAGTCATCTCAAATTTGGTAAGCTATTAGCTCAAAAAATCATTTTGCCAGACCTTCCCACAGCTAGACCACGAGGGTAAGACACTTAGCACAGACTTTCCCAAAATCTATTAAGTGCAACTTAGCACTCAATTCGACATATAATTAATCTTACCTTTTGGAGTTGACATTGATCAATTATGTGTTAATTAGACAAAAGTAAAATGTAGGATTGCATTTTACTTTTGCAAACAAGAGATTTAATAGATTCAGAGACATGATTTTACTAAATTAATTAACACTCTTTTGGTACCTTTAGAAACAAGGGGTTTAGAGGTAATGTCGAGTTGAGGGCCAATGGTCCTCAATCATCATAAGTCCTCTCAAATTCTTCTATCTCCCGAAATTTTTATTTTTTTCTGGAAATAAAGACTCGGGCAAGGTCCTTGGGCTTAGTCCAAATTTGGACCCAGCTTGGACCTCGCAGGTCCAGGTCACAGAAAACATGAAAGGCCTTGAAACGAAATGCGCGTATTTGCTCAAGTCCAATTCAAATTCCTCCAACCTATTCAAGCCCAAGCTCATTAAGCCTATTCAAGCCCAAAGCTTATTAAGCCTAATTAAATCCAAAACTTACTAATCTGACCATGAACTAAATAAGCCCAACTTAAACCCATTTGTCATTCTCTGTTATACCCCTTTAATTCTCCTTTATCATCTATGATGTTCTTCCTTTCGACTGAGTTAATCACACCTATTTTCTTTTATTGCATATAATATATATATATATATATATATATATATATATATATCTCTCTTTTTTTTTTTTTACTTTTATTTTTGATGGTTTTATGTGATGGGCCTAAGTTGGCCCGTCCGCCCATGTTGGGCCTAAAAGCCCGGCCCACAAGATTAGGGCCCATGGATGAAGGGATACGTTTATTTCTGTTGGAGGGACATATAAAAGAAGATAGAGAGAGGGAGGAACATACCTTTTGGCATAACGTACGTTCCTCTCCCTCTCTCCCTCCAAAAGAAAAACAGTGCGCAAGAGGCGATGCCGTCTTCCCTTCAAGGCCAATTGACGTCATCGGATCGAACATGATCGATTTCTCTTCCTCTTATCGGTGTCAGTGTTTAATCTGTGGCTAACAAGGTACGCTCGATTCCGTGGTGTGCTTTAGGATCGGTGATATATGTGAATTTCTCGGGCTCGTCTTCTGCATTCGTTTTAGGGGTTCGATTTAGTGTCAAATCCGGTTTTTTGGGAATCCGACAATCCCAACATTGGTATCAGAGCCTGAGTTCATGTTTTCCCGACCCCTTTCATGTTTATGACTATTTTTTGATTGATTTTTCGTGAAAATAATCGGCCGACATGGATCGGGGCGCAAAATCCCGACACCCGAGTACTGTTCATCCTTTTTTTTGAGTTTTCGTAAGTCAAAATCAATTTCTGATGGAATAGGGTGAAAGAGTTCATCGAGACAAGTCTGTCGATGGGTCGAACGCCGCCGGAGACGCCGGACGTGCCCACACGCCGGCCGGAAGCCGTTGCGCGTGGGTGCCACGCGCCTGAAGCGCTAGCTCGGCCAGCGAGTGCGCCACACACGCTGGTCGGCGAACCGGCACATGCGCGACGCCACCGGCCGACAAACCGGCGCGTGATGACATCGTCATGACGTCACCCAACGATCGGTAACCGCTGGGATGACGTCATCGCCGGCGATCGGCCGGCGACCCAACCCAACCGGCGAACCGACCCGACCCAAGACGCGACCCAACCTGAGATCCGACCGGTCGCTCGCGCATGCGAGGCACATGCCGGGTCGGTTCATCCGACCCGGCCCGACCGGTCCGACCGGTCTGACCCGCCGACCGTTGACCCGTTGACTGTTGACCACCGTTGACCGACGACCGTTGACTGTTGACCCAAAAAAAAAAGAAATTTGTTTCTTTTTCAATTATGTCTGTGTGGGTTATAGGTAATCCATTTTTTATTCTGCATTTGTTGTATGAATCATGTAAAATTATGTATTTTCCATTATGTTTATTATGGATTATAAGTGATCCATTTTTAGTTCTGCATTTGTTGCAGGAACTATGATGCGTTATGCACGGCTACCTGCATTCCCGAGTACGGACGAAGGAAGAGCAAGACTTAAAGGTTGATGACGAGTTAGCTGATTATCGGTGGCATGACGGTGATTTAGTATCACACGTGGTCGGGTCAATCGGATGATACAGGAAATTATCTGGAATGGTTATCTTATGCCGGATTTTGAGAAGGTGCCGGCTTTGATGAACACTCTTCCACCTGAATGGCAAGCAGTGTTAGATCGCCTATGGGAGGTCAACGTGGTCTTGGGTTATAAGAGGCTAGTGGTAGCTTTTGTAAGAGAGTATTATAGGATTGAGTTAACCAAAACTTCAACTCTTAGATTGAGCGCCACATGGCACAGAGTCAATGCGCCTTGGAGGCGACATGAAAGCTCTCCAAAAGTTTTTTTTATGGTTGGCAAATGTGCTTTCAAATTTCTCAGATTTTTTGACTGATAGATTAGAAGGGACTTTCCCCATTTATTTCCTAGATTAGTTTGAGATGTTTTGGGTGTAAATATATCTTTCTATGTTGATATTTTTTTTCCTCTGTATATATTGCTTAGTGTAATGAATAGTTGTATTATGTGAAAACATTATTATTCTATTGGATGTTAAATATTATTTGCTTTCTGTTATTATTGATTGATGTGGGTAGTTCATAGAAGTTTTTGTAACTTCATAGAATTTATTTTGCATAAGACAATTATATTAATAATAACTTTAAGTTAGGATTTTTGGAGGATGATTGGAAACATAGTGACCTTTTGATTCTGAAACCTTACTTGAAATTGTTCTTTGATATGACGGGTCTGTGCAAAGTGGATGCATGAATGATAGGCATTAATTATTCGTGCATATATGTATAATGTGTTCAGATCGATGGTTTCAGCAACTAAGAACGTAATTGCTTATATGAACGGCAACAATTGTGAAATATTGAATATGAAGATTCAATATATGCTGGAAAAGCAAGAAGCACTAGAAGCTCTTGACCATGTTATGAAAGATCTTGAGAATGTCGTGCGCCACCTTGAGCTAGTAGAGGACCGCATAATGGCATTTGAGCCGAAAATAGATATTTACAATGCAGGTTCTAGCTCATAAAGGGCTTTGAGCTCTAAGCGCAAGCGTATTGATTCGTTCAATATGTGGGAATGCAAAAGATTAAGTCCTTATTGCAAGAAATCAAGAGTTAACCAACACAAGAGAGGAAAACATTCTCAAGTGAAGAAAATGTCAAGGGTGAGGTGTTACAATTGTGACAAGAAAGGTCACTATGCTCGCAACTATTGTGAGCCGAAAAAGGTAAACACCTCTTGTACATTTGAGAACTTTGCCTATGTGTGAAGTTCTGCATTATTGGCTGAATCCAATCCTTTGTGGACTGTAGATTCAAGAGCGACAGACCATGTAGCAAAGGATAGAGAATCCTTCGTGGAATTCCGACGAGTACCAATTGGAACTAAGTGGATCTATGTGGGATATAACTCCAGAGATGAAGTTAAAGGGATTGGCACCTGCCAATTGAACATGCGTGGTGGACGCACCTTGTTCCTACATGATGTTCTATATGCTCCGAAGATTCGTCGAAATTTAGTGTATGTTTTGGTGTTGGTTAAGCTTGATTTTAATATGAACTTCCATAATAGAGGTGTAGATTTGTATTCAGATACAAACTACTATGCTTGTGGTTATTTTCTGGATGGTTTCATTGTATTAGATATTGACTATGTTAATGCAAATGTTTTTTATTCCCTTCTCACATCTCCTAATTTATTTGATAATGATGTGAATGTGTGGCATGCTATACTTGGTCATATTGGCCAATAACGTATGAATAGACTGACCGAAGAGGGCTTGTAGGGCAACATTGAAAAAGTCAATTTGCCCAGATGTGAGCATTGCCTAGTAGGAAAAACGACAAGGAAACCATTTGGAAAAGGTAAAAGAGCTTAATTTCCTCTGCATTTAATCCATTCTGACGCCTGTGGTGCAATTAATGTGAGAGGAAGGCATGGGGCTGTTTATTTCATCACTTCTATAGATAATTATACTCGATTCGGATATGTCTATTTGATTTCTCATAAATCTAAAGCATTAAGTTGTTTCAAAAGGTTTATGAACTTGGTAGAAAATCAATTAGACAATAAAATAAAAGCATTGAGATCCGATTGAGGTCGAGAATATTTATCTGATGAGTTCAGAAAATTATGTGATGAAAAAGGAATAGAAAGACAGTTGTATGTTCCATATACTCCTCAACAAAATGGTGTTGCGGAAAGAAGAAACAGAACCCTACTGGAAATGGTTAGGTCCATGATGGCAAATGCTAACTTACCTATCACTTTTTGGAGTGATGCATTGTTAACTGCTGCCTATATACTTAACCGAATGCCTTCCAAATCAGTTACTTCCACTCCATGAGTTATGGACAGGTAGAAAATCGGACTTAAGTTTTCCTAAGCCATGGGTCTGTGCTGCCTATACTCATGAGTCATCTCACAAGTTTGGGAAATTGGGTCCTAAAGTAAAGAGGAGTATTTTAATGAGATACTCCGAACACTCGAAAGGGTATGTGTTCATAGGTGAGCAGGAAAGTGGGAGTATAACTTAATTTGAATCACGGGATGTCACATTCTTAGAGGATGAATTTCCTAAGAAGGGCGAAATAGGGGAAGATTACCCTTGTTTGAAACCTTGGATCAAGATAATGATATTAGTGGAGTTCGTCCAAGTGGGAGTAATATGAGAAGTGATGAATTGAATTCAACTCATTCTCAATTGCAACCACATGATGAGACAACGTTATCATTATCTAATCCTAGTGGGAGCATAATGGGGAATGATGTGCAAAGTGTACAATCTCCCATACGGCGAACAAGTCGCCAAAATATTCCCCGTCGACGTTTTGACATTGAAGGGGAAACTTTTATGATTGCTCCGCAAGATGAGGATGAGCCAAGAAATATTAATGAGGCTTTAAATTGCCCTAGTAAGGAAAAATGGATTCATGCAATGGAAGAGAAAATGGAGTCAATGAAGTCAAACTAAATTTAGAAACTGGTTAATCTTCCGAAAGGACGCAAAGCTATTGGGAAAGGCATAAGGCTCGATAGAAAGGCATAAGGCTCGCCTTGTGGCGAAGAGGTATAATCAATAGGAAGGAATTGATTATGAAGAAACATTTTCTCCTGTAGTGAGATTTACCTTGATTCGCATTATTCTGACAATAGTAGCTAGTATGGATTTTGAGTTACATCAAATGGATGTAAAGACTGCTTTCCTCAATGGAGAATTAGAGGAAGAAATATATACGGAACAACCTGCTAGTTTCATTAAAGAAGGCCAAGAAGAAAATGTATGTCGACTTTTGAGGTCGATATATGGCCTTAAGCAATCGTCAAAGACAATGGTATATACGTTTTCATAATGCCATAATGGCATATGTTTTTACAATGATAGATGAGGATCATTGTGTATATATCAAAAGATCCAAGGATCAATTTGTGATCATATCATTATATGTTGATGATATACTAATTGCCAGAAGTTATATGGAGCTTGTTAATACTGTCAAGAGTTGGCTGTCTTCCAACTTTGAGATGAAGGATATGGGTGAGGCTGCATACATTCTTGGAGTTAAGATTTCAAGAGATCGTTCGAAGAGATCGTTATCTCTTTCGCAAGAAACATATATAAATAAGGTTCTTGAATGATTTCGTATGCAAGATTGTAAACCCATAGACACTCCTATTGCAAAAGGTGAAGGATTGAGCCATAAACTGTGTCCAAAGACTCCACAAGAGAAGGAACAAATGAAACATGTTCCTTATGCTAGTGCTGTTGGGAGCTTGATGTACGCTATGATGTGTACAAGACCTGACATATGTTTTGCAATTGGAATGGTGAGTAGATACCAATCCAATCCAGGTCAAGCACGTTGGAAAGCCGTTAAATGAATACTAAGGTATCTAAAGGGGACTGCTGATTATACGCTGAGTTATTAAGGAAAGGATCTGCGACTCTAAGGCTATTCTAATGCTGATTGGAGAGGAGATTTAGATGAAAGAAAATCTATCTTTAGATTTGTTTTCTTACTAAATAATGGCGACGTATGTTGGAGCAGTAAGAAACAAACGTGTATAGCCTTGTCCACGATGGAAGTTGAGTTCGTGACATTATCAGCAGTAGTATAAGAAAGTGTTTGGCTTAAGAGATTTTTGGATCATTTAGGTGTTATTGGAAGTGCTGCAGATTCATTGTTGGTTAACTGTGATAGTCAAGCAGTAAAAGCGTACACCAAAGATCCAAAATATCATGGCAAGACCAAACATATAGATATCAAGTATAACTTTGTCAAAGATATGATTGCACGAAAAGATGTGAACTTACAGTACATATTATGCATAGAATGGTAGCAGATCCTATGACAAAGCCAATACCTAGAGATGTGTTTTGTGGCCATATGAAATCTTTAGGATTGCGTAGAGTCTGATGTACTGGATTGTAATTTCCCCGAAGTGTTCACATTTGATGAATTTGTGTTTTTCATCATTAATGCCTATGAATCTTTGTTTGATCTTTATGCATCTTAATGCTCAATGCATTACTTTAAGTTGAGAAAGTATGTTGGACAGATATAAAATTAGCCCACTCACACGGGTAATCACCTCTATTTACTTGTGTGATAAATAGAGATGAGACTGTTTTTAAGCTTATTATCTAGGTGATAATCGAGCTCAAGCTTAAAATACGTATGTCGCCTTAACTGAGTGTTAAGATGAGGACATAATACTTACTATGTCCGAAAGTAAAATAACCCACATATTTTACTTTATCTATCTATGATGCCAGATGTGAGTTCTGATGAATTTTGTGAATGAGTAGATATGTGAACTCAAGTTAGACATTGGGTATGTTTGAACTATCATCTGTACGGTATTGAAGGTGTAGACATACGCTCCATGGGAAATGAGTTAATACTGTAATACGTATTTCATACTACGTATGCATGAAACGACCAATAAGAGTGGCAAAAGTTTTGATCTCAACTTTTATGTCGTGTGAGACTCTTGAGGAAAAGAGTTCCTCAATTTTAGTGCTCTCATGACTTTTACTTATTCTCAAGATTTCTATTTAGTGTTTGCTATCTTAGGATGTTGCCAATGGTCATGAGTTAATTCGATCTAATGGGACATTTCTAGAAAAGCAAGCTTAACTGAAATTAAGAGTTTGAAGGGAAGGGAAAGATCGAATTTGGAGAATAACATTGTAGTTTTGTATTCACTGGTTAACCAATTATGACTGTCTTTGAGATAATCATAATTGTGAATACAATATATATATATATATATATATATATATATATATCATTGTTTAAAAAGAGATCAAGAGAAATATAAATGTGATCGATCGATCTAGGGTACTACATACTAAATCTACTCAGAGTGTGATGCCCATTATGAGCTGATGTATATTCCTAACAGATATATGCTGGTCATAATGGGCATCACACTCAAGATGTATGTCCATCTGTTAGGAATATACAGCAGCTCATAATGGGCATTCATTTCCTCTGATCACTAGACCGAAGCAAGCTCTGATTTGATGGGAAAATCTTAAGCGTCAAAGAACTCATGAAGGAAAGCAGTGTCTTGAAACATTGGATAAAACGAAGGAGCTCAAGAGGAAGCATATCTCAGAAACGAAAAATTGTCCACAAAGTTCTAAATCTATTGTACGACAGCCTATTTAATCCTACATCTTTAACAACTTGCCGATTTAGTTTTAAACATTCCAATTGTGTCAATTTAATTCTAAACATTTTGATGATTTGTTAATTTAATTCTAAATATTTTGACGACTTGCTCATTTAGTCCTTCCGACCAATTTTTGTTGAAAATCGCTAATGTGGATGTCGGATGACCACTGACCATCCTACATGGCGTGACTGATTATTGGCTTGTGGCTGATAATCGGCCATGGCTGAAACCGACCACAAGCGAGGGCTAGTGAGGGGGTGCCATGGCCCACGGTGGATCTAGAGAAGGCTCGCTTGTGGCTAGGAGAAGGCCACCCTCATCAGATTGGACAAGGGCTTGACCTTTGCCCAACCATAGGCCTAAGGGAAAGAAATAACAAAATGAAAGGTAAGAAAATGGAAATTTTTATTAAAAAATGCAAAAATTATCCACGTCGGCGTCGGCCATGCCACCTAGTCATGCCATCTAGGATGTTCACCCATTGCCGAGTGTCCATGTCACCAGTTTATGGCAAAAAAATTTTGAAATGACTAAATTAGCAAATTGTTAAAAAGTTTAGAGCTAAATTTGCAGGTTTAAATCAAAATTGGGAAGTTTTCAAAAATTCTAGGATTAAATTGATACAATTAAAATGTTTAGACCAAAATTGGCTGTCGCACTACAGATTTAGGATTTTTTAGATAATTATCCTTCCTAGAAACTCATCAATAAGATGCTTTCCATTTTTTTCTTTATTCATGTAAGGTATGGGAGAGTCGGTAGAGCCATCACAAACAACTCTAAATGAGGCATGATTGATGCAGCATTTGAGATCACTATCATTCAATCCAAAAGGGGTACGGAATTTCAAGGTTTCCGAAACTTCAGGCATCCGAGCTTGTCCTTTGAATCATCAGCTTCTGCTATGTGATTGTGGTGTGGACCTAATATGATGATCCCAAGCACCACAACTTTCAAAGAATGCTCATGGATGACCATGGCTCTTCCTTCAACTCTCTTCATATATTTTTGTTGTTTCGGCGAATTAATTTGATGGATTCGTCGGTATTTAAATAAAAGCAAGATAGGGCTTTCCATTTTCGCTATTTTGGGAGGAATTGTAGTTATTGCCTAAGTTCAAGTTGTGTAGTTAACATCAGGTGGTCATAGCCACTTGCATGAGACGATTCAACGACAATTCCTCGTGTGACTAAGTCTTGAGCAATGCAGTGTACGTCTCTCTACAAAAGTTCATAACATAAATCCGACATACTTTTCTGGATCTTTCTTTGCTACTCATTGAGAAGACAAGCTATACTACGAGCCGGAGACTGGGTAACTCTTGTCACAAAATGAGTTGTTCTTACTTTTCAAATTATCCCCAAAAGATTAATCTAGGATTCTAGAGTCTGCGAGAAAATGTCTCCTACGTGGGAATAAGAAAACGTCGGTCTTCTCTTTCCCTATCGATTTTTGATACAATGTATATTGGGGATGTTGCTTTTGTGCATGGCAATTTTTTCTTTTGGAGCATTCGTATTAATGCAAAAACTAAAAGTTGACAGGGAAAGGACAAGAACATACGCTTTCCATGTTTGAGCATTTCCAAAACATAATATTGGACCGTAATTGTGATATCCCGATTTTTCTAATTCTATTTTCAGTTGATTGAGTCGGGCATTTCATCTTTGCATATAGTTCGTCTCTCTGAGTTGGCCACTCATGAGAGGACTAGCCTATTGGACGAAGCAATTAAGGGATTTTAACGCGTCAAACTTGGGGACTGATCACCCTTAGGTCGGATGCAAGAAAATTTCCCTGAAAGCTACCCGGTAGGTTAGGCATGCTGAAATCGCACCATATTGAATTCAACCGTAAAAATTGGGATAGGATTTAGAAGTTGGAAGCCCGGTTATGTCACACATCTTATTAGGATCATGGGATAATTTTTGTGGATTTTAATTGGATTCAGTTAGAAGAGAATTGAAAGGAAAATTGAAGAAATTGGATGTACAAGGATTTGGACCTCGGCGAAATGATATTGCACCCATTAAAAAATGTTGTGGGAGAGGAGATAGTGGAAGATGACATGGGATGATGTCATGGTGGCCCATTTAGTTGGATTAAAGAAAGAGGAAAAAGAAAAATAAATGCCCCCTCCTTCTCTCTCCTCCCTCTCTTCTTCCTCTCTCCCCCCTCGCCTCTCTCCTCCATGGTTGCTATGAGAAAATCAGAAAAATGGCAGCGAAGAAGAAGCTAGAGCAGCCATGGCCGTTCACTCCTGCTCGCACGCCGTAGCCGTTCGCGCTCCGCTCGCCCGCGTGTCTTTGCCGCCTTTTTCTCCCCTCTGCTGCTGCTCGAGATCTCAGATCTGGTCGGACGCCGGGTAGAAGCAGCAGCCAACGTCGTCGGGAGCCGTCGCTCGCCGCATGCTGTCCTCGCCTCGCGTCGTCCGTCGCCGCTCGTCTTTCTCGTGCACACTGCTGCCGTGCGTCTCAGCCCACCTCTCGTCGAGATCTAGCTCGTCCTCACCTTCGTGGGCTGCTGTAGGTCGCGGATCAGCCACCTCCGGCCACCGTGAGACCTCGCCTGGCCGCCGTGTGCCACCGTCCGAGCTGCCGCCTCCTTCCTCCGCCGTTCCTCCGCCCGAATCGCCGCCGGACAGCCCTCCTCCGCCCATGAACAGCAGATGCAAAAATGGGTATGGCAGCTTAGTCTTGGCCCGTTTTGGCCGCCTTCCCGAGCCCGGATGCTCGGCCCGCCTTGAGGAAGGTCGATCCTCGCGTCGTCCTCGTCGTTTTGGTCCGCTCGGCTCGCTAATCCGGTGAGTTTAACTCACTAAACCTTGATTAGAGGGTTAATGATGCTTTATGGGTGCTTAGTTTATGTTAAGTGTTATTAGGTGGTTAGTTTAATTTATTTAAGTGTAGATTATATTAAGGTGTTTGATTAACTTAAATTGTGTTTAATTTAAGGTTAAGTGAGTGGTTATATTAATATAAACTGTGATGTGACATAAAGGAATTTACTTTTTATTTATTTAAATATTTCGAAATTTTTAATAATTTAATAATATTATATTATTCGAAATTATTAAAATATTATTATTTAATTATTTTCGGAATAAATTTAATTAATTATTAAATTCGAAAATTTTGTTATGACCCTAAATTCTCATAATTTTTGTGCCGATCGCTACTTTTGTGTAGTCAGATTTTGAAATTGATGATTGGATATTATAAATTGAGTGTGGATTGTGAAAAGTATGGATTTTATTTAGAAAATTCCAAGTGTCGAGTTTGGCATTGAAATTGGATTGTTAATGGTTAATATCGTAATTGGATTATGTGAGTGAAATGTAAAGTATCCAGGGATCGGTATCGAATTGTCGTGTGCTAGTTGAAAGGCTCGGGTCGCGGTAGTGGCTAAGCGATGGATCCTTATTCTTTTAGAAATGCCGTCGATAGAATGACGTGGCTTGGTCGCAATAGTGGCGGGACTTTGGACCTTCATTCTTCTAGAAATGCCGTCGATAGAATGACGTGGCTTGGTCACAGTAGTGGCGGGACCGGCGGACCTTTATTCTTCTAGAAATGCCGTCGATAGAATGACGTGGCTTGGTCACAGTAGTGGCGGGACCAACTGGACCTTTATTCTTCTAGAAATGCCGTAATGTTAGTAGATAGCCGGCCTGCGAGTAGGCTATGCCCTTGTTTGGCAGTGAATGACAATTGGAATGCATGTTGAGTGTTGTTGATGGGTCAGATTATGGGACGGAATTGTGCGGCATGGAATGGGACGTGTCATAACGATTTAGTCTTATAATCAGGACCCCCGTGGTTGTTGGTTATATGAAAGTGAATGCGTTTCGGTTGTTTAAGTTCCTATTTACTATCTGTGATTGAGTGATTTGAATTGTGCTAAACCGTAGGAAGGAATTGAGGCGAGTAAGTTCTCGTGTGATGTGGCTAGGCCACCCTTGGGTGTATTTTCTTTCTAATAAGGGTTTAGGGGGTTGAACTTGCTAAGACATTGTCTCATCCCGGTTGTGGGATTAAAATTTCAGGTCCCTGGTGGACGGAGCGGCCAGATAGCTTTGGTTGGCCTTGAGGAGTTGCAAAGGTGAAGTTATAAGGATTGGAGAGCGTGTTCGACTTGTAGGTCGTAGGACAGTTCATTTTTAAGAGTCGGTCTTTTGTAGACTTTTGGTTGTAGGCCTTCGTCTATAACTCCGTTGGTTTATGTAAGTGATTGGTTGTGAAATTGTTTCCTGCTTTTCTATCCCGTATTTTATTGTCAGGGGTTTTATAATACGTTCCGCTTGCGCAATAATAAATGAATAGGGTCAGCGACACTACCTGGGAATGTCGCATTTGCATGACCATGGTGGGATGTTGGCGTGCTCGAGGTTCGGGGCGTGACAGTAATGGCTGGTCGTTGCATGGCAATTACTGATGAAAAAGAGCCAATTTGTTGACAAATTTCATCAGTTAATAACCTTTGACATTTCTCCTTATAATATTCTTAAATTTGTTATTACCCGCCAACCTTGACTACATCATTAATAGAGAACATCAATGATGCAGGCTACTTTCATTACAGCGCCAAGACTTAAGAAGTCAAGCAAAAACAGTAGTGAGCGTATGCAGAGGGGGAAAGATCACAACCCCAAATCAGGAGAACGAGAAAAAGAAAAATCAACAAGAGCAAATTGGTTTGAGTTGGTGATTGTACGCATGCAATGTGTTTCTGGGTGGATGGGTTTTATACTTTGAACAATTGTATTTTCCTCTTTTTAGATTGTATATACGCATTCTAAAAAAAAAAATGGGTAGCTTCAAAATAAATAATCAACTAAGGGCTTGCATGGAAACGTTTCTTGTTTCTGTTTCTGAACACTTTTTTTGTTTTTTTGTTCCCGGAACAAAATTGGAGCAAAAAAAAACACAAAAAAAGTTACTTATGGAATCCAGAAACACTTCTTCAAAGCCAAAAAAGAACAAAAATGAAAAGAACAAAAAACAAAAACCTGGAACACACCGGCTGAAGCTTCGTTCATGCGTGCTCTCCCTTCTCCTTCGTTCATTCGTGCTCTCCCTTTTCCGGCGTCTCTCCCTTCTCTCCGACGCCTCCCACTCGGGCTGACTCTCCAGCGACTCCTCACTCTGCCGACTCACTGGCTGAAGCTTCCGAATCCAGGTACGTTTCTGGTGCTCCTCCTTCTCCAGTCGACGAGGGCTTCGGCGAGAGCCACCCCTCCCAAATCTAACCCACCTTCGCCGACGGCGAATGCAGGACACTCGCTTGAGGCTGCCGACGGCGAGATCTAGGATGGCTCGCTCAAGCCTCAAGCGGCGTTGCTCGCCCGGATCTACGGCGGATCTGGATGGCTGCTCGCTCGAGCCTCAGCGGCGTTGCTCGCCCGGATCTGTGGCAAATGCTGGACGGCTGCTCGCTCGAGCTGCTCGAGCGAGCTGCTTGAGCGGCGAGCAACTGCCAGCTCGAGCGCGGAGCGAGCGAGTTGCTCGAGCTGGCGAGAGCTGCGAGCTGCTCGATCGGCGGAAGCTCGCCAGCTCGCTCGAGGAGCACGGACCGACGCTCGATCGATCCATTCAACGAGTGGATCCTTCGATTCTGCGGGGGCTTGAGTGATGTTGTGTTGTTGCTTGATTCGGTTTTGGAAGGGGGGAATTTCAGTTCATCGATTGGATTGGGGTTTCCTTCGATTGTTGTTTTGTTGCTCATGGTGATGTGGAATGGACAGGCTGGTGAAGCACGTGGCGAGGGCGTTCAACGACGATTTCACCACCAAGGGGGAGAACCAGCCGAAGTCGGGGCGCAGCGTGGTTGTGCGGCATTGTAAGAAGGTAATAACCAAGGGTAATGCTGCCTTGTGTTGGCTGAATTTCATGGTTGCATTCTATATGTAGCATTACTATGTACTTCTTGTAGCTCAAAATGCAACTTATGATCTGTTTTACACAAGTTAGTTCAACAATTTTCATTTTTGTCATTATATAGTCTTCTTGGCTTGCATCTCTTGAGAATGATTTTGTCGTTTACCAAACGTGTTCTGTTTTTTTTTCTATTCTAGGAACAGAAATTGACTGTAGTTACCAAACGTGTTTCTGTTCTTTTTTTATTCTAAGAACAGTTTTTTTTTACACTTACTAAACGCGTTCTTTTGTTCAAAAATTGTTCCCCGGAACATAAACACTTTTTTTTTTTATTTCTGTTCCATGGAACAAAAAAAGAACATAAGTGTTTCCATGCGCGCCCTAAGAGGTAAAATATCAATTTTTTACAAAATTTATTTGATGGAAACATGGTTATTAATATTTAAAAACTTTAGTATATATTGCCATATCCCTCAACCACACGAGGATCGGTCACTATTGCTCTTGATTTTGACTCTCTAAAGAAAAGCAACTTTTTTCTTGTTTTTTCAACTTAAAACAAAGATATATTCAGTACTATTCCTTGTCCAAAGCATCAGATGCAATTGACGATGACCTAGACATAAAAAGCGAAGCAACGACTTGAATAGCCGACTCATATTTCTATGTTCCGTATGCCATGCGACACGACATTGACCTTGACATGAGAAGCCAACCAGCGACTTGCGAGGCCAACTGATGTCTCCCCAATTTGAAGGCCAGTGAGCTTTAATGATTTGGCCGATCCCGAATTTGAGGTTCGCTTTTATTAGGTCCGCAACTCACGCTGTGATGTTACAATCGATTGTAAGAATTTTCAAGCTGATTTGAAACTTGAAAAGAGACTTGCACTAAGGATTCAATTTGGTCGTGTGTAACGGGGCTAACTTAACTCAAAATGAAACAATGACAAAAGGAAAAGTAGGATTCTTGATAAAGAAGATGGTTTGATTGATTTTGGCTTCTCAACTTTCTTGGTAGATATAGCAAAAGAGTTAAAGTTTTCTTCGCCGAATATAATATGGCAAAAACGGTACTGTTAAAGTTTTTTTGCCGAATATAATATGGCAAAAATGGTAGCGTCATCGTCGAACTTTACCCTACAACTCTTACCGGAGAACTAAAATAGGAATCTATCGACGAAGGGACTTTATAAAAGTTGTCTCTATGTCTCAAATTCCAAGCAGCCTCGTTTAAAATTCCATGGAAAGGCCGTCAATTTTGGTGTGCCTCTCGAAGGCAGACTCTATAGCATGCCCTTCTAATAAAGACGCTTTTATGAGAATTTCACCAACGATGTTGACTGAGGTAAAAACATGAATTTGCATGATGAACCTATGTTTTTTATTTTATTTTAATTATTCTGTGATCTTAAATTGTAATTTCAATTTTTCATTCAACCTGATCCCTCACAAACTTATGTTATTTTTAAGTATTAGTTCATGTGGTCTGTGAAATTCTAAAAATATACAAGAAATTGATCCATGTGAAGTGTCATACCTTAGGCTATAATATGATTTGCTAACATTTTTGTGGGAAATTTGAATAGAGAATAGGGTTAGTTTCGTCATTATGACATGATATACAACTCACCACTCCTCAACTCATCCACAGTCAAGATAATTTCAATCCATTTCTAGCCTTGCTGTCTTTGATAAAGAAGACTTCTTCGTCTGCTAGGAGGGATGATCTAAACGTTTGCCTCACAAAAAGAGAAAACAGCGAAAAATAGGTATTGATACGGAGTTACTGGGTGAAATTGGCACTATCAAATAAGATTTAATGGAAAAAGGCCTTTGTTTTTGGGTATAATTCTGCTACAAATCGGACGGTTAGAGAAAAATAATTGAAATGCATTTGTCTATTTCGATGATCATTTCAACTGTCAAAAGAATCCCTTACCTAAGAACTCCTTTTTGGGTTAGAAAAAATGATATTTTGACGGGAGAATTATCAAAAAAGTCATAAATCTATTGCAATGGCATCCTAAGATGAATGCCCTTTTCATTTCCATCTAAACATCATAAGAAGGTAAGCCGTCCTCATTCGGTTAATTTCGGATAAAATTCTGCATCTATGATTTTTAAATGAAACCCATTTTATTACAATTCTGTCGAATTGCTATCTCATTAATTGAATTTTTTTTTTTTTTTGGGCTCAAGGCGTAATGACGCCAACCTCATCTACTTGTGCAAGATAGAGTGTTAGATTGTAAGGGCATGCATTCGTCAGCGATTAATGGGGTCCAAAAGAATTAGTCAAATTGCGAAATTCACCTTGGAACTATTTACTAATTTCAGAAAAAGGGGAAAAAACTCACTCCTTTTTCCTCTTTTCAAAACAAATTCTCAATTCTCAGACAATTTCATCAAGCGCGGAGTCAGCGTTGACCACGTGATGGCAAGCGAGCATTAAGGCAGGACTCCACGTCAGCACGGAGAGCCCGCTAAACGAAAACGTGACCATCCGTCACCCTCACCGAATTCACGACGCGCGTGGCCCGACCTACCGCCGAAGCCGCGCGTGCAGCTGGGGGCTTCGCCATGTCAGAATCAGGGAAAATATCGATTTTTCCAAAATTTTTCATTTTTTTCCTCTCATTTTTTTCTTGCCCGAGAGGGTTCCAGTCAGTGACCTTTATATTCCCCTCGTACAAATGATATTTCCTCTCCTTCGAAAACTCCTCACTCGCTCGCGCTCCGCCGATCGCTCCCTCTCGCTTTCCGGCGGTTTTCTCGCGCTCCGACCGCTCCCCAATCTCATTCCCCCGGCGAGCCCCCGCCGCCGCCCCGCCCCCGCGCCGATCTCCGTCGCCTCCCCGCGGCTCAGTGATCTCCCCTCCCCGGCGGTACGGACTGGTGAGTGAACTGATCGCCCCCCTCTGCTCTACGTGAATCGCCTTTCTCGACGTGCTCTCGATCTGCCTCTTTCCGTTTTCGCCGTCAGTTGTCTCCGATAGATCGCGCGCTTGGATAGTCTCATCTCAGCTCCCTCTCCCGCAATCTGGTTCGACGATTTCCCGATCAATTCCGTGCCGGCTGCGGCCGGTCGGGAGGACGGAATAAGGAGGATGATTAGAGGGTACGGATTAGAGATTTTTGAGATTTTCTCGATTCGATGAGTCTCGTCGTGCGTAGAGGTTGATTGAATCGTGGCTGGTTCGTTGTTCATGATGTTACTTAATGTAGATATGACTGTGTTTCCTTTTCCAATTCCAATCTCAGGCTGATGTGATGTTAGCGAAGGTTTTACGTGCTTGTTATATTGTGTAAAGCTGGTTGGTTGAAGATCGATGCTCAAGTTTTTTTTTGGTTAAGACTGGGTGATTTTAAATTATTTGCCTTTCGACGTATATAAGTTGTCATTCAAGCAGATATGATATCGCGCCAATTTTTCTTGGAGATTTGATGGCCATATCTTAGGTTCTCATGATGTGGGAGGGACTCATTGGTTGTGAAGGTGATGGCTTTTAAGTTTTGGGCCTTTTCCTGTTACACGTTTTTTTCTTTTTGCCATGGAGTGTCCTTCAAGCTGCTTGTTTAATCATATCTGAGGAATTAGTTTTCCCAGGGTGGGTCTGTAAATACAGCTAATTTGCAGGTTAGTGACAACATGAATTTGTGATAAAGGTTGAGAAGTTTGGTGGTAATTGGATTTATTTCTCTTTGGTTAATTCAAAATTCATAAGTGAATTATGCACCGTTAGAATATGGTGCGTCCATGAAGATTCGACATTGTAAAGTATAGCAGCCTGTCTTATATTGCATAGGATTTCCTAGGATTTACAACTTCTCATCAAAAGTATTGAGGTATTGACATGCATTGGGCAATGTCAAGGACATAGAATTTGATATTCTGCAAGTGTATGAAAGAAATTTGTTTCCTAGCTTGTGTGATTTACGGCTTAATGCTCTTAAGTGAAACAGAAGCATTGGCGGCTACATCTTTGGGCTCCTTATCTAAGTGCAGATATAATACTGGCGATTATTTTTGTGCCATTGAGTACATTGTGTTCTTCTGATTTTCTTTTTGTCTTATTCACAGTAATATCATCATCAAGCTCATTGTGGATTAATGTCGGTTGCAAAAGTCAAAACGTCTAACGCTCTTGATGGGATGAAAGTGGAGGACAGAAATGATTCTTTAAACACATTCATCAGGCAAGCTATAGGAAAAGAACCTCTTCTGTCCCTGCCAAGGTCTGGGGATAACTCATTTCAGTGGATCCATCCACTACTTCAAGCTTTAGATCATCAAGGTATCATCTGTGTTGGCTGTAATTAAAGATTAATTGTCATCAAAGTTGGCTTTAGTGAGCTATACTTTGTGTATATGCTTTATGTTAATTTGTTCAGGGCCTTTTTCTGCATATCAAGAGACTATCTAAAATGAGTTTAGTCGTTGCTCTAAGTAAAACTAGAATTTCTTTCCTCCTCCCTATGTCACCTAGCTTTTCTCCCTCACAGTATAACCATGTGTATAATCCAGAGAGAGAGAGAGAGAGTCTTTAGTAATTACTCTTGCTGCTCATGAGGGCACGTCCAAGGGTACTGGTCAAAGGAAAAACTGCATCAGTAGAAGTAGAGTGGAGATTGAAATGGAGATGCTGTATTCTTTGCCCTCTCCAGGGGTTGAAGTTCAACATATAAATCGTACATTTTTCTGTCCATTGGTTTCAGATTTGCATGGTTGGCCACTGAAGATTCCTATGCAGAGGTGTGATAAGTGCCATCGAGAATTCTTTTCATCCGTTAACTACAAAAGGCACATCCGTGTGCATCATCGGCTAAGAAAGCTTGATAAGGTTGAGTTTTTTTTATTTTAATCATCTGATAAGGTTGAATTACTGATGCCGATTCTATTGCTATAGCATCAACAGCTTCAGGAGATTGTCATTTTGTAAATGCTACATGCTGCATTTGCTTTTGTGCTTAATCACTGTTTTCCTTGCTTAACCTCTGGCTTTACAGTGGGGTTTGTTTTCCATCTTGTAGGATAGCTCCAAAAATAGAGATTTACTAGGACCTTTCTGGGATAAGGTAACGAGTTGTTTTCTTTTTTCTTCTCTTGTGGTGCTTAAGTTGTGTAATGGAGTAGCTTTCTTGTTTTCTCCAGCTCATTTGGTATTCTTACTGCAGCTATCTGCTGAAGAAGCAAAGGAAATAGTATCCCTGAAAAATTCTACCATGGAGGTAAAGCTATGAGATTACAGCATCTTTTCTGTCAATTAAATTTAGGAGGATGATCAAATGAATTTTGTTGGTACTTTGATCATAGAGTTGCATAGATCTTATTTTCATAATATCAATGAAGCCATCCTTAGGTAGATAAACTCTGTGCCCATGAAATGCCTCATTAATTTCATGAAACGAGTAAGATGCGAGCCAAACTCAGGTCAGTTCCCAGATAGGAATTGTTTGCACTCGATGCATTGGAATTGAAATTGTAGCATGTCTAATTTACATAGATCCATATGCCGAACTGAAACCACTAATGGAGTTTTGTTCACTTAGTATGGTTATATTTACGCTAATACCAATAGATCTCCTTATCTGTGCTAAAACTCCACTTATTTTTGCATGCATGCATGCATATAGTTTACATTAAAGATTCTCTTTTTCTTTCTATGTCATTGATGTTCCTCCTCTTTCTTTGTTTTGTTCTTGCTGAGGAGTTACCATTTGTGGCATGATGTGCGATATCTACTAAGCCTTCCTTTCTGCTTTCATTTCTCTTTTGATTGTAATCTTCCTTTTGACGCAAATTCTGGTGATTATTTTAGGATGTTCCTGGGACTACTGTTATAAAATCTTTGGCATCACTGATACGGAAGCCTGGATTTCCTGTAATGCCGCAATTTTGCCTAATAGCTGGTTCATCTCTTTTGGTGAGGGAACTTTATTATTTTTGGCCCCTGACCTGTCTTCTGTGTGATATTGATCGTCATGTAATAGTCTTCTATCTAAGATGTAATACTCTTGCAGGACATTGTCCAGGCTAGGCCTTCGAGATTTCCTCTATCTTCGCAAGATCTGTTTGGCATTCTTGATGATGCAAGTGAAAAAACCTTTTTAAGTGGACCGACCTTATTGATGCGAAGATTCATTTTCGATAAGGAAGTTGGAAAGATTGGTCTGGACCCTAAGAACTTGGTTGCATTCACGTGTTTCATGTTGGAACAGAAACTGGTAAAAAGAGTTCTTTATTATCTTTTCAATTTATTGGTTGTTCTCTTTTGCATCTCTTTATCACTAAATTGGACATGTAAGTTGTTCCAGAAATTTCTGGAACACTCTGAGAGTGGTCATTGATGTGGAATAATGGGGCGATCGTCTAATTACTGTAATTTCTGATTGTGCTCAGGTCGAAGCGTGGCTTGCGGATAAAGATGATGAAGCTTTGAGGTTCCAGAAGTTACTGGTGGAGGAAGAAGAAGCTGCTCAGAGAAGGTGTGCTGTGCTTGATATTTATGTTTGTGGTTGTTTAGTTTGCTATACCGTTCAGCTTTGCTAATGCTTGGAGTCATTTTCTGCTTCAGCTTCTCAATATCACTAGAATTTTTATTGGTTGTTTGTCATGCCATTCTTCTTTCTTTGACCTCAGTTAATGTGGGAATCGCATTTCTAATTCATGTCTTTTTTCTCCTACCATTCTATGCGGCTTCAATTCATGAATATATAGTACATGTTGTCATCCTTGCTTGGGTGCTTTTTCAACATTAATTATACACTAGCCAAACTTTTTGCATTTTGTTGAGGTTCTTTTTCTTACTCTCTTTTTTTTCTTAAGTGGTCGAGTTCTCAAAGGTAGATCCTCATCTAATATGGTAAGATTTGCTCTGATGACTTGTAGGCAAGCTGAAATTCTGGAAAGGAAGAGACAAAAAAGGCTTAGGCAGAAGGAACAGAAAGCAAAGGAGCACAAGAATGGGGAGGTTAAGCTGGAAAAATAATTTTGATATCGTAGAGAATGAAGCTTCGTCAGATGTGCCTGGAAATTTGAGTTCATCAGAAGTAGACATTCGCATTACAGATTCACCTTCAGATCCTGTACCGTCATTGCTCGAAGTACCCCAGCTTCCACATGCTGAAGAAGGGCCAGACTTTGAGATTGAGTCAGGGCTCGGTAGTGATTATCCAGTCTTTAATAATTTGCCGAATGTTGAACCGCAAAGGCCACTTGGAGGCAGTCATCAACACCTACGAATTACCAATGCGTCGTCCCACTACAAAGGCAGTAAGGGATTTTCGAAAGGTCTATAAAGAAATTTAAGGATATTGTGAAGAGAAATGTCTAAGGTTATCATTAGTTCTTGTTCTTCAACCAATGAAATTCGTTGAAAAATAAAGAGACTGTTGTTTAACGATCCAGAGTTACGGTGCAATATTATGTTTTGGTATTGTTGTATTTTAGAGTTTACCAAGGAGTCTCTTTCTTGTTAAAAAAAAAGAACTTTTAAGTTTTGCCCCAGTATTCGAACCATCAAAAATCGATTCGGAAAGGAGAAGACCGGACTTTTGTTTTCCCACGGAGGGAGAGACACTGCCTTAAACTCTAGAATCCAGAGAATCTTTTCAGAGACTATTTGAAAAGTCAGAGCAGCTCTTTTTGGACAAGAGTACTCCCGTCTCTGGCTCCCAATGGCTTGTTCTTCTCGATGAGTAGCCACAAAAGATTCAAGAAAACTATGTTGAATAAATCACGCGTTTGGAAAATGTAACCGTCTCCGCACTCCACAAGACTTCGTCACACTCGGAATTATCATTGAAATATCTCATGCAAGCGCAGCTTAAACTAAGCCAATAACTACAGTTACTTGACCCAAAAGAAAAACGAAAAGGAAAAATCCATCTTACTTCTCCTTATATACCCCTGAACCCATCGGATCAATTCATCGAGGAAAAAAAAACATGGAGAGAGTCGAAGGAAGAACCATGGACATCCATGAGTTTCTTTTAAAAGTTTTGGTGCTTGGGATCATCATATTGGGTCCATACCACAGTCACGCAGCAGAAGCTGATTATCCAATCACGAAGCCTGGATGCCAAAGTTCCTGCGGAAACCTCTCAATTCCATATCCCTTTGGATCGAGCGACAGCAGTTCTGATTGCCACTTCAATTTCTCATCCTTTATTGTCTATTGTGACCACCTTACCGACCCTCCTACACCTTACCTTCGGAACAGAAGCTCTAACTTGCAAATAAGTGACATTTCTGTCACGGATCACGAGATGCGGGTATCACTTTGGGTCGGTCGGGACTGTTATAACTCTTCCGGATACGATAAGACTTCAAGCTTTTATCCGTGGCTCACCCTAGCTAAATTCCCTATATCCAGCACCAAGAACAAGTTCACCGCCGTCGGTTGCGACACGTTGGCCTACTTCCACGACGGGCGTGAGAAGTTCACTCTTGGGTGTGTGTCTTTGTGCAGCAATATTACGAACGTGACTAGCGGGTCATGTTCCGGTATTGGATGTTGCGAGACGAGCATCCCTACAGACTCCTTAAACTACGAAATCTCCTTTCAGAGCTTTTACAAGCATGCCTACGTCATGGATTTCAGTCCTTGTAGCTATGCCTTCGTCGCCGAAATTGGATCCTACAACTTCTCAGTTGGCGACTTTGAGCAGCTTAAATCTAGAAAGTCCACCGTAGTTCTCGACTGGGCAATAGGGGACCGCACTTGCGAAGACGCCATGAAGGACCCCGCAAGCTACATGTGCACCCAGAACACCAACTGCACCAACGCGGAAAACGACTCTGGATACAAGTGCACCTGTTTAGAAGGTTACCAAGGCAATCCTTACCTAGAGAATGGTTGTCATGGTACATTTATAACATCAACATTATTTGACTTGTCCTTCACATTATTATGATCCAATGAGATTAGATACATTTGATATGTGTGCGTGTGTTACTTATGTAGATATTGATGAATGCGCGGATCTAGTGTAGTACCCATGTGAGGGAAAGTGCAATAATACTGAGGGGAATTATACATGTTTATGCCCAAAAGGATATCATGGTTATGGCAAGAAGGGCAGTGAAAATGGACAAGGATGCATTGCTAATCCATCGTATTTGATGAATATTTTGGTTGGTAAGTTCTTTGATCTTACTTGGAGTGCCTCCCGCTTGAAACATACTATCCTAGCTAATTTCGAGAATAATTAACTAAATTTCATTGTGATTTATGAGAAAAAATAACTATTCACATCTTCGCCTGATTTTTCTTCCATTGTTTCCCTCACTTAAAAAAATTTAAAATGGAACTTTTCTATATCAATTTCAATGAAGTTTCTATGCAGAAGACAAATGAGATTATCTAACACATTGCGTAAATCACACGTTACTAATTACATCACAATTGAGCTTTCTTAAAATTCAGAAGTATATTAATTTCACTCGTGTCAATGTCTGTACTCTAGCATTTTTTATTTTCATTTTTTGACTTGATGACTTGGGTTTTGGCTATATGCGAGTACATTCTCCGTCGATTGAGATCACCTTGCCAATATTAATATCTCTGCTGCACGACTTGTAAACGAATCATCTTCGGTGCTATTAATCCTATATTATGGCGTGGACACGCAAGGTCGGTCGATTGGATTTGTCAAAATGATGGCTCGGATAATCTCACAAGTCACGAAATTGCCATTTGTGAAGATAGGTATAGAAGACTTGGAACATGTCAATGCTTTGGTCAGCGGCCTTCTTGCAGCATAAATCTTAATTATATTGTCGAGAATGGTAAAACAAAGGTCGAACTAGACAGAGAACTATGTGTCATCATTGATCACCAAAAAATGATCTTAAAATAATACACTTACCTTTTAGGAATAATCACACACTAAATCATAATCTCAAATTATCTCTTATCTCTCCCTCTCTGCCCACAAGCTCCATCAATTATCACCTCAGTTGCTCGTAGCCATCACCTCTGGCGAAGTCGGAACTGGGCGCGGCCGAGACAACCAGCACTACCACCACAAGTCTCCCTCTGTGGGCGTAAGGGCGCGCCCATGTGGGGGGCATTTGTGTGAAAAATACACAGTTATCTCCAAATCTAGGATGCCGTTAGCCTTAAATATTTGCACAATTCTCGCACACAGTTATTAGCTTATTACTACCTGTGACACATTCTTTAATTCCTTTCCTCTTTATGCCGTTTCTATCATCTTACAGTCATGAATTGTGCTTATTGAATTTATGAAATTTACTATTATTGAGGGGCCGGATACAATGGCAAGGAAATCAGACAAAAGAAAAGAAAAAAAAAAAAAAGAGAGAGACTTTTCTCCACTTGAGGCATGCGGTGGGTACGCAACTTCTTTACTAAATTTAAGCTAGGGCCGGAGGATGTAAATCTCACCCTCACCTCGCCCCATCTCTTTGCCATCCCCAATGATTTGCTTAAACTGCCTTCTTTCCCGAGCCTCCTTTCCCAAATGCAGTTAAATGGCAAAATGAAGAAAATGATTGATTAGATTCTGGACTTACATGCTCTTTTAATCTAATTAGGGTGGACAGTGTTCTCATTTTAAGAGGTAAAATAAGCGTAAACATACCCACGAATTTAAATAATCCTAATCCTTTCTTATTTCCTAAAAGTCAAACTTCTTTCTCTCTCTAATGTTTTGATTAGCATCTAAGGACTGAAAGTAATGATTGAATGATTGTTTCGTCTTTCTCGAATGTGTGGTACACAACCTAGGTAACTTTTTCATTTTTTGCACAAGCCATTTAGATAGAAAGTCAATTACTAGCAATATGATAAAATTTATCCGAGGTGATGATACGAGTCAAAGAGGAAGTTACACAGAGCCTCTGTACCATATACTAAGCCATTTGAGAAGATGTCTTCAGAGTTACTAGTCCTTGCCATTTTCATGTCATCAAAAGAGATATAGCTAGAAATTGAGGTAGGACTTGTATTGAGTTATTTAAACTCATGCATAGTTCGACCGAAAAGTCCCTATATATGCATGCTTTGAGACATGGATTTGGTTGCATAAGACCTAGAGAATTGTAAGCAAGTATATTGTAGTACCCTGGGCAAAGAAAATAAGCATTCTTGTGGTTAGTTCGAGTTTATATATATCATTTTTCTTGTCGATTAAACCCGTTAATTGACGGCAATTTTAATATGCATTGGCCCTCGTGCTATTCTTTTTTCCGTAGATTAGCTTAACCAAATCCGTTGTTCTAATTCAGACGCAAATTGTCCCAAAACTACTAATTTTTAAAGGAAACCTCGCCGTATAATTCTAGAGAAAGTTTCAAAGCGTGGCTGCTTTTACAAGTTACAATGACTCAATCTTCTGTTAATTGTGTGATTAATCAGTCTAAAAAAAGTGGTGTTATACACAGGTGTTGCTGGGGCATAATAGTGCTGCTATTTGGTATAGGCTTTCTGTATTTCGGATACAAGAAAAGGAAGTTCATTAGGCTCAAAGAACAATACTTCAAGCAAAATGGTGGCTTGCTTTTGCAGCAACAATTACATGAACATGACAGAACCACAAAAAATGCAAAAATCTTCAGCGCTGAAGAGCTAGAGAAAGCTACCAACAATTATGATGAGAGTAGAATAGTTGGCCAAGGAGGATACGGTACCGTTTACAAAGGGTTGTTGCCAAAGAATGTGGTAGTTGCGATTAAGAAGTCCAAGCTTGTGGATCAGAGCCAAATCGAACAGTTCATTAATGAAGTCATCGTGCTTTCTCAGATTAATCACCGTAATGTGGTCAAACTTTTGGGATGTTGTTTGGAAACAGAGGTGCCTTTATTGGTGTATGACTTCATCAACAATGGAACCCTCTTTGACCACATCCACAATCCAAACAAATCATCAAAGCTATCTTGGGAGATTCGATTGAGAATTGCTTCATAAACTGCTGGAGTCCTCTCATACTTGCACTCCACAGCTTCCACTCCCATTATTCATCGAGATGTCAAATCGGCAAACATCCTTTTGGATGATAGTTACACCGTGAAAGTCTTCAACTTTGGAGCTTCAAGATTAGTCCCACTTGATCAAATGCAATTGTCAACCATGGTTCAGGGAACATTGGGATACTTAGACCCTGAATACTTGCTCACAAGCCAATTGACAGAGAAGAGTGATGTTTACAGTTTTGGGGTAGTGCTAGTTGAGCTATTGACGGGGAAGAAGGCGCTTTCTTTTGACCAATCCGAAGAAGAGAGGAGCTTGGCAATGTACTTTCTTTCATCATTGAAGAAGGGCAAATTGTTTCACATTGTTGAGGAAATTATTGCAAACGGAGAATATAATGAGCAGGTGACAGAAGTTGCCAATCTTGCAAAGAGATGCTTGAGAATAAAAAGCGAGGAGAGGCCAACCATGAAGGAAGTAGCAATGGAACTGGAAGGACTTAGAGCAATGGCTAACCATCCATGGGTCAATGGTATCGATGTGAATCCAGAGGAGACAGTTTGTTTATTGGGAGAGAAGACCAATGTGTACATGAATAGTATTGCCAGCACAAGCACTGGGTACATGGATAGCATGAAAAGCCATGTCATGCCAACAGTTAGTAGTGGGAGATGACCATAATAATGTTATCTATATATGTTTGGGTATGTTGTGAGGGATTTTATGGTTGCAATAGGTCTCCATTGACTGCGCTAGTGATTGGGTTCTTTCACGTTGAAACTAGTTCACCGAATGGTTTCCACGCATGGAAGAAAACTCTTGAAAAGTCTAGCCTTATAATAAAGTCAGTGTAATGATTCAGTAAGTGTTTCTGTGAATACAGGATAAGTTGGCTTTAGAAAGCTTTGGATTCAACTCGGTGAAAGGATGTAATATAGTTCCCTCCTTCTACCTTTTCTTGGTGGTTGCTTGTGAGATTTGAGAGCTCTATTGTCTTTGAGTGTACCGAAGTTAATATGATATGGAAGTGCAGATTTCTGTTTGCTCGACAATGTAGTTTGTCCACCTTGGATGAATCGTTTTTTCCCGGGTAATTCCATGGTCTTGCCTGACATTCATACAATGAAACGTTCATGCATCGATTATTCATATGAGAAATGTTCAATTCCATACACCATCATCCGAATTGAATTTCACCTTTGACTTTTGCTCGTGTATTACTCGTCCATACATCGAATGGGGGTACGGTCATATTTGCCTTATTGAAATGCAATTATGAACATCATTCATATCCATTTGTAGTCAAGTTTTTTTTACAAAGTGAATGTCCATATTAATATTCAACCAATCAAACACATTCCCTTCGATTAGTGAGGAGGGAAATAAAGTCCAATAGAAGTTCGTATTTCATAGGTGCTGGACTCACTTAACTAAGGCGCATCATTTAACAGGAAAAAAAGAAACCGAGAATTTGTGCTGAGATCCTCCTAATTCTTTGTAATTAAGGTGGCGTAGCATATATGTGGATATAATAGTTATTATCGCGCTAAAGCAAGTGCAACTGATTGGGTTGATCAATTGGCTCTACTCACCAGGCCTGGCCCGGGCGTCCCTCACCTGATGCCAGTGAATCAGTGACCTCTGCTGGCCACCGTGAGGCCTCGCGATGGCCAGTGGAGGGAAAAAGGGAAAAAGAAAGAAGGAAAAAAATTAAAAATTAAAAATTAAAAATTAAATTATTATTAAAATTGTCACCGCCGAATGTGTCACGTAACAAGGTTGGTGTCTATGTTAACGATTTTCAGCCAAAATTAGTCGAATAGACTTAATTGGAAAAATTGAAAGGTTTAAGATTGAATTTAACAACGTGAAATAAGTTTAAAACTTTTTAAACAATTTTCCTTGATACTTGTGCTGAGAAAGATGTTTGAATTCACTCTCTTTCAATCGAAATTACCGACATATGCTTTATTGACATACTAAATTACAGAATCTTGACGGAAGAGGGAAGTGGAAATCTGCCACGAAGATGAGTTTAGTAGACGTGTGTTTTTTTGGATTTGGTTTGGTTACACTTGCCGTAATTGTGGGCGGAGGTTAAATTGTACGCTCATTTGTGGCATAGCCTTGAGAATTTGCCTGTTATAGTTGATTCCCCTGATGTTGGGTTGCTGAGATCCGCGCCACTTGATTTGCATTTACCCCGGAATGCTGATGGCGAAAAGCATGTTTCCAGGATTCTTTGTTTATGTAGATGTAGATGTTAAGAACTTGTTGAAGAGGACAAGCTACGAGTGCAGACTGCACATTCATTTCTAAGTTGCAAATGCATGAAGTGGTGAATAATAAGAAAGAGATCAACAATAACTGGTGAGTACTGCTGCGCTGTTAAAGGTGAGGGGTAAGCCACGAGTTCCAGGTTGTGTGCATACTTTGGGAATGAGAGATGTTGCTGAATTTTAAAATTTTCATTTTATTACTATCTGAACGGTTCTCATTGAATCTTTTTTTTTGTCGGTATCTGGCTGTTAATTATGACTGTTTCACCCATAAAAAGAGATTATCATTATTTTGGATACTGGAGGGGGAAATTCTTTGAATGTTCGGAGGACTGCGAAAGACTTGATAGCAGCAGGAGCTGCCGCTGTTTTCTAGGGGTACTAGTTTCAGCCGAGAGAGGTATAATGCTGCTCCTTCTACAAAGCTCTCAGCCTTTTCTTTTAATTACTCACTCCATGAGCGCTGAAGTTCTATTATGAACTACCTAGTCCCAAATTGTAAATTAGTCCAAGTTTGAGCCTATGTTTCAGTTTCAGACATGTTGAATTTTAATCAGTCGGACATTATGTGAAAGAAGTTATTACAAGTATACACCTTGTTAGCAAATTCTGGGTCAACTGTCATTCTTTGAGTTAGTCGTTCCTGAATTCTGTCTGAAAACTGTGCATCTACTGATTTCAAATTACTTCCTCTTCAGGATCAAGCATGGCCAAAGAAGTGTGGCTGAAAAGTATCATTATCATTGTCATTTCAGGGCATATGCGTGGTAAGCACGTATACAAGCCTGCCCTTGGTGAATTTGAGCTGTGATTTTCTCTTTCAAAACTCAGGTGCATAGAAACACATAAAACTGCGATTCCTCTCAAACTGCCTCATTTATTGGTAATACCAGGTGATGAGCATGCTGATAAAATAGCATCTGCAGGGGATGCTATTGGGAATCCTGACTTCTTTCTCATGGCTAGGACCAATGCATATACAACATCAGCCAAAAACTGTCTGATTGATGCCATTGTAAGGGTTAATCTTTACATGGAGGTACTAGTAGACTGATCCTCTGCTTCTTGTCATGATCTACTGTGGAGTGAGGCTTCTGTTCGTTGTGAAGCAGAAATTCCTGTCTAAGAGGGCATAGCAGGGTCATCCCGTGCTGAGACACAGGTTTACAGTGAACATGCGGACCTCTTTTCTGACATTATTACAGTACTCAAGTGATGACTAGATGTTCCACCCAAAGTTAATAACAAGAAGTAGATATTTTGGCATCTTAGTATTGGTAGATCTCCACTTTTTAATCCTATACCTTCATTTCTCCAGAAACTCATGCAACTTCTGCCATAATTCAAGTGTAGATTATATCATATGACTTCTTAGTTTGTGTTCCATTTGCCTCTCCTTTAACCCTTGCAATCTTGACGCTCATTATCACCCATTATCTCCAGTACTGCTCTCTGCATCATAAGGAATTCAGCAATTACACTTACTGACGAAACCATCCCAGGTAAGTTAAACATTTTTAGACTGGTCGTGAATGTGGCTTGTGAAGTCAAAGTTAGAGCCTTTTTGGTTGGAACTGAGGTGATTGAGCTCAATTGTTTACTTCAGGCAAGGATACAATTGCTCTTCACGAATCCGCTCGTGAAGGCATTTGCTATCCTTACTTTCTAGTCCTAAATAAATTGAGTGAAAGCCCATGATTAAAGGATTTTGGGGGCAGGGCTGTGGTAAAATTCTTTTGCGCCACACTCAGGCTGGGAGAGGAATAGATATGGCTAGCCTTCTTTTCCTCTTGTTCTTTCTTTATTCCTCCTAAAAATTTTCTAGCTTTGTTGTTTTTACCAATATTCTTTCCTCATTTAATTGCGAAAACTTCATATAATAAACATAGCTTAATTATGCACAAACCATAAGGATGGATCAAATTCTGACTTGAATTTTCAAAGTTGCCCAATATAAAGTACTAGACTTTATAGTTATCTCAAATGTGGCAAGCCATTAACTCAAATATTTACAAAATTCTAGCACATTGATATTATTTTGTCATGACCTTCTCGTAGCTGAACCACGAGGGTAAGGCGCTTAGCACATACTTTCACATGTTGATATTAATTTTGCACAAATCGTAAGGATGAACCAATTTTTTTACTCGAATTTTCAAAGTTGCCCAATATAAAGCACTAGACTGTATAGTTATCTCAAATCTAGCAAGTTGTTAGCTCAAATATTTACAAAATTATGGCACTTGATATTATTTTGTCATGACCCTCTCGCAGCTGAACTACGAGAAAAAGGCTTTTTAGCATGTGAGGGTTGATCATGTAGGTACGCAAGCAATGAATGTACACTTTTTGATACTTTCGTTCATTATTTTGAAAATGTTTTACATGCAGTCGTCGTCTATTTGTTATCCTTTCACTAACATGTGAGGGTTAATCATGTAGGTATGCAAGCAGGGAATATAACACTCAATAACCAGTAATACGATTACAGAGAATTTTTAAAGAATCCTGATAGGCTTAGCAAGCAAAGCAAATTGCTATCCATCATCACAAAAATTCTGTAAACTATGATGGAGAAAATACGCAAGCAAAATGCATGGTTATGGACGGACTAGGACTAACTAACATTCATCTATACTAATCTTTTTATTTTATTAATTTAATTAACATGCAAGACTTGAGAAATGAACCCTAACATTCTGTATGATAGAGATCGATTTTACATGCACTAATTTAATAACTGAATGGCAATCAAGAATGATACAGCTGTATGATATGCATGATGAGTTTTTAATGACATACTATGGAATTAGTTCTAAATACTATCACGTTAGTATATTAAAATTCTCATAATAGGCGACTTTTATGATGCATTTAAAATCATATATTAAAATAAAACTATTGCATGAAATTAGTCAAACCTTGACTACCTTATCCACAAGATAGACTTGATGAGTCACGAATGGCAGCAACAGTGGGCTTGGGTTGCAATGGGGGCAAGACAAGCGAGGCCTCGCGGATGGACTGAATTGGAGCGCCGGGAAAACCTGCAGGGAATGATCAAGGCCTGGCGTGGTCGTTAAATGGCTGTGCAAGACCCAAGCATCGGCAACGCCGGCGTGGCTCACGATGAGGGCTGAGATTCAGCTCAACAAAGGCCCGTATACAGGTACGGATATGGATTGTCGCCGGGAACTTGTAGGCACGGCTATGGACGATGACTTCAAGCAGTGGATACCTGGACAGTGGAGATCTCAGACAGCGGCAGGTTGCTTGCTGGGCGTCGAAATGAAGCACGATGGCGGGAAGACTGATGTTGCTGGAATCAACCGTGGAAGGTGATGCAGGACGCTCGGCTTGATGGAGATTCGATGGCGAGGTTGATGGAGCAAATCTCTATTTCCTTTCCCATTACCGCAATCATTCACCCGGCTTGCTCCTCTTATTTTTCGTTCTTTATTTCTCTCACTTGCTGCACTTGAAAACATTCCACAATTCTCTCCTCTTGGCTGACCGTGAATTTGTGGATTGATTGGTCCTCTTGATTTGCTTCCTTGTCACCATCTACTTGCCTCTTTCATAGTCGAGCATATTTTGAAGATATTTGCTAATTCGGGTGCCGGCTGAAAGTATTTCCCTGGCTTCTCAAATTCAAGCACGATGAAGCTAGATTATATGAAATTTATTGGATGCGGACATGCTCTATGATGTCCAAATGCCTAAAATGCAATGCAAAAAATTAAAATTTTTTGTTTAGGGGTCGATTTTGATCCCAAAATTTTTTATGCAATAAATGACCAAACGTGTAGCTAAATTTTAGATGTCCACAATCTCTTTATTACCTATAACAATTCTTCTACCCCTTTCCTCTTTATGTTTTTTTCTATCTTCTTACAATCATTAATTAGGCTTATTGAATTTTAAGACTTGCTATTATTATGCGGTGGGATCAAATAATAGTTAAATCCGCATACTTCCAATTGCAAGCACGGTGATGGGATAAAAAAAACTTGCTCCACATGAGGCATGAGGTGACTGATTAAAATGTGGATTTGCATATATATTTAGGGTGCATTTATTTTACAAAAAACATAAATATTTTTGCAAAATCTTCCGGAAAATCATTTTTCCAAAAAATGGTTTGTTTTCCTTTATTTTGTGATATGTGATTGAAAAAGTTTTTTAGTGTTTGGATCTTATTCAGAAAATGATCTCAATCTCATGATTTTATCTTAGGGGAAAATTCAATTTTTTTTTTAAAATTTTTTTCTTTTCTTTTTCCTTCTTCCTCCCTCCATTGGTCTCCGAGCCTCGGTGAGGGCTGACTTGGCCTACCTCGAGCAAGGTTCGGCCTTAGGAACTTGAATATATGAAGAGAAAAAATAGAGAAGAAAACAAGCGAGAATTTTTTATGTGGAAAACTCGTCCCAAAATCAAGAAAAGGGAAAAATCACGGTGATGCACTAGGTAGTGGAAGTATGATCTAGGGTTACAAGTTTTAGCATTAGCTTTTACCCTATATATAGGAGTCTAGGGTATACATAATTAATATGAAAATTACATGTATGCTATTAGCAACAATAAAATCCCTATTGTCTACTTTAACATTATAGGATGGTGACCTATTGGGAATTGCTTGCCTAAAATAAATTGTTTCTGCACTTGAATATTATTTTCCTCTATTAGACTCCATAACTCTATCAATCTCCCACTTAGAGGCTAATCTTAATATATATATTTATATATATAAATTAAAAAAGAAATAAAAATAAAAATAAAAAATAAAAAGAGCAATATTTTTTTTAGTCTTTATCTTTGTAGCCCATTGTCCTAGTGCGGCGGCCTCCCTCATCACTTACCATGGAGGCCAATTAAGGCAATACACAACCTCAGTTTCTTAGTGGTAACAACCTTTATTAACATATTTGCTGGATTTTCTGCACTAACAATCTTTTTCAATGACAAAGTCCCATAATCTATCAACTAACGAATTTGATATACTTTAACTCAATGTGTTTTGTCCTTGAATGAAATACTAGATTCTTTGCAAGACAAATAGCACTTTGAATGTTGCTGAAAATAACATTGTTATCATGCTCCTTGCTTATCTCCTTCAAAAAAAATTTCAACCAAATCATCTCCTAACCAACTTCAGATATACTAACACCCTATGTCTTGGTGGTTGAAATATATAGTAGAAGCCTGAGAATGTTTCTGGCACCTTCCATTTTTCAAATATCGTCCGAATGTTATGTTACACAAATATAGAGGGCAGTTACTCTATTTGGACGTAGCATCTGAACTTTGAGCACATAGAACAAGCAACTAAACAGATAAAAAAAAAGAAAGAAAAAAGAAAAATAGTACAAGGGCCAATATTGCCATGAAGTCTCATCTTCCGCTTTCAATTTCGAAGGGCACTTGGTTGCTTATGCTATCATCATTTCCCGATGCATTGCTTTTGAGGATGCCATCATATTCGCTTGATCTCTCACCAAGCAAATGCTCAGATTCTTCAAGGTCACAGCTCTGATTCACCCATGGATGCCTGTCCATCACCCTCACCAGTCCCTCCAGTTCCATTGCCGCCTCCTTCATGGTCGGCCGATCTTCCCCTTTCACCCTCAGGCAGCGGCTCGCCAGCATCGCAACTTCCTTGATCTCGTCAGGGATCCCCTCATTCAGCACCCTCAAGTCAATGATTTCGAACAGCCTCTTGCCCTTTATTGCATAAGTAAAATACAAGGACAAGTTCCTCTCATTCTCTGCCCGCTCGAAGGACAAGGCCCTCGAGTCCGAAGCAGCTCAGCCAACACGACCCCCGAAGCTATAGACATCACTCTTCTCAGTCAACTGGCTTGAGTGGAAGTACTCTGGGTCCAAGTACCCAAGGGTGCCTTGAACTAGCGTGGTCAGCTGCGTCCGGTTGAGGGGGACTAGCCTAGAGGCTCCGAAATCGGCAACCTTTGCAATGAAACTTTCATCCAACAATATGTTCGTGCTCTTTATGTCTCTGTGCAAAATCTGAGTAGATGCATTGGAGTGCAAGTACGAGAGCGCACCTGCAGTCTCCCCCGCAATGCGCAGACGAGCCCTCCCGGGATAATGTGGACTCATGGCCACACACATGTATGTGGTCGGCAAGGGTGCCATTGTTCACAAACTCATAGACTAATAAGGGGACCTCTGTCTCGAAGCAACAACCGATTAGCTTAACCACGTTGCGGTGATTAACTTGGGAGAGGATGATCAACTCGTTGATGAATTCTTCGACTTGACTGCGGTCCAAAATCTTGGCCTTCTTGATGGCGACAACCGTATTGTCTGGTAAGATCCCTCGATATACTGTTCCTTGGCCTCCTTGGCCTAGGATTCGGCTTTCATTGTAGTGGTCCGTGGCCTTCTTGAGCTCTTCGTCAGTGAATATTCTCGCCGATTCAACGGAGCCTTTGTGCTCAGAAAGAAGTCTCTGCAACATAAGGCGGCCCCCATTTTCTAGGAAGAACTTCTCTCTCTCGTCTGCTGATTTTCTTTCTCTCAGCCCCCAATATAACCAGGAAACGACCAAAAGAACCAGCAGGAAGCTTATGCTCACACCTAGGAAAAGACGTCACATTCGGCGTACAAACAAATCAGTCGTCCATCACCCTATCTAAGGTTCACACACCCAAGAAAAGGTGGAAAAAAAGAATCGAAATATGCGTAACTCCTTTTTCATTGCTCAAACAATCTTTTGTTAATTTGGGGAAAAAATAGTCGAAATATGCTTAACTCTTTCTTTTTCATTGCTCAAACAATCTTGTGTTAATTTACTTCTCTGTCCTATTTTCTTTTCTCCTCCATCAACTTGAAGCTTTTGTACTAAGACGAACCTTGATAATAGTAAAGTAAACCTAAATATATAATTATGCTGAGAGTATCTTTTGATAACAGGAATGATATAATGCATCAAGTGGATAAAACGTGCTTGATTCTTTTTCAACAACAAAAGAACAAGTGGTTGATTTTGTTAATATCGAATTGAATAAATTGAGATGACAATACATGTATATAATATCAATTTAATTCATGGACACAACTAATTCAAAGAGAAAGATTTACATTCAAAAAATCTCGATAATTAACAGCAGAAGATGGAACAATGACATAATAACAGCATTTAAAGAATGTAAAGGAGTTACAAGATAAAAGAAGCTTTTATATGATGAAAAGGTTTGAGCAATGTGTATGACTTACTGACCTAGCACGACGTCGATTGAGCGAAACCTCTTCTCATGGATGATAGGAGTACAACCCTTGCCATCTTTTCTTCCATCTCCTTGGGATCCCTCTGGACATGCACAATTATACGTTCCTGGCAAGTTCGTACATATTCCAACGCAGGGTTGTGAAGTCACGCATTCATTGATATCTGTAGGAATATATTCCAATTAGAAGAAGCAATCCGACTCCATTTCAATTGGAAGAAACTTGAAAAAGTAAATAGAATTCTATGATTTGGCAACACTTTCAATTTTGAGAGGACATGTCAAGTCAATTTGCAGTTCTTGAGACACGATACCTCACTACACTTTTTAAGGGATGGGTAATTATCTCAAGAACTTAACCTTAACCAAGCACTTAATTTTTGTTTAGAATAGAAGATTTAAGAATTATTGAACAAAATTGTGCCATTACCAACTAGAATAACACATCACATAGAAAATAATTAAAAAATAACTGTCTATAAATACAGACAAATGCTGGATGTATTAACATCGGTACATGAAATTGATTTACAAGCTAATTTGACCGACTCATATTGAGGGTTCAGTATGGATTATTTGTTTTTAGACTCAATTGCCGTTGACCACTTTAGTTTGTAAAACAATCGTATGGACTAAATTTAGGAGAGAAGAATGTCTAGAATATGAGGAAGGATTACTGTGAATATCTACAGATTATTGCTAAGGGCTTCATAGGTCATATTAAATTTCAAGCAACGAAAATTCGTGCTACCGAAAAAAAAAAAAAAAGGAATGATCATGTTTTACGGCCTAGATTGTTATGATTTTTTAGATTATAAATTTTACGTGATTATTACGAGAATCATTTAAAAGATGTACCATTCATGAAGTCAAAATTTGGGCCTCTGACTTAAAAGTCTCGAACAATTTCTTTCTCTCGGTTTTTTATGCGATTGGATCCATTAAACATGCTCGCCCGTATTGAAATCCATGATTCTATACATGAACACTTGTTCGGATGGTCTAATGAAAAGACCAGACAAGGTACCTTGACAACCATTTTGTAGATAGGGGTTCCCTTGAAAACCCTCCAAGCAGCGGCACTGGCACCCGTTTCCATTCTCAGCATCTGTACAATTGGAGTTCTCTTGGCACATGTAGGTCGTTGTATTCTTCTTTGCATCATCGCATGTTTGATCTGGAATTAACCAATCGACAACTAGAGGGACCATATCAAATGGCGGCTCGTGCAGATTGTCCTTAGAGAAGCTAAAGAAGCCGTCTTTCGCAACGAAAGCGTATCCGCATGGATTGAATTCCCAGATGCCGACATGATTGTTATAGCTAGTGACAGAGATGTTGTATCGGTAGGCGTCTCGAGGTATGCTAGTCTCGCAGCAACCAATGCCTGAGCACGACCCATTAATCACGTCCGAGATGTTGCCGCATGAGGACAAGCACCCCGTCACATACGTGCTTCCGCTGAAGGTCGCGTACGTGTCGCATCCCACGGCGATAAATTTGTTCTTGGTAGAAGAAATCGGGAAATCGGGAAGAAAGAGCGAAGGATCATTGTTGTACAAGGATCCACCAGACCAATTATAACAATCTCTGGCTACAAACACTTTTACAGTAATCTCGTGATTCTCAAAAGATATATCGAGTATTTGGATATTAGAATCTTTACCGTACATATAAGGAGTGGGAGTATCAGTCGAGTTGTCGCAAAAGATGAAAAAAGAGCCTGATTCTTTGAAGTAGCAGTCGTTGCCGGCGTTGTTCACCCCAAATGGGTACGCGAAGGTGAGATTGCCACATCTGTTCGCGCATCCGGGCTTTGTTGTTTGGACTACATCCTCGCCAAGCCTCACCCTCGCCCAAGCAAGCCTCGACGAGGATAACCCTTACTTAGGCAATGTGCGGCAAGGCCACCCTGGCCTAGGCGATGGTCGGCCTTGTCAGATTTGGTGAGGGGGCCTTGCCAAGCCACACCTAGACGGCCAACACTCCCCCATGCCCACGCCCTTGCCCAAAGAAATTACCATCGGATAGTTGCATATATGTTGCATTGCTATATATACAAAGAAACTACCACTATGCAAGGGGCCTATTTAAGCAATAACATACGTTCTTCATTCAAATTATCCTATGGGAAATTGAATAGCAGTATTGTGTTGCTAATTGGAGAGCTTACCTTGTACTCTAACGATTATACCACACATAAATAGATAATGTTTCCTTTCAATAGATTAGTTCTAGAATACATAGACTTAATGAGTGTAATATCTTTTAACACGTTGTCAGAAGGGTTTTCTGGCAGAACCTCAATTAGATATAACAAACATGACCGTCTATCGGTAAATTAACCTGGCCAAAACAGGTCGACCTCCCCTAGCAAGAAACTATTGATTTAGGTTGGTTTGGGTTTCGATTTGAAATCTGAAAAAGAACAAAAACCAAATTACACTCATACCAAAATCTGCAATTTCCAAATCTGCACAACAGAGAACATAATCCTCAAACCAAATTACATTTTCTAGTTCAGAGTAAAACCATAGATATGTTCCGAGATCTGATCATTGCTAAGTAAAAGGACTTTGGGAGTCTGAGATTGATTTTTAGAAATTTCTGGGGTTTGACCGAAAGTTTCAGGTAAATGCCAAGTCAAGGGGGTCGGTTTCCTCGACAATTTCTTAAGTAGCCCAATAGGTCGCATCAGAACTTGTTATTGCCTGCCAACTTTGACTGTGTCATGGATAGATGCAGGGTGCTTTCATTACATTGTCAAGACTTGAGAAGTTAAGCAAATCAGCGGTAAGCGTATGCAGTGGGGGAGAGATCACAACCCCAAAACAGGAGAATGAGAAAGAAGAAAAATCAACAAGAACAGAGTGTTTTGAGCTAGGACTGTATGCATGAAATGTGTTTCAAGGTGAATGGATTTTATACTCCAGAAATTTGTCATTTCTCATTTCTAGACTGTATATATGCATTCTGAAAAGGAATAATGGGTAGCTTCAAAATAATTAATCAACTAGCTTCAAAGAGGTAAAATATCAACTTTTTTTAAATTGTTGTGTTACAAAATTAAGGTTTCAAAATAAGATTCTGGTATATACTTTTAAATTAAGAAAAGATATATCGCATGCGGATATATATATATATATATATATATATATTTCTTTTTCTGGGCTAGAATTTCCAACTAATATGGATAGTGGTTGATGCGCATTTGTGGAGAATTATCATTGTCAAGAATTTTAATTTTCCTTTTCCTTTTTCTGGTCAAGTGACTGTAGTTATTAGCTTATTTTAAGCTGTGGAGATAACATCAGCAGGTCCTGGAGACTTGCATGAGACGATTCCACTGCAAATCCTCATGTGACGAAGCCTTTGTGCGGTGCGCGTTTAAATTTTCCAAAGTACTATTTATTTGACATATATTTCTTCAATCTTTCCTCCCCGCTCATCCAGAAAAACAGGCCAATGTGGGGGCAGAGACGGGTGCACAATTGTCACGAAGAGCTGCTCTTACTTTCCAGGTAATCCGCGGAAACAAACAGTCTTGGTCTTCTCCTTTCCCGATCGATTTTTTATACTTTGGTACATTGGGGATGTTACTTCTGCGCATGGCAAATTTTTCTTTTGGGGCATTGATTAATGCAAAAATTGAAAGTTGATGGCGAAAGGAGAAGACCTAACCTCTCTCTTTCACAAAGAAAGAGACTTCTTGTATATAACTCTATATTTGAACAATTCCAAAACTTAATATTACAACTTAACTCTTGGTTGTTGGGCGGCAATAATAGATGAAAAAGGCCAACTAGTTCACGAATTTCACAAATTTCATAAGGTATAATTATCTTTAGCCATGTCTCTCTACAAATCCTCAGATTTCTTTGAAGAGACTAATTGAAAATCCCAACAGCTGACATAATTAGATGTCGCATTGATAGATGATATGCATCCCAATAACTTATTAATTAGGGCTTCGACACTCTCCATCATAAGCATCTACAAACTTTTCAAATGGGCTCTTTGCCAACTAATAATACAAGTCCCCTTGTCAAATTTACAAGAGAAATCTAGCCGCAGGAAATGAATCAACACTGACAATTTGACACATGATGCCTACATTGGTAGGTCGAATCACATCGATAATCTAAATCTATCAGGAAGAAAATCGACATTATTTGGAGTGTTTCCTTTGGCAATAGTAAAGTTGTATCAGTTGCTAATAGTGCCTAAATTTGGCTCATCGTTATTGTCTTGTGATGAATGTCAATGTGCCCGTCGTAGCCCATGTACATGACCACCGTAATGTCAAAACAACCGATTTGAGAAGGCAAGTGCAACATCTCTAACAAGAATTGGAGCAATCTTGATTGTTAAGGCCTGGCAATCCCAACCATGACCAAGAAGAAGAGATTAACACCTTCCATGGTGTTCATTTTTGACGCAGCTCGTGAAGTGGCTCCTTTGCATAACTGGTATTGGAATCATAATTCTAATGATTTCGATGTTAAAGTAGACATTTCAAACTTCCGAGGCACTATGCATCGGAAGACTTTGTTAATTGGCTTGACACGACTGAGCAAGTTTTTGACTACGAGAATATGGTGGAGAATCGAAAGGTGAAGCTTATGGCCATCAAGCTCAAAAAAGCATGCTTTGATTTGGTGAGAAAATCTTAAGTGTCAAAGAACTCGTGAAGGAAAGCTGTGTATCGAAACATTAGATCAAATGGAGGAGCTCAAGAGGAAGCATATCTAAAAAACAGAAGATATTTAAATCATTTTCCAAATAAGATCCAAAAATTAGAAAAAATTTTCAATCATATATTACAAAACAAAGGAAAACTAATCATTTTTTAGAAAAATGATATTCCAAAAAATATTTTTTAGAAACAATACGTTTTCCGTGAAATAAGCACACCCTAAATATACATCCAAATCCACATTTCAATCAGTCACCTCATGCCTCATGCGGAGCAAGTTTTTTATCCCATCACCGTCCCTTGCAATTGCAAGTATGCGATTTTAACTATTATTTTGTCCCACTGATAATAATATCAAGTCTTAAAATTAAATAAGCCTAATTAATGATTGTAAGAAGATAGAAACAACGTAAAGAAAGAATTGCCATAGGTAATAAAGAGATTATTGACATCTAAATTTGGATTACACGTTTAGTCATTTATTGCATAAAAATTTTATGGATCAAAATCGACCCCTAAACAAGAAATTTTAATTTTTTTGCATTGCATTTAGGCATTTAGACATTATAGGGCATGTCCGCATCCAATAAATTTCATCTAATCTAGCTTCATCGTGCTTGAATTTGAGAAGCCAGGGAAATACTTTCAGTCGGTACTCGAACTAGCAAATAACTTCAAGATATGCTCGATTATGAAAGAGGCAAGTAGATTGTGCGCATGGCATGGGTGACGAGGAAGCAAATCAAGAAGACCAATCAATCCAGCAAATTCTCGGCCAGCCAAGAGAAGAGAATTGTGGAATGTTTTCAAAGTGCAGCAAGTGAGAGAAATTAAGAAATAAAAATAAGAACAGCAAGCCGGATGAATGATTGCGGTAATGGGAAAGGAAATGGAGATTTCCTCCATCAGCCTTACCATCGAATCTCCATCAAGCCGAGCGTCCTGCATCAACCTTCCACGGTTGATTCCAGCAACATCAGTCTACCCCCAATCGTGCTTCAGATTGACGCCTAGCGAGCAACCTGCCGCTATCTGAGATCTCCACTGTCCAGGCGTCCACTGCTTGAAGTCATCGTCCATAGCAACGCCTACGTGCTCCTGGCGACAATCTACATCCGGGCCTGTATACCAGCCTTCGTTGAGCCGAATCTCAGCCGCCACCGTGAGCCACACCAGCGTTGCCCATGCTCGGGTCTTGCACAGCCCTTGAATGAGCACGCCAGGCCTTGATCTTTCCGTGCAGGTTTTTTCGGCACTCCAATTCAGTCCATCCGCGAAGCCTGGCCTGTTCTTGCCGTCATTGCAACTCAAGCCCACCGTTGCTGCCGCCATCTGTGACTCATCGAGCCCATCTTGGGGAGAAGATAGTCAAGGTTTGACTCATTTCATGCAATAGTTTTATTTTATAATATAATTTTAAATGCATCATAAAAGTCGCCTATTATCATAATTTTAATATACTAACATGATGGTATTATTTAGGCTCATCATGCATATCATATAGCTGTATCATTCTTGCATACCATTTAGTTATTTAGTTAGTGCAAGTAAAATCGATCTCTATCATATAGAATGTTAGGTCCGTTTCTTAAGACTTGCATGTTAATTAAATAAATAAAAAATAGTATAGATGGCATGTTAGTTAGTCCTAGTCCATCTATAACTATGCATTTTGTTTGCATATTTTCTCTATCATAGTTTACAGAAATTTTGTGATGATGGATAGCAAATTGCTTTGCCTCCTTAGCATATCCAAATTCTTTAAAAATTATCTTTAATCCAGTTACTGATTATTGAGCATTACATTCCCGCTTTTAGTTCTTGTTACATTTTGCACTTAGAAAATTCAAACATATTATATTTTGCACTAAGAAATTCATGCGTATCTACGCGGAGACCTAATATGAAACTATAGTTTGAAACTTTTTTAAGAGCTCTTACTAAACATAATTTTCCCATGACGAGCTTAATATGGATAACAATAGATCCGTTGTAATGCAATGTGCAGATATTGTTGAGGCCTAATATGAAACTTAAATAGTTCAACAATTTTGAAAAACTTACAATCAATACAACATGTCCATGATGAGTCCAACATGGGTATCGGAACGCAAGGCACAGGTACACTATGTCTCTTGAACTTATATATAGTTCCTGACCTAATATAAATTTTGGATAAAACATGATGAGAACATCACTTATAAACTTGATTCGCGCTTATACATGATCTATTGAGCTTTCCCGAAAAGTATATGAGAATCATCGTAAAAGTAAAAGAAATATACATGTCAATTTTGTGTTTGCTATAATAAGTTCTTCTTTTATTAGAAATGAACTTACCTATTAATAAGCATAACATAATACATATTACAAGACAAATGTAATTGACTTGGGGAGCCGCGAAATACAAGTAGACGAAAGAAATCAGTTGAAGTGGTATGAAGTACAATTGTCGAAATAATGACATCAACATTTTCCCTTGTAAAACCAATATAAATATATTCCTTATGCTCATTGATTTAAAAGTGCACAGACCTCGCGTTTGTATAGAAATCGACATTAGAAATATTTTTTGTTTTGTTTAAATCGCCTTATTGCAAAATATTAGGATTATCAATCAATGGAAAGTAATTACTGATACAATACGAAGAAATGGGAAACACATATACGTAGAAAGATACCAATATCTCAAGATTGAAGTACATGGCTGATAAAGCACCGACAGAATATTTCTAAAACAACTAATTTGGGGTATTTGGGTAAGAAGCTATTTTCTTGATATAATAGTAAACCCTAGTGAAAAGCTAAAGCAAATTAACGAGAAATCAAGAAGAGATAATATAGTCATCACTGATACTTGATATACAAAAAGTAAATTAAAGGGTTCATGAATCTAGTATATTGTTTCTGGGCACTTCATCAACATTATTCTGCAACTCGCGTATAAAGGCAAATAAAGGGATTGCGATGTCTCATATCATAGAAATTTGGATTGAGACAACTAAATGCATCTTCATCTCGGCGATAAGAGTGACTGATCCTCCTGCACTGAAGTTAGCTCTACCTATGCTTCCAATTGCATCGACATCGGAATCACACTTGAAACACAGATAAATCCAGTTCTAATGCGATTGATCTCTTCTTCATTTTGTTGGGCGACCGTGGGATTTCGTAGTGATCGTACTCACTCCAATTCCATTGCGACTTGCTTCATTGTAGGCCCGTACCTTCCATGAAGTCGTAAGCATCTTTTCACCAAGTTAGACACTGCAATAATTTCTTCGTTCTCGCCATGGTCTAATACCTCCTTATCAAGAACATCGAACAAGCGATTCTCCTTGATGGTTTTATTATTGATGGGCTTAAGGCCCGTCCACCCATGTTGGGCCTAAAAGCCCGGTCCACAGGAATAGGGCCCGTGGATAGAGGGTCGTATAAAAGGGAGGAGAGAGAGTGAGAACGCACCTTTTGACAATACGTACGTTCCTTCCTCCCTCTCACCCTCCAAAAAGAACAGTAAGCAAAAGAGGCTACATAGTCTTCCCTTCAAGGCCAATTGACGTCATCGGATCGAACATGATCGGTTTCTCTTCCTCAATCTTCAGCATTGGTGTTTAATCTGTGGCTAAAAAGGTACGCTCGAATCCATGGTGTGCTTTAGGATTGGTGATACGTGATTTTCTCGGGCTTGTCTTCCGCATTCGTTTTAGGGGTTCGATTTAATGTAAAAATCCAGTTTTTGGGAATCCGACAACCCCACATTGGTATCGGAGCCCTAGTTCATGTTTTCCCGACCCCTTTGATGTTTTATGATTGATTTTTCGCGAAAGAAATTCGGCCAACATGAATCGGGGCGAGAAATCCCAACACCTGGGCACTGTTCGTCCGTTTTTTCGAGTTTCTGTAAGTCGAAATCGAATTCTGATAACAAAAGGTGAAATGGCTCGTCGAGACGAGTCCGGTGACATGTCGTGCGCCGCCAGGCGACTCCGCACGTGCCGGTCGGCAAACCGGCACGTGCATGACGTCAGTGGCGAATCGGCACGTGCCGGTCGGCGAACTGATGTGTGCTGACATTAGCATGACGTCACCCAATGATTGATAACCATTGGGATGACGTCATCGATGATGCTAGCACCGACGACAGTGGGCCGGGCGGTCACCGGCCGACGACCCGACCCGACCCGACTCGCGGACGCTTGGCACGCGCGCGGCACGTGCCGGGCCGACGTCTGTGTGATGTCGGCCTACGCACGCATGTGGCACGTGCGGTCGGTTCGTCCAACCCGGCCCGATTGGTCTGTCCGGTCCGACCGGTCTGACGATCGACGACTTGACCATTGACCGTTGACCCATTGACCGACAACCGGCAACCGTTGACCATTGACCAACGTTGACCGTTGACCGGCGTTGACTCGTTGAAAAAAAAAGAAAAAAAAAAAAGAAAAAAAAGGAATTTGTTTCTTTTTCAAATTATGTCTGTGTGGGTTAGAGGTAATCTATTTTTTATTCTGCATTTGTTGCATGAATCATGGAAAAATATGTATTTTTTATTTTGTTTATTGTGGATTATAAGTGATTCATTTCTTGGTTTTGCATTTGTTGTAGGAACTATGATGCGTTATGCACGGATACCTACAATCCCGAGAACGGACGAAGGAAAAGCAAGACTTAAAAGGCTAATGAAAGAGTTAGCTGATTATTGGTGGCATGACGGTGATTTAGTATCACACATGGTCAAGGTCAATAAGATGATACAGGAAATCATCTGAAATGGTTATCTTATGCCGGATTTTGAGAAGGTGCTGGCTTTGATGAACACTCTTCCACCTGAATGGCAAGTAGTGTTAGATCGGCTATGGGAGGTCAACGTGGTCTCGGTTTATAGCAGGCTAGTGGTAGCTTTTGTTAGAGAGTTCTATAGGATTGAGTTAGCCAAAAGTTCAACCCTTAGATTGAGCGCCACATGGCGCAGAGTGAATGCGCCTTGGAGGTGACATGAGAGCTCTCCAAAAGTTTTTCCATGGTTGGCAAATGTGCCTTCAAATTTCTCAGATATTTTGACTGATAGATTAGAATGGACTTTCCTTATTTATTTCTCAGATTAGTTTGAGATGTTTTTTAGCGTTGAATATCTCTTTCTATGTTGATATTTTGCTTTGTATATATTACTCAGTGTAATGGATTGTTGTATCATGTGAAAGCATTATTATTCTATTGGATGTTAGATATTATTTGATTTCTATTATTGTTGACTGATGTAGGTAGTTCATAGAAGTTTTTGTAACTTCATAGAATTTATTTTGCATAAGATAATTATACTAATAATAGTTTTAAGTTAGGATTTTTGGAGAATGATTGGAAACGTAGTGAACTTTTGATTCTGAAACCTTACTTGAAATTATTCATTGATATGATGGGTCTGTGCAAAGTGGATGCATAAATGATAGGCATTAATTATTCGTGCATATATGTTTGATGTGTTCAGATCAATGGTTTTAGCAACTAAGAACGTAATTACTGATATGAACGACAACAATTGTGAAATATTGAATATGAAGATTCAATATGTGCTGGAAAAGCAAGAAGCACTAGAAGCTCTTGACCATGTTATGGAAGATCTTGAGAATGCTGTGCACCACCTTGAGCTGGTAGAGGACCGCTTAACGGCATGTGAGCCGAAAAGAGATATTTGCAATGCTGGTTCTAGCTCAGAAAGGGCTTTGAGCTCTAAGCGCAAGCGTATTGATTCGTTCAATATGTGGGAATGCAAAAGATCAAGTCCTTATTACAAGAGATCAAGAGTTAACCAACACAAGAGAGGAAAACGTCCTCAAGTGATGAAAATGTCAAGGGTGAGGTGTTACAATTATGACAAGAAATGTCACTATGCTCGCGACTGTCATGAGCCAAAAAAAGTAAATGCCTCTTGTACATTTGAGAACTTTGCTTATGTGTCAAGTTATGTATTATTGGCTGAATCCATTCCTTTATGGACTGTAGATTCAGGAGTAACAGACCATGTAGCGAAGGATAGAGGATCCTTCGTGGAATTCCGACAAGTACCAACTGGAACTAAGTGGATCTATGTAGGAAATAACTCCAGAGATGAAGTTAAAGGGATTGGCACCTGCCAATTGAACATGTGTGGTGGGTGCACCTTGTTCCTACATGCTATTCTATATGCTTCGGAGATTCGTCGAAATTTAAGTGTCTGTTTTTTTTTTTTTTTTTTTTATGTTGGTTAAGCTTGATTTTAGTGTGAACTTCCGTAATAGCAGTGTAGATTTGTATTTGGATACAAACTATTATGATTGTGGTAACTTTCTAGATGGTTTTATTATACTAAATGTTGACTGTGGTGATGTCAATGTTTGTTATTCCCTTGTTTCACGTCTTCTACTTTATATGATAATTATGTGATTATGTGGCATGCCAGACTTGGTCATATTGGCCAATAATGTATGAATAGACTGGTCAAAGAGGGCTAGTTCGACAACATTGAAAAAGTCGATTTGCCCATATATGAGTATTGCCTAGTAGGGAAAACGACAAGGAAAAGGTAAAAGAGCTGAATTTACTCTGCATTTAATCCATTCTGATGTATGTGGTGCAATGAATGTGAAAGGAAGGCATGTGAATGTTTATTTCATCACTTTTATAGATGATTATACTCGATTCGGATATGTCTATTTGATTTCTCATAAATTTGAAGCATTAAGTTGTTTCAAAAGGTTTATAAACTTGGAAGAAAATCAATTAGACAAGAAAATAAAAGCATTGAGATCCGATCGAGGTCGAGAATATTTATCTGATGAATTCATCAAATTATGAGTTGAAAAAGGAATATAAAGATAGTTGTCTATTCCATATACTCCTCAACAAAATGGTGTTGCCAAGAGAAGAAACAGAACCTTACTAGAAATGGTTAGGTCTATGATGGCGCATGCTAACTTACATATCACTTTTTAGAGTGATGCGTTATTAACTGCTGCCTATATACTTAACCGGGTGCCTTCCAAATTAGTTAGTTCCACTCCATATGAGTTATGGATAGGTAGAAAATTGGACTTAAGTTTTCTTAAGCCATGGGATTGTGTTGCCTATACTCATGAGTCCTCTCACAAGTTTGGGAAATTGGGTCTTAAAGGAAATAAGAGTATTTTAATGAGATACTCCGAACACTCGAAAGGGTATGTGTTCATAGGTGAGCAGGAAAGTAGCAGTATAACTGAATTTTAATCACGGGATGTCACATTCTTAGAGGATAAATTTCCTAAGAAGGGCGAAATAGGGGGAGATTACCCCTATTTGAAACCTTGGATCAAGATAATGATATTAGTGGAGTTCGTCCAAGTGGGAGTAATATGAGAAGTGATGAATTGAATTCAACTCATTCTCAATTGCAACCACATAATGAGACAACGTTATCATTATCTAATCCAAGTGGGAGCATAATGGGGAATGATGTGCAAAGTGTACAATCTCCCATACGGCGAACAAGTCGCCAAAGTATTCCCCGTCGACGTTTTGACATTGAAGGGGAAACTTTTATGATTGCTCCGCACAATGAGGATGAGCCAAGAAATATTAATGAGGCTCTGAATTGCTCAAGTAAGGAAAAATGGATTTATGCAATGAAAGAGGAGATGGAGTCAATGAAGTCAAACCAAGTTTGGAACTGGTTGATCTTCCAATAGGATGCAAAGCTATTGGGAACAAGTGGGTTCTCAAAATAAAGCGTAAAGCTGATGGCTCGATATAAAGGCATAAGGCTCCCCTTGTGGCAAAGAGGTATAATCAATAGGAATGAATTGATTATGAAGAAACATTTTCTCCTGTAGTGAGATTTACCTCGATTCGCATAATTCTGGCAATAGTGGTTAGTATGGATCTTGAATTACATTAAATGGATGTAAAGACTGCTTTCCTCAATAGAGAATTAGAGGAAGAAATATATATGGAACAACCTGCTGGTTTCATAGTGAAAGGCAAAGAAGAAAAGGTATGTCGACTTTTGAGGTCGATATATGGCCTTAAGCAGTCGTCAAGACAATGGTATATACGATTTCATAATGCTATAATGGCATATGATTTTACAATAATAGATGAGGATCATTATATATATATATATATATATATATATATATATATATATATCAAAAGATCCAATGATCAATTTGTGATCATATCATTATATGTTGATGATATATCAATTGCCAGAAGCAATATGGAGCTTGTCCATACTGTCAAAAGTTGGTTGTCTTCCAACTTTGAGATGAATGATATGAGATTGTAAACCCATAGACACTCCTATTGCAAAAGGTGAAGGATTGAGCCATAAACTGTGTCCAAGGACTCCACAAGAGAAGGAACAAATGAAACATGTTTTTTATGCCAGTGCTGTTGGGAGCTTGATGTACGCTATGATGTGTACAAGACCTAACATATGTTTTGTAGTTGGAATGGTGAGCTGATACTAATCCAATCCAGGTCAAGCACGTTGGAAAGCCGTTAAATGAATATTAAGGTATCTAAAGGGGACTGCTGATTATACGCTAAGTTATTATGGAAAGGATCTACGACTCTAAGGCTATTCTGATGTTGATTGGAGAGGAGATTTAGATGAAAGAAAATCTACCTCTGGGTTTGTTTTCTTACCGAATAATGGCATCATATGTTGGAGCAGTAAGAAACAAAAGTGTATAACCTTGTCTACGATGGAAACTGAGGTCGTGGCATTATCAATAGCAATATAAGAAGATGTTTGGCTTAAGAGATTATTGGATCATTTAGGTGTTATTAGAATTGTTGCAGATTCATTGTTGGTTAACTTTGATAACCAAGCAGCAAAAGTGTACACCAAAGATCCAAAATATCATGGCAAGACCAAACATATAGATACCAAGTATAATTTTGTCAAAGATATGGTTGCACGAAATGATGCGAACTTACAGTACATATCTACACATAAAATGATAGCAGATCCTATGACAAAGCCAATACCTAGAGATGTGTTTTGTGGCCATATGAAATCTCTAGGATTGCGTAGAGTCTCATGTACTAGATTGTAATTTCTCTGAAGTGTTCACATTTGATGAATTTGTGTTTTTTCATCATTAATGCCTATGAATCTTTGTTTGATCTTTATGCATCTTAATGCTTAGTGTATTATTTTAAGTTGAGAAAGTATGTCGGACAGATATAAGATTAACCCACTCACACGGGTAATTGCCTCTATTTACTGTGTGATAAATAGAGATGAGACTGTTTTTAAGCTTATTATCTAGGTGATAATCGAGAGCTCAAGCTTAAAATACGTAAGTTGCCTTAACTGAGTGTTAAGATAAGGACATAATACTTACTATGTCCGAAAGTAAAATACCCCACATATTTTACTTTATCTGTCTATGATGCCAGATGTGAGTTCTGATGAATTTTGTGAATAAGTAGATACATGAACTCAAGTTAGACATTGGGTATGTCTGAACTTTCATCTGTATGATATTGAAGGTGTAGACATACGCTCCATGGGAAATGAGTTATTACTGTAATGCGTATTTCATACTACGTATGCATGAGACGACCAATAAAAGTTGCAAAAGTTTGATCTCAATTTTTATGTCGTGTGAGACTCTTGAGGAAAAGAGTTCCTCAATTTTTTAGTCCCCTCATGACTCTTACTTATTCTCAAGATTTCAATTTAGTGTTTGCTATCTTAGGATGTTGCCAATGGTCATGAGTTGATTCAATCTAATGGGACATTTCTAGAAAAGCAAGCTGAACTGAAATTGAGAGTTTGAAGGAAAGATGAAGATCGAATTTGGAGAATCACATTGTAATTTTGTATTCACTGGTTAACCAATTATAACTGTCTTTGGGATAATCAGAATTGTGAATACAATATATATATATATATATATATATATATATATCATTGTTTAAAAGAGATCAAGAGAGATATAAATGTGATCGATCGATCTAGGGTACTGCATACTAAATCTACTCGAGTGTGATGCCCATTATGAGCTGCTGTATATTCCGACACATGTATAGTAACGAGCTCTCAAAGTATGTTGGTCGCACGGATTATTCACCGGTATGAATGTTGAAGAGAGGTAAAGAGAATCATGTTCGGCCCACCATGTGTGAGTGAGAGATGATGGTTTTATTATTGATGGGCTTAAGGCCCGTCCGCCCATGTTGGGCCTAAAAGCCCGGCCCACAGGAATAGGGCCCGTGGATGGAGGATCGTATAAAAGGGAGGAGAGAGAGGGAGAATGCATCTTTTGACATTACGTACGTTCCTTCCTCCCTCTCACCCTCCAAAAAGAATAGTAAGCAAAAGAGGCTACGTAGTCTTCCCTTCAAGGCCAATTGACGTAATCGGGTCGAACAGGATCGGTTTCTCTTCCTCAATCTTCAGCATTGGTGTTTAAGTTGTGGCTAACAAGGTATGCTCGAATCCGTGGTGTGCTTTAGGATCGGTGATACGTGATTTTCCCGGGCTTGTCTTCCGCATTCGTTTTAGGGGTTCGATTTAGTGTCGAATCCGGTTTTTGGGAAACCGACAATCCCAACACTCCTGAATCGAAATGATGAAGTACAAGACTAGATTTCTGTCCACTTCCGCCATTAGTTGAGAAATTGGCCGTTCTCCAGTTAGTAGCTCGGCAAGGACAACTCCAAAACTATAGACATCGCTCTTGTCCGTAAATTGACTTGTTTGATAGTACTCAGGGTCCAAGTATCCGAAGGTTCCTCGCATGTTTGTGGTCAAGTGTGTTTGGTCGATGAGAATCAATTTGGAAGCTCAAAATCTGCCACTTTGGCTTGGTATTTTCGTCCAAAAGTATTTTTGATGACTTGATATCACGATGATAAATCGGTATGGCCGCATCAGAGTGCAAATATGAAAGAGCCGTGGCAACTTCATTGGCAATTCTTAATCGCATTTCCCATGAGACGAGAATTTCTTCGTTTGGATCATGAAGATGGCGGTAGAGAGTTCCATTTGGGACAAATTCATATACTAGAAGAGGACTTCACTCTCCAAACAAAATCCTAATAGTTTGACCACATTTCTGTGATTGATTTCAGAGAGAATGGCGATTTCATTGACGAACTGTTCAACTTGTCTTGCATCAATAACTTTGGATTTCCTGACCGCAATAATTGTTCCATCTATCAACATTCCCTTGTAAACAACTCCTTGATCGCCTTGACCCAATATTTGATTCTTATTGAAATGATCTGTAGCCCTGTCTAACACCGTTAAGGCAAATAACTTGCCTTTCTCCACATGATTGTCTTCAATAGAAGTTAGGCGTTGTTGCAACAAAAATCCGCCATTACGTTTAAAGAAATTTTGTTTGAGCTTTGCATCACACCTTCTTTTGATGTATTTATTCAACCACCAACCAAGCAAAAGCAACATTATGGCTCCGGCACCCGTGCCTGCCCATGTGTCAAAAAGGTCAACGAGAATTGCTACGTCATTGTCAACAAATTAGCTTCCACTAATTTAACAAGTGCTTTTAACCTTTGAAGAGAGAGAGAGAGAGACAAAAAGGAGGATTAGCTAAACAAAATAATTCGAAAATATTATGCATCATTTATGGGTGAGAAACAAAGATACATCAAATCGCTAAAAGCAGAGACTATGAAATTACAAATAAGATTATTCAAGAAGTCATAAACTTATTAAATGACGGTCAATTTAGTCATAAACCTTTCAATTGTTCAAAGTTAGTCCTAAACATTTTGACGATTTGTCAATTTAGTCATTTCAACCAATTTTGGCTGAAAATCGCTTATCATCCTATGTGACACGACCGGTGCTAATGTGGACAATTTTTACAATTTTTTAGATTTTCTGATTTATTTATTTTTTGCTTTTATTTCATTTTTTCGTTTTTCTTTTTCCCTTTTCCTCTCTGCTGGCCTCGAGCGAGGGTTGCAATTGCTGGCGTCAAGTGAGGGACGACTGTGCCTGGGTTGCCAAGGGCGAACCTTGCTAGCCCAGGCCTAGGCTACCCTCGCCCAAGGCCAACGACCTTCTCCAACCATTACCAAGGCTTGACCATGGCCGATGAAGGGAAAAAGGGAAAAAGGGAAAAGGAAAAAGAGAAGAAAAGATAAAGTTCAAACATATTTAAAAAAAAAAATTGTCCACATCATTGGCCAAAGGAACTAAATTGACAAATCATCAAAAGTTTGAAGATTGAATTGACATAATTCAAATATTTATAACTAAATTGGTAAATTTTCAATATATTTAAGAATAAATTAGCACAATTAAAAGATTTAGAATGAATTGATCACCGTAGAATAGTTTGAGAACTTTTTGGATAATTTTCAAAGAAAAAAGCACGTGCAAGCAGCGGCACTGGTACCCGTTTCCATTCTCAGCATCTGTACAATTGGAGTTCTCTTGGCACATGTAGGTCGTTGTATTCTTCTTTGCATCATCGCACGTTTGATCTGGAATTAACCAATCGACATGATTGTTATAGCGGCTCGTGCAGATTGTCCGTGGAGAAGCTAAAGAAGCCGTCTTCGGCAACGAAAGCGTATCCGCATGGATTGAATTCCCCGAGATACCGACATGGTTGTTATAGCTAGTGACGAGAGAGATGGGCGAAGTGTCATAGCTTTAGCACGGAGGGACATAAGTTGGAAGTGTCATAACTTTAAAATGGTACGGCTTGAGTGCCCCGTTTTAAAGTTAAATTGGGCACTTAAGTGCCACTCCAGCGAAAATCTGGCCAAACGGCTGACGTGGCGACTTTCCGGCTAGTTTGGTCCAAAACGGTGTCGTTTTGCACGTTGACGTGGCGGAGAAAATGCAAAAACGACGTCGTTTCGTGTCAACGTGTAAATAATAATATAAAAATTAATTAAATTAGATTTAAAATATACAAAAATTTTAAAAATTTTAAAAATTTTAAAATTTAAAAAAATTAAGAAAATTTAAAAAAATTTAAAAAATTAAGAAAATTTTTTTAAATTTAAAAAAAAAATTAAGAATTTTTTTTTTAAATAAAAGGGGGAGGTCGAAGGGGCGGCTGAGGGTGAGCCCTGCGCCGCCGCCTCCCCGCCGTCGTCGGGAAGGACCGGCGACGGAGGGGGAGGGTCGGCGGGGTCACCGGCCCTCGCCGACGACGACGAGGGGCTGCGAGCTCGCCGGATCGCGGTGAGGGCCGTGACCCTCGCCCCCGATCTGGGCGTGGGCTCGCGGGCCCTCGCCGCCACGGCCAGCCTCGGCCCACGGCCTGGCCGGCGCGGCGAGGCTCACGGCCCTCCCCTGTCGGTCGGCGGGCTGTTGCCCGGCCGACCCTCCCCCTCGTCGCCGGCCCTTCCGGCGACGGCGGAGGCGGCGGTGGCGGGCTCGGCCCTCAATCGCCCTGACCTCCCCCTTTTTTTTTTTTTTAAAATTTTTTTAAAAATTTTCTTAATTTTAAAATTTTTAAAATTTTAAAATTTTTCTTAGTTTTTTAATTTTTGAATATTTTAAATAAAATTAATTTTAAATATAATTTAATTAATTTTTATATTATTATTTACACGTAGACATGAAACGACGTCGTTTTGCATTTTCTCCGCCACGTCGGCATGCAAAATGACGCCGTTTTGAACCAAACTCATCGGAAAATGGCCACGTCAGCCATTTGGCCGGATTTTCGCCGGAGTGACACTTAAATGTCTAATTTTACTCTGATATTGACACTTAAGTGTCCCTCTGTACCAAGTTATGGCACTCCAGGTGTCCCAACCTCGACAGAGATGTTGTATCGGTAGGTGTCTCGAGGTATGCTAGTCTCGCAGCAACCAATGCCCGAGCACGACCCATTAATCACGTCCGAGATGTTGCCGCATGAGGACAAGCACCCCGTCATATACGTGCTTCCGCTGAAGGTCGCGTATGTGTCGCATCCCACGACGATAAATTTGTTCTTGGCAGAAGAAATCGGGAAATCGGGAAGAATGAGAGAAGGATCATTGTTGTACAAGGATTCACCAGACGAATTATAACAATCTCTGGCTACAAACAGTTTTACAGTAATCTCGTGATTCTCACAAGATATATTGAGTATTTGCATATTAGAATCTTTACCGTACATATAAGGAGTGGGAGTATCAGTCGAGTTGTGCGCGTTTAAATTTTCCAATAAACTATTTATTTGACATATATTTCTTCAATCTTTCCTCCCCGCTCATCCAGAAAAAACAGGCCATTGTGGGGGCAGAGACGGGTGCACAATTGTCACAGAAGAGCTGCTCTTACTTTCCAGGTAATCCGCGGAAACAAACAGTCTTGGTCTTCTCCTTTCCCAGTCGATTTTTATACTTTGGTACATTGGGGATGTTACTTCTACGCATGGCAAATTTTTCTTTTGGGGCGTTGATTTATGCAAAAATTGAAAGTTGATGGCGAAAGGAGAAGACCTAACCTCTCTCTTTCACGAAGAAAGAGACTTCTTGTATAACTCTATATTTGAACAATTCCAAAACTTAATATTACAACTTAACTCTTGGTCGTTGGGTGTTGACACCCGAAATTTTTGTCGACATTTTAAACGTTCAATTCGCAAAAGTTAAAAAATTGTTTGAAATGAAAAGACAAAAAAAAAATTAGAAATAAGGAAAAAGAAGAAAAAAAAGAGAGAAAAAAAGAATAAAGAGCCCAAAAGATTAAAAATATGGATGAAGGAAAACATAAAAAAAATGAAATGAAAATGTAAATGAAAAGAAAACAAAAAGAAAAAAAGAATGTAAGAAATAAGGAAAATGAAAAGAAAAGGAGAGAAAAAAAGAAAATATAAAAATATAAAAGTAAGGGACGGACTCTCTCGCGGGGAGACGAAGGCTCTCACTCTCCACATTTCGCAGGGCTCTCCCTCTCCGCCCACGGATTCTCTCTCCAGCAAAATTTTTCAGGAAATCCTCTCTGCAATTCTCTCCATTAGGGCTTTCTTTTTCGGGTTTTGTTGGATTCGAGCGAGGATTTCAAGAAGAAATCCAGTTATTCTCCCTCTAGTGCGAATAATCGATGGATTTCTTCTCGCCGGAAGACAATGGAGGCTAGCGATTCTGC